>NC_141998.1:14923071-15242666 GCF_049901715.1 Pseudonaja textilis | reverse complement strand
TTCAAGCCATCTCAGCAAGAGGAGATTGACTGCATAAAAGAAGGCTCACCACTTTGGGAGAGGAGCGGGGGGAGAGAAAGGACTGTTTTCAAACAAAATTGACCATCTCTTGATAGATTTAACCGCCTGTCGGCAAACCCTTTGTCGATCCGGTGGGGGAACAGGGTGCCCCGAAGGGGGCCTGGAACATCTTCATTTATCCACAAAGGCACACAGTGTTTGGGATGTTTACAATTACATTTATTGCATGATTGCCAATTATTTCATTATTTCAGAATAGGAAACCGCTCTACATCCATTATTATTTGACATGGCTGTTACTGTACCTAGTTTTCTCCATGGCCTCCTCACTCTCCTCTTATGATCTGCTTTTTGAGATTTTTTTTTTATTGATTCAAAACAGATTTAACCAACTTAATTGGCCTAAAGAAATTTGCTGCCATTTAACTCCAATGCACGAGCCATTTATCATTCTTACTCTTTCCAAGCTGTGTTGCTCACTCCCATGTCTCCCTGCCCACCCACTTTAGCAACTTTCAATTAGCAGGAAATTCTCACCCCCACCTACTACCAGCCCCATTAAACTCACCTGTCTGGGCTGCCTAATTCTGTTTTTAACCACAAGCTGACTTAACTGTCCTTCCTAGCGAACAAGTTATGGTCATTCCCTCTTCCTTGCTTGGGTTCAGCATTACTTGTGTTAGGAAATAAGAATTTAAGGAGAATCATGCAACTGACTTTGGCTGATCTTACAAAGATAAATAGTTTCATATATAGTTCTTGTTAGGATGGAAGACCATCAAAGAATAACAGGGTTGTGGGGTGATTTGGGGTTTTATTTATTTATTGACAATATTTATCACCTGCTCCAATTCCAAAGAACCCTGAGATATTTAAAGAAATCAATAGCAAATTGCTTTTCATAAACAAGAAAGTACATGCCCATCTTTGAAGTCACCTGAAGTCATGTTGAACTCAAGGAAATCATCTTTTCAGCATAAGACTTGACCAAAAGTCTACCTCAGTTAGCATCCTTATTACCATAAGAGCCAAGCAGAATTCTTTATAAAGTTAATCAGTACCCCTAGCTGAATAGACCAAAGACCAATATTGAATCCCTTAGAACCTGCTCTAAGCATAATGGTCTTCACACTTCACAGGGGTCTTCACACTTCACAGCTTTAAGACTTGTGGACTTCCTCCACAGTCATGTTAGCTCAGGAATTCTGGGAGTTGAAGTCCACAAGTCTTAAACTTGCCAAGTTTGAAGATCCTTGAACTATCAAATGTTGACTGATTGGTTAATGGGAATTTAGAAAGTATTACTTCGCATACCTCAGAGCGTGAATGGAAAATTCTGCTATGTTTGAGAGCTCATCTCCATCTAAGCTTTTGACTTGTAGTTGTATCTTGAAAACAGTGTTTTTTGATGAACAACCCTACAAAGAAATGTAGTCTAGTGAGAAAGGTGAAGTAGCAAGACATACGAGCAATTCACTTTTCTGCAAGTCTACCAGTGTCCAAAGGGGTTGCTGGTCTCTACTCCTCACAAACCCATGATTAGTTCTTAAGACCTGATCCTAGCTAGTCTATTCATCTGGAATCAGTTATCACTTCTTACCTTCACTTTGATTTTTACTGTGGTTTCTTGCAAGCCTCAATAGTTGTTGGTGTTGTAAGATGATTTCTATCAGGCGTAAGACATGTTTCTGAACAGTTTGATCATTATAAATCAGAGCCAAAGAAATATGACACAAAGATTTTATTCCAATGCCATTCTAGCATTGTGACTGTTTCTTTAGAGGTTCTTTAGAGCACTCTGGGTTAAAGTCTTGCTGTCTCCCATCCTGTCCCCCAAAACCTGACAGATGTGGGAACTAGGACTGCAGCCGTGGACATGAAATGACCTCTTCCTTTTATATCACACCTCCTACCGTAGTCCAGCTGGGTTGTGTCTAGTAGAAAGATCAACATAAAAGGTCAAAATTTGGCAGCTTCAGGTCACGGCCGGAGGGAGGCTGCCAGGATGCAGAGAGGCTGACATTTTAAAGAGGCATCCATGAACCCAAGTAAAGATTAAGTGGTTCAGTCCTTGTTTTGCTTAGGGTCATCTTAGGGTCAGCCTAATGATTGCAAAGGCAACGCTGGGAGAGAAGAGAGTCTTTGGAAGTTAGATCTAATGTTGTTTAGGGTCTTCCCAGATCACTTGTGCTGGAATGCAAATCTTCCAATCGTAGCATGATCACCAAGAAATTATAGATAGGAAGATAGCAAAGTGACAGGACCTCTGGCCTTCTTACAGACCTTCTGCCCCCTTTCTTGAATTGTTGTTTGTCTTTGTCCCTTAGAATAGCCCACTACCCTCTTTATTTGAGGCTAAAAAAAGCATTGATCGGTTTTAACCCAGCCCATTTCTTATTTGCATTAATAAGGTAGCATTCTGGTCTTTCTTTTCTTAGTCACTACTTTCCACAATAGACAGAGCTTTTTTTATTTTCTGTAGGATTCCCAGAAATCCTACAGGGTAGGATCTGGTAGGATTCTCCCACCAGAATCTGCATTTTTAAAAAGGCAGATAGACCCATTTTTAAAGTGCTATCATGCACTTCCTTTGAGTCATTACTTCTGGTGTTTTGTGTTTGAGTGTGTGTATGATTGTGTAAAGAAATTGCCTTAATTTGAATTATTGTCTGGGAAAAGGTGAGTATTGGTGGGTTTTCTTCACTGTTTTTGACAGTGCAGCAAAAGCAGACTTTGTTTTCAAGAAATATGATGTATTATTTTGAAAATTCCTTCTGCAGTTTAGGAGAATAATACATCATATTTCTTGAATCATTGGGGAAAATTATGTAATATGTTGTTATCAGTGCTCACATTTACAGGACAGAATTAGCCTTAATTTACCCCCATCTTGGCTGTTCTATCATAGTGCAATGTTTTGGCCAAAGGATGCAGCTATGCTGGAATAAATAAGCAAGTATTAGTGACATGTATTTTGATGTTTTACAGCAATAAATATAGGGCTATTCATATTTAATAGAATTAAGATTGTTGAACTATTTATATCTGTACAGGAGAAATTAACAAACCCATTAGGCTTGTAAATATATCAAGATACATTACCCAAAAACAATTTTATTCCATTTTTAATTGACTATTTTAGTACTTAAAAAACGCAAACTACTTAGTGTATAAGGTTTCATCAGTAGCTTTATAACCAAACAGATGGAAACATAAGCAAAAGCCAGAAATATAACAGCTGTTAGCTAAAAGCTGACACTAGAGCACGAGGGACTGAAGTATAAGGGGCAGTGAGGGGTAAATGACATCATGACAGTGGCACAACTTACATACTGGAACCAGTTGGTCTAGTGATTAAGACACAAAGCTAGAAATTGAAAGATAGTGAGTTCTAGTCCTACCTTAAACATAAAAGCTGATTGGGTGACTTTGGACCAATCACCAGGAGCTTGGGAGTTCTAGTCCCACAATAGTTGACTGCTCTCTATCAGTCCAATTAACCTCCAACTTGTTGTAGCGAAAATAGGAGAAAGGATGAGTGCTAGATATGTCCGCCATCTTGAATTATTTATAAAATTAAAGAAGAGAAATAAAATAAATAATAAAACACTTGGAAGTACAGGCAACCCCCAGGTTAAGAATGAGTTCCGTTTCTAATTCTGTCTTTACTCGTCCTTATAAACAGGCTGCTTGTTACTAAAAATGGCAGGTGGTGTTTTCCTTCCTGAGGCCAATGACCTGCTGAAGCCATGCAATGCTTTCAAGAATCGCTGTAAACAGACAGCCTATTAAAAACATGTGCTTTCAACAGTTCATAAAAACATTGAGCGGCTCCAGCAGTTTGTTGGATCAAGGAAAAAGAATACTGTCTAACATTTTTAGTAAGAGGTAATACGAGGTACTCCTCATAAGTAGGATTTGTCCATAAGTCAGATGGGGGGGATGGACAGCCTGTGGCATAATTTGACTTATGTCACAACACATGTTTTCATTTAGCCCACATTGTGGGTTGTAATAGATGCCGCTGCAAAAAGATTTCTGCTTCTGAGGCAGAAGAGCTGAAATGGCACATGGCTCATGTTCATTGAAACTGAGCTTTTGAAAAAGTTTGCTCTCTATTATAGACCTGTCTCAGTCAGTGGTAGCTGAACTTGACCAACCTAGATTTAGGAATGGAACTCATTCTTAACTTGGGGATTGCCTGTACTTTCAAGCGCTTGCTTGTCTATTATGCCTAAGGTGGGACTAGAACTCACATTATCCTGGTGCTTGGCTCAAGGTCACTCAGCAGGCTTTAGAATAGAATAGAATGAATGAGGTGGAAGGGACCTTTGAAGACTTCTAGTCCAGCTCCCTGCTGAAACAGGAGAACCTATACTATTTCAGATAAATGACTGTCTAGACCAGGGGTGTCAAAGTTGTGTTGTGATGGCGGCATCACGTGATGTATCATGACTTTTTTTCCCCTTCGCTAAACCAGGTATGGGCATGGCCAGCACATGATGCATCCGGCCCACGGGCCACAAGTTTGGCAGCCCTAGTCTAGTCTCTTCTTAAAAACCTCCAATGATGGAGGCAAGCCGTTCCACTGGTTAATTGTCCTCACTGTTAGGAAGTTTCTTCTTAATTCCAGGTTGCCTCTCTCCTTGGTTAGTTTCCATCCATTGCTTCTTGTCCTGCCCTGTGATGCTTTGGAGAATAGCTTGACTCCCTCTTCTTTGTGGCATTCCCTCAAGTACTGGAATGCTTTCATGGCTAAGGCAGGAATAGAACTCACAATGTCTTGGTGATTGGACCAAAGTCACTCAGCCAGCTTTTATGCCAAAGTCACTCAGCCAGCTTTTAAGATGGAACTACAACTCATTGTTTCTTGGATCCTAGCCTTGTGCCTTAATCACTAGATGAATTGGCTCCAGTATTAGGCCTGGTTAATACTTTCATGGGAGAATTAACTGGGAACTCCTCTGCTGGCTAGGATTACGGTTGGGAAATTAAAAAATGTTTGAATGAATTGTGCATCATGCTACCAAGAAAAAATCATGGATATAGGACATCAAAAATGGACCAAAACTGGTTCCGTACTCTCCCTGCTTGGGTGAACCTTGGATCTGGATGGTCTGCAGATTCTGTTGTAAATCACCAAGGTCTTGCATTCCTAGCTTGGTTTGCTCACTTTGTCTAGTGGCAAAGATGGAGATATTCATGAATGGCTCACGAGATCCTCAGTTCCCCTCCTCGGGCTTTTGAATTATTTCTTCCTCATGCTGGGCAAGGAGAAAACTCACAACCGTAGCCTCTTCCCATCTTTGGGATCTAGCTATGTGGGGGTGCTTTGTTCCAGAACAGAAGGACAGGGAAAATAATACTGATTGCATGTTAATAACAGAGCAGCCGGTTGGGAGGGTGGTTTTGAATGTGCTGCTAAGTCATAGAAGAAAGTTATGTTAAGTTTAAGGTAATGTGAAGGTATGTTCAGCATCCATTTTGGATTAGGATGAACCGCTCTGTAATGTAGGAGAAATTTAATTTGGGGGGTATGTAATCTATTTTAAGATAGCATTTTGATTTTGGGTTTTCGATAGATTTGTTGCTATAGAAATGGCTAGTATATATTATTATGAAATATATACAACAATATAAAACTAAAAAGATGAAGTTTTATGTTAATACTTTATTCTACCACACCACAAAGAATCAGAAGCCAGTGCTTTTTCTTTTTTTCCCTCTCTCTCTCCCTTTATTTTCATTCCTTTTGTACTTCATTGTATTTTATATTTTGATAGGCTAATAAAATATCTTTAAAAAGCGTTGTATTGTTGCTAACTATTGCCTGACCCCAAAATTGTTTGAAAAACTAAAAAATATGGTTCCTTTGCAGGGCCCTTATTTAATAATGCACAATGCAGCTATTTTCTGTAAAAAGAAAAAGAAAAAAAAAGTCCAGTCACGACTCATACCCTCTCCTCCCTCCCCCTCCCCAAAAGGATTTACAGTCTTTGTGTGAATGTTGCTACTTTTTCATGCTATTAATCAAAGCATTTACATTTCTTTGGCCTCTCGCTGAATAGTTAAGCCGTCTTGGTTTGCTCACTTGCTTTATTTATTTGTTAGCCTGGTCCCTCCCGACTCACCTTTTTATAGTTTCACTTACTACATTTCTTTTCGGTGAGTCATCTCTGAAGTTGCTATTTCTTTATAGGGTGGTGTTTGAGTTTTGTTTTGGAGTTGTTTGTTGTTTTTAGCATTTTTGAATGGTGACGTTTAGAATAGAATAAAGAATAGAATAGAACAAAACAGAAAGCCGCTTTTGTCAACAATTTATTCATTTACTTACTTACATATTTTGTGTTTCTTGTGGTCTTCTTCCCTCAAAGAGTGACCCTGGGCATTGTGCAGTAACACACATCGAGCAAAAATATACAATACAGAAATATAAAGTGTATATTAGACGAGCTAAACATGGTATAGTCTGGCATTAAATCTGAATAAGCTGCATTTACTTGTAACACTAAACCACAAACTAGTTAGTCCCATTTTAGTTCTCATGTTGTCCAAGCCAGGCCTGCGCGGTTAGCTGATGGTTCCGTGTAAGCTTCCACAAATGGCTGGACCAAGGAATGCATGGTTGACTTATCCATTAGGAAAAGGCATCACGTGAATGCAGCCCCTTTGGAAGGGGCTGTATGAGGCCTGAAGGGCCCTTCAACAAATCTCCTCCCCACCCATTTGTTTGTGTATAAAAGATTATAATTCATCCAGAAGTGGCTCCAGTGAAGTCTGAGAAAGGAAATTCGGCAACAAATGAGGGCAACCATTGAAAGGTCATAGAGCTTCATCTTGGCACAGGGCCATGGCAACAATGTGTTTGTAGGCCCCTCTCTTTTTCACCTGTGAACCCCAGCCCAGTGGGGGCTGCCCAGGCACACTCCTGCCTAGTAGGCAGGTAGTCCATGCACAACCGCAACCAGCGTGGGCCTTTTTTTCTGCCCAAATGACCTTTACATTGGCCCCTAATCATCCCCACAGGAGGACAGGCCTCTTTCAAGACATCCTGAGGCGATGCCTTCTCCTCACGCCCATCTCCAGCAAGGAAGCCATTGTCAGGCCTGGTTTGCATTCGGGGAAGCTTTGACAGCAACAAAGTGGGAAGTGGAGCACATCAGGGCTGGTTCTTTAAAAAAAATAAATTTGAGAGAGAGAGAGAGGGAGGGAGACAGAGAGCGCGCTCTACCTCACAGCCTACCCCCTACCTCTTCCCTGCAGGTGAGCAGTGTTGATGGACAGGCCTTTCTCTAAGACTGATGGTCCCCTTTGCTCTACCCCATCCCTTGGCAGCCTGCGCATCATCCCCGTAGCAACCACCTTTCCCCTATAAGCCCCCCCCATCCACCTCCTCCTGCCCCAGTCCCCTGCTTCTCCAGCTCCCTCGCATCCCTTTGGCTGCCAGCTTCCCGCCTGTGAAAAGAAAGATAGAGTCCAAAGTTGTTTCCCCAAGTTAGTTAAATCAGAAAGTACAACTCATTTGTAGGGTTGGCCCCATGAAAGGGGAGGACGTCAAAGAAAAAAGAGCAGGGGGAAGCGGGGGGGGGGAGAGGAGGGGGCGTTATTGTTGGATTGCAGGGAGGATGGAGAAGAAGAGGGGGGAGAGAAGAGAGAAGGAAGGAAATAAAGAAGCAAGAATCGGAGCTGGATTCTGCTTGAGTGCTGTTCAATGGAAATGGCCCGGGCTGTAAGAGAAGGGGCTTCTCTTTATCCCACATTCCCAGCTGGGCTTAGACAAAAGGGGAGCTGCTCAGAAGCCCCCTTCCAATACCAATGCATGCCGGCTTTGTTTCAGCTATTTTCCCACTCAAGGAAAAGTGATCTGGGGAGGGGGAGAGAGAGAGAGAGACAGAGAGAGACAGAGAGAGAGGGAGAGGGAGAGATGGGTTGCTTTTCAACACGTTTCATGGAAAAAAGGAAAGGGCATTAGAAACAGCCCCGAGCTTAGGGACTGGTGGTATGGGTCCTTCAGCAAGGGGGATGAAGAAGGGGCTGGCCTGCATTCTGGAACTGTTTTTGAGCCTCTTCTTAATGGGATGATCAAAAGCTCTGTGCAGTCCCTTAGTTCCTGTTGCTTCTTGACAGTTGAGCCAGTGTAAAAGAAAACAGCTTGGATCTCTTTGATGTCCCTTTTCTAGGCTAACACCAGGTCTGAGCAAGCTTCCAATAAACATCTAGCTCATTGTTGACCTGGCTTGCATTGGTGGCAGTGAACTCTGTAGCGGTGGAGGAGGAGGAGAATTTCAGTTGCTCATGAAAGGGGTACTGATGTTGACTCCTTATACTTCCTTATAATTAACTGCCAGGGTTTGTTTTCTTCTCTGACCATTTGCCCATCGTTCCAATCATGACTGAATCCGGAGATGCATGATGTAGTTGTTTGCCCTTCTTATGCTAAGCTGTGCTTTCCTAACAGTTTGTTGAATAAGACCCAATGGTAACAGTACAGGTAGTCCTTGCTTAGCTCTTTGGAAAATCCAAGCCTCGTGATTGGTAGGCCATCCAGAAGCCCTCAAGGATCACAGGCTGAAAGTTAGTAGTAAACTGGCAATATTGATGATTGTGTCCTTTTTATAGTGTAAGGCATAAATTGACGTCTTCAAGAATTCCCTCCTACATCCACACAATGCGGGTGGGTAAAACGGAAATTTTGCCCTCAATCAGTTTGGCTGCATTGTTGTGATTTGCAAGCCCTCAAAATCAGAGCCATTAAATGAATCTTTAGTAAATGTGTTGAGCTTCTTGAATGAGACGTTTTCAATGGTGGCCTTCTTAGCTGCAGAATTCCCACACCAGAAACTTTTTGACACACTCTTCTCTCTTATTAATTTTAATATTTTTCTTCTGTGCTGCAGTTGGGTCATTACTTTTTTTTAAAAAAAATGCTGGTTTCTCATTTTTCTGCTTAGCTCCTCTCTCAAATGCTTGCTTGTATATCATTTTACCCTGAGTAAATTTGCCATTTTGAAGCCTGTTTTTTTTTTAACTGGAAGAGCTGTGTCTAGTGGGAGAGGAATGTGTTTTAGAAGTAAACAAACAAACAAACAAACCGATCCGTCAACCCAACAAGCCTTCCTCGTCCTCCCCTTCTCCATTCCTCCATCTCTCTCCCTCTCTAAATGTGGAACTAATAGGATTGACTCTGTTTCATTAATTCCCTTTCATGTGCTCTGAGGGGATTTCCACCACACGTAACACATCTTACCCCACATTTATCATGGATTAAGAAATGCAGTGAGCTAATGTGAACTGCCGAAGCACTCTTCAAGCCAGACGCAGGACAGGAAGCACTTGAGTCTGCCAAGGGGCTGGGGGTGGGGGTGTTGTAGGAAAAGATTAAATAGCATACCCCCCTCTGCCTCTTCCTCCTCTTCCTCCTCCTGCCATACCCATATACTTTTCCCTTCTGCAAGGACAGCCTTTTCATCAATTTTAAAATCATTCTCCTCCTTCTCCTTCTCTTTCTTCTCCTCTTCCTCCTCCTCCTCTTCCTCCTCCTCCACCCCCCATACCAATATTCTTTTTCCTTGTGTAAGGACAACCTTTTCATTGGTTTTAAAATTCCATTGTTGCCCTTTCTCTATGCAGAAATTCTAATGAGCCGAAGAGCAGTGAAGTGTTGGAATCATAGCTAAACATGAAAGGAGAGAAGAACCGGGCAATGATACCTGTCCCAAATAACTTCCCTTTATAGGACTGAATCGAAAGAATTCTCCTCTAACAACCTTATTCTGGGCCAAGGATGAATAATATCCCTGGATCAGATGCCTTCTAACCGCCAGTGGGATGGTATATGAAAAATGACAAGTAGTCCTGACTTATGACCATAATTGGAAGGAAGGTGACTTTTAAATAAGTCATGCCCGATTTTACGAGCATTTTGCCATGGTTGTGAAATGAATTGCTGCAGTCATTAAATGAATCAGGTAATTGTTAAGTGAATCGGGCTTCCCCCATTGACTTTGCTTGTTGGATGCTGGCCGGGAAGTTCAGATGAACCCAGGATGCTGCAGCTGTCAGAAGTACATGGCAGTTGCCAAGCGCACCAAGTCTGATCACATGACTGGGAGGATGCTGCCGTGGTTGTAAATGCAAGGATCAGTCATAAGTCACTTTTTGCAGTGCCATTTTAATGGCAGATGGTCACTAAACAAAGCAGGTGTATGTCAAGAACTACCTGTATTCAAAATTAAATTTTGTGAATATCATTATAAAATGTCATACTTAAGGACAACTAAATAAAAGCACCTATTAACACACCCAGGGCTGCCTTCTGCATTCCTCTCTCTGTCTCTTTGTGTGGGGGGTGGGTGGGTGTGCATGCCTATACATTTACATGCAATGACATCAGTAGGGTCTACTTTGTTTAGACATATTATATAGGTTTGTGCTGCGTATCGTCCACCTTTTAAATCCAATCACTTTTCCTTTCACATTCTAAATCAGATGGGGAAAATCTGCAGAGATCACATCCAGCATTTTTCTCCTAAATAATTTGAGATTTAATTGTCTCATGTAACTAATGCTAACTAGTAATTCTGGGAACTGAAATTTAATTCAACATTTCTGGAGGGCTTTAGGTTGGGGAAGACTAGCCTAGCTTAAGTATAATCTACCTGTAGCCATCTGTGGTGGAGCAATAGCAATAGAACTTAGACTTATATACCGCTTCACAGTACTTTTCAGCCTTCTCCAAGCAGTTTACAGAGTCAGCATATTGCCCCCAACAATCTGGGTCCTTCTTTTACCCACCTTGGAAGGCTGGAAAGCTGGGTCAACCTTGAACCAGTGGGAATTGAACTACCAAACTGCTGGCAGTCGGCAGTCAGAAGAATTAGCCTGCAGTACTGCATTCTAACCATTACACCACCACAGCTCTTACAAGTAGAACATAGAGCAAAAGAAAGCTCTATGTTCTACTGTTGTCAAATTATCTGTTCTAATCCAGTTTAGCCCAACTTGATTATAAAGTCAAAATCTGCATGACAGCACAGAGAAGTATGCTGAACATTGCTGATCACAGATTGGCATTGCTCTACTTTGGCTGGCCTGAAGGATCTTTGATTTTGCAAAGGTTTTGTTGTCACCACCCAAGCTCCTACTGTAGGATTCACACGTTTGCAAATCCATCTCACAACATCAGAGCACATGTTGGGTCGTAATCACAGGTCTGCCCAGCAGCCCCACTTTCAATGTATCCATAAGAGTTAGCAACCCGTCCCAGAAGCCTAAGATTTGGGAACACAGTTGTTGCTCAGTGCTCCATATCAGTTTATACAAGAGTGCCACCTAGCGTCTTCAAACAAGCTTGTGATGAATAAGTCGCTAAACCTCTTACACAGGAGGAGGAGAAGGAGGAGAAGAAGAAATAATGTTATAAAATATTTAATATGCCTTATGAACAGGCTCAGGTGAAGAAAAAAATGTTAATGTTTAAGATGTCTGACAATGTTCATCATGTTGACTATAGTGGATGACTATCTAATTGATGAAATATGTTCTTTATAAGCAAAATTATTTATGTTGTAATCCTGAGACTCCTTAACTATGTATAACTCAGACTGGATTGAATGCAACATCTAGGAATAAACATAGATAAAACTGCACTCCAAACATATTTTGTTCACTGTTAGAAGTAGCAACTATGTAGTTTCTCAATTCCCCTACCTGTTAGCAATGCATTCATAAGTCTCACAAGGTTTGGATGCAACCACCAGGTTTTATGGCAACTAGTTGGTCATCACCATTTTTTGCAAATAAAAAAAGCTGAAGCAATATTTGTACTCTGCTTGGCGGATGTTACAGATAGCAAGTTAGTGCCCTTTGAAACATGCAGAACTTTGGAGCATCAAACCTACCGTAATTACTTAAAGCAAGTCCAGGCAATCAGTGGGAACATTCTGGGGTTCACTTTTTAATCTAGAAGCAGGATCCAAATTTCTTCTGTTTACTAGGCAAAACCCATCAGCCTGTGCAAAAATGCCTAGAGTTGACTTAGTGCTATCTCTGGAAACAGTCACAAGAAGGGGAGCTGTCTCTATATACACAGACACATATATACACTCTGCCAGTTGTCTTTAAGCATTGATTTCCATGGTGTTGGGCTCCCCCTGTTGCTCTCGGATAAGAAGAGGCCCTGCAGTCCGAACCAAGCGAGTGGTGTTTGGGGCCCGCCCAGGCGAGCTGGGGGGCCTGGTGGGGGAGCTCTGTGTTCTGGAAGTGACCGGAGACCTGGCAGGAGAACGGTGGTGTCTACGGGCAGCCCAAACAGGCAGTCCAGGGGATCTTGCAGGAGGAGGAGGGGAACTGGAGTAACTGGGTGGTGAAGGTTGAACAGTTTCTCTAGAGTCAGGGATGGATTCCACTTCAGCTTCAGGAGAAGAATCCTTTGAAAAGCAGGAAAATACAGGAAGCTGCAGTCAGAAATAACAAATAGACTCTAACATCCTCATGCAGGCTGACAACTGTTAGAGAAGCAGATTGAATTCATGGATTTATTAGTGTTTAAGCAATTTCATATCTTATTCATTTACGATCCAGGTCCCCAAATGTTTTCTATTATCTTACTTTAAGAGGAAAAGCGGTATGCAACTACTACTGCACAGATATTATCTGTGGGTAACTTATAGTTGTCTAGGGAGATTCTGAATTATCCAGGTCCCAAAGGTGCTTTTTTCCAAAAGGCAACTGGACTTCCTTGCTTTGAAAATGTTTCACTTCTCATCCAAGAAGTTTCTTCAGTTCTGAAGAAAGTGCACTGAGAGCTGAAGAAGCTTCTTGGATGAGAAGTGAAATGTTTTTAAAGAGAAAACAACCAAGAAAGTCCAGTTGTCTTTTTTTGTGGGGGGAGCACCTTTCGGACATAATATACAGTTAGATTGTCTTTAGCCACCCCAGCCCTTTGGAATAGCCTTACACCTGGGATTCGAGCAGAGCAGTTTGGAGAACTGGCCAATACCGCCTCTGACTGGAGATTTTACAGTATCCTTCCCCTGCCACGCCCACCAAGCCACTCCCACGGAACCAGTAGTAAAAAAATTTGAATCCCACCACTGGATTTGAGGGGCCTCCACTCTTTTAGCCTTTCAGGAGGCTGTGAAAACCTGGCTTTCTCCCCAGGAGTTGGGCTAGGATGGGGTTGTCAGAAGGTCAGTGGTTTGGTTGGAAGTGGAAAAGGTATTTTATTTTTATTCCATTGTTTTTATTGGTTGTTCTGAATTGCTTATTAGGTGAGATCACCAGCTGGTTAAGGCAGTGACATCAGTTCTTTAAATAAGTAAATAAATCAATTAAAGATGTGTTGGCCATAGGGCAATGGGTTGTTATATTATTAATATTGAATAACAGAATACCAGAGTTGGAAGGGACCCTTCTTCTAATCCAACCTGCTGCTCAAGCAGGAAACCCTACATTTCAGACAGGTGGCTGTCCAATCTCTTCTTAAAATCCTCCAAGGAAAACAAGGCTGTCTCCAATAGCAGAGAGATTAAGCCACAATCTTTTCCAGGTTCCAACAATCCTAGAAGACCTCACATTATAATGTAAAATCTTTCAGCAGGCTTGCTCATACTATCGGTATGAAAGTTAACCGGGGGTGGGATTTTTTAACAACTGGTTCTGTGGGCATGGCTTAGGTGGTGGGTGTGGCTTGGTGGTCATGTTATTGGCTGGGTGTGGCCAACTCAATATCACTCACATCGAGGCACGCATCTCCTCGCCTGGCCTCTCATGACTGTGGGGATGCTGCAACAGTCGTAAGTGTGAAAAAGGGTCATAAGTCACTTTTTTCAGTGCCATTGTAACTTTGAATGGTCACTCCACACAAGCAAAGTACCAGCAAAGGAGGGGGAAAAAACTCCAGAGACATTCCTGGAGGAAGTCTAGTCCTGCCAAGAATGTAATAAGGGTTAATGGAGAGGCAGTTTCTGTAAGCATGTTTCCTTCCTGCCTTCCTTACAGGATTAGGCCAGTAATTTCTTCTAACAACCGGTTCTCCAAACTGGTTCTAGAGACTAGGTACGAACTGGTAGAATCCCTCCCCTGAGGTTAACTATTGACATGCAAGTTAAAAGCAGTCCCCAAATCACACAGCATGAGATATACCTTGTCCTTCAGGATATACAAAGCCACTGGATTCTTGCGTTCATGTTCGCTGCTTCTAGGAAGAACCTCAACTGCATAATAAAGCAAGAATGGGAATTGGTAATGTTTTAGGGTCTTTTTAATGTGTAAAAAGAATTCTTGTGAACAAGTTGAGAATGTGCCAGTGATAAGCAGCTTATAAGAACCTTGTTAAAAAGACCAAGTTCTATAATGGCATTAAGACCTCTGTTGGTTGTAGATCTTTCCTGCAACATCTTTGTCTAGCTCTGTTAATATATATCTATGGTTGGGGCTGATCTGCATCACTACTTACCAAGACTGAATCTGCAATCAAGTAGCTTGCCTTGACCTCTGGTGCTCTTGTTGACCCAATTTGATGTACTTGACTGGGTTACTTCAATTGAATTTGTCTAAAATAGCCTCTTCCTTTGCTTTTACAGCAGCATAAACCCCCATATCTCCAAATTTAAGCAAGGTTCCATTTTTCATTCTCATTGATAAAAACCATCCTCTAGTCTATACATTTGTGTAAACCTCATTAAGAAGTTCTGTAAATTAAGAATCCTTCTCACAATGTAGGGCCCAGCTGGACATTAGTAAGATGTTATGTCAATAATATCCTGACTAGGAATTCTGGATATTGTGATCCCGCATATATGGAGAGCATCTGATGGGAAAGATTGTCCTAGAGAGAGCCCAGTCTGGTATGGGAGAATTATTTTACCATCATGTTTTAGGTGTTCTTCGTTCTGGTCCAGGTATTCTGAGGAACTTTCCTTCTCTAGTTTCCTTTTGTTCCTACAATGAAAGAGAGCCCAAGAGCTTGTCTTAGTGATCTTGTTTGCTTATGGTAAAGCCATCTTGATATTCTATGGATGGACAGCTGGCATTTCAGTCTCAAATGCTACCTTCCAACAAACTGAGCAAAATGTGTCCCATGATGACATGTGGAAAATACCAGACTTGTATGCTGCATTCTGTCCAGATTTACTTAATGTTCCACCAACCAGAAAGACCAACTAACATAGATGTTAGAAGTCTTTTTCTTCATGAAGCAACATAGATTTGAGGAGAAATTACTACAAGGGGGAAAAATTTAAGAAACTCAAACACAAATGTTTTCCACTAGTTCCCAATATCTACTGATACATCACCCACTGCAAACAAAATACTGGAGAAAAGTTAGAAAAACCATGGTGCAGTGTGCAGATAGCCAAGGCTCTTGCCCAAAAGAGATGGCCTTTTTTGTTCTGTAAGAACCTTTAGCCAACATTTTTGGAGGTTTATGAAGAAGGACTCATTAAGCTAAAATTGTACTGTAGGAATTAAGGTATATATGAACTATAGGTTCTTTTTAAGGACAACTCAAGCACTATTAATCCAGGAATTATGGTATACAGAGACTAACAGCCTATCCTGGATCAAGCAAGAGTGGGTCTAGTATTTGTGGCTTTGCCATTCTCCAGAGTTTTGAATAAATAAATTGGATCTGCAGTGTATAAAAAGAATCCCTAGGCCTATATGACTTTGGAGAGACAAAGACAGTTCAGGTTGGGGGTCCTTGGTTGTGATTATTACAGGGACTCTCCAGAACCCTACTTAGTACCTTCACCCATCCTACAAAACAGACAAATTTTACATTAAACCGCTGCTATCGGGTACAATAAAGATATAACAAGGAGTATTGCCGTCTTTTTGTCCAGCAGTAATGAAGAGATGAGAATTGCTGAGTTCTTCAGCTAACTTCATTTTACAATTCCCATTTTGAAATGTTAGGCTACCTCTCATTAACTGAAATATTATTATATAGAGCTCTGATCTGTAATCATCATAAAGGATTTTATTTCATCCAGAATTTCACTAAGATGCATTATGAGGAATCAGTTTCACAACCATCTACTCTAATCCAAGGAAAAGGAAGACCTGGGCTTAATTATTCCTTTCCACTTCAGGATCTGGAGGTTGTTCCAATTACATGTACAACCTTATAAATCACCCGGGTGTACATATTTGAGGCTGCTGAAGAGATATAAGCAATGAGAAGTGATTAAGAAAGAAAGCAATAGTGAAAATGACTTTCATTTGAAAAGAAACAGTTTTGCAGAATGGATCTCTGAACCCTAATTTGTTTCCCTTGTTTGGCTGATCCTGCAACATGATTAATAGGATTGATTTATTAAATATACCTTGGGCTTCACTGCTAAATGCTTTCTAAAAGCATGGATTGATTTTGTTAATAAAGTATTGTTGCAAGGCAAATCCATAATTTCCCTTCACAATTTTGCTGGGAAAAATGGAGAAACAAGTGCATTTCAACATGATATACATCATTTTGAAAGTAGAATTATTTCAGATCTCAAGTAAGTGGCCTATCTTGGATACCACCCCAGTACCAGAGCCAGCACAGTTTCACCAAGGTTACAATAAAGCAAAAATTAAACCATCTGCTATTAGAAGATGGCTTGTCTTAAAATGTGTTTCATTTCATTTGGGGAAAAAATTGAAGACATTGGCAACTGTAGATAATAAGCAGGTCTATATTTCCCAATGGGGACATTATGTTTAAGTTATAGACAATATGCATTCAGGTTCATACTTCTTGGACGGTTTCCAGCAGGCACAGACGGTCACTAAGGTACCCAGAAGGAAAATTCCCCCAGTGGACAGGATTATATAGAGGGAGCTCCTTCCTGCGAAAAGACAAAAATTGAATTAGTGATGTGATTAATTAAATGAAAAGAGTAACACTTGAGATTCCCCTAAACCTCAAGGATTAAACTAAAAGATTGTGGCTTTATGCTGAATTTCTGATCTCTGAGGGGGAAAGGTAATATTATCAGGAAGATGTTTGATGAAAGCTTCTGCTTTTGTACTTGTACACATATTGTACATACACTTATACATCAGCAGGCTGGAACCCCTGAGAACTAAAATCCCTTCCTTCCTTCCTTCCTTCCTTCCTTCCTTCCTTCCTTCCTTCCTTCCTTCCTTCCTTCGACTATTATAAGCTGTTATTCTTTCAAAGTAGTGCCTTAGCACCTTAATATTACATAGCAAGGGGCAGCCAAAAATAATATGTTTCCTTGAAGAACTGGAAGTTCACACCATGCAAGAATCCAGGGCCATCTGGCTACAGTTTGTACAACAGTGGCCTTACCCTTGATTTATAACTACCTCCTGAGTTTTATTGAGAGGCAATATTTCACGCTCTTGTTTTAGAGAATCCATGGAGACCTGGCTGCCTTCTTTGGCATTACCTGCCAATTCCAGCTTAGTAGCCAGCAAAACATCTCCATTCTTCTGCGCTCTTTTATTTTGTAGGATACTGTCAAGGAAGGCAGGGGAAGGAGGGTCATGCCTGGGTAAGGTCAAGTTTCTGAACCAAAATAATGTTTTATTTTAAAGATTTTATTCTGCATATTCTTGTAGGTACCTAGCTCTGAAGCAAGAAAAAGAACAGAAGATTGTGGAAAGTTGAGTGGGCCACTTGTCCATGGAAGTTGCACTGAATGCAGCAAATCAGGTTGATGCCAACCTGATGATATCCATGCAGTGATGCCATAATGCAAATGCAACCATCAATGCTTGTATCAACTCTTTGAGATAGTCAGGAAAGAGACTCTATTTATTGCTATAGGATACAATAACCGAGTTATGAAAGTCCGACAGAGATTCTCTTCCTATACATATTTTTATAGATTCCAAGTCCTCACAAAGCAACAGAACATAGGAATGGTCCTGGGATGTGAGTCAGGAGAAGTCTATGGAGATTCTCAGTCATCCCGGCCATGGTTGTCCCAAATGTGCTTTTTCAAAAGGCAACTGAATTTTTCTTTATTTTTTCCTTGAATATGTTTTGCATCTCATCAAAGAAGATTTTTCAGCTCTGAAGAAACTTCTTGGATGAGAGGTGAAACATCTTCAAGGGAAAAAAAACAAAGAAAAGTCCAGTTGCTTTTTGAATAAGTACCTTTGGGTTAGGAGAAGAAAGCAATCAGCAATAAAATAAATTCTTCCTTGAGTCAAACTTGATTCCTGTTGATCATGCAAGACACTGTTGTTTTCTTGGCAGTGGTACCAAAGTCCTTTGCTAATACCAAATTTGATTCCCAACTCAAGATTTTCCCTGTTTTATTCTTTAGATTTATATCCTACTATAACCTTTACTCTTCCCACGGTCTCTCCTTCCTCATTACTCTATTATTTTAGATTCGCAAATGACTTTTCAAAGGCTTCCCAAGTAGCAAACAGATCAAAATATACACATAAAAACGACACTCATGCAGAGCTATTAAACAGTCAGACTCTGACTGTTCAAAATAATAAACAGCACTTAAATAATCATCATTACTTCAGTTCAAAAGGCCTGGCTGAGGAGAAAGTAACAAACAGAAGACACAACCCGAATCTGAAGTATCATTAAGAGGGACCACTTTATTAATCTGAATTTACCAGAACAGCTAGTCAAGTCTCCAAGTCCTTATTATTATCACCATCACCATCATCATTATCTTTGTCTTTATATTTCTTTCTTAACATTTTGAAACATGAAGATGGAAAGATACTCATTGCCATAATGGAAGAGTGGATGATGAAGGTGATGGAGTTAGCAGAGATGGTGAAACTGAGTGCTTTAATTAAAGAAAAGAATTTATCTGGCTTTGCTTCTATTAGGAATCCGCTTCTGGACTTTTCTCAGAACTGAAAAAATTGAAACCTTGATTTTAGGTTTTGATGGATTAGAATGATTTTATTGTTACAGAAATGTCTTGAAATGTTGTGAAATGTAGCAAAAGGTTGAGATTGTATTGTTTACTACTACACCAGAGAAAGTTGGAAGTCATTTCTTTTTCCTCTCTTTGCTCTTTTCTCCCCTCTCTTTTTAATTTTTCTTTCTAATTTTTATTTAACTTTTATCTTAACAAAAGTGAATAAAAATTATTCTAAAAATATTTTTATAATGCTTATCTAATGCCCATCTTTGTCACAGAATGACTCTGGGCAGTGAACAAATAGATATATAAAAACTTAAAAGCGATGCATGAATATTATAATAAAAACAATTTAAAACAAGAATAAAAAAATTAAAATTCAAGATTTTGTGCTACTGCCATGTGTATAGCTTTGCGCATCCCATACTTACTGTACACTGTCAGTTTTACAGGAACACTTTGTCCTTTGCTGATGGGGTTCTCTACCAGACAGCTGTAAGTGTCATCATCGGCCATCAGAACTCTAGTGATGGTGAGGATCTTCTTGTCATGGGAAAGGATCAGCCGAGAGTCATTGCTAAGAGGCTTGTTGTCCTTCATCCATGTATAGGTGGGCTTAGTGCCATTCTCATGGGAACAATTGAAAGAGAAATATTCACTCAGCTCCAGCACAGTTGAGGAGGCCAAGGCAACGTGCGGCTTTGAAACTGGAACTAGAATCAACAAAAAAATAAAATGGCATCTCGTTGGTCTTTTATTTATTTATTTATTTTATTTATTTTGTCAAAGGCTTACAATACAACAGAAACAAGAATAAACGTAAGTTTAAATACAAGAAATAGGAACTAATAATTGGGAACAATAGGACAGGGACGGTAGGCACGATTGCGCGCTTATGCACGCCCCTTACAGACCTCTTAGGAATGGGGTGAGGTCAATAGAGGTTAGTTTGAGGGTAAAGGAATGGGGGTTTGAGTAGGTGACAACAGAATCAGGTAGTGAGTTCCAGACATTGACCACTCTGTTGTTGAAATCATACTTCCTGCAATCAAGTTTGGAGTGGTTAACATTAAGTTTATATCTGTTGTGTGCTCTTGTGTTGTTGTGGTTAAAGCTGAAATATTTATTAACTGGTAAGACATTGTAACATATGATTTTATGTACTATGATTAAATCCAACCTTAGCTGGCGTAGTTCAAGGTTGTTTAAGCCTAGAACCTCAAGTCTGGTGGTGTAGGGTATTCTGTTGAGAACAGAGGAATGTATTACTCTTCTGGTAAAACACTTCTGAACTCGCTCAATTGTATGAAGATGTCTCAATTGTCTTGAAGATGCAGATAATGGATGAGGAAGGGGGTTGATGGGATACATATTTAGTGAAATCATTCAGGCTTTATTTGGTGATTGATTATTCACCAATCACCAAGGGAAAGACAATAATTCACAAAGCCATTGTTTAATTGACCTTGATTGTATATAGTCTGCTGAGCAGAAAGTGATTCCAGTTGGACCTTTTACAATTAAACCCAAGTAAGGAGACAAAGTAGTCTGGGGTCTCCAGCCTTTCTCTCAGCTGGCCTGTGCTGGGAATAATGTTCACTATATTTTCACTATACCAGTTCCTCAAATATATATTCTGAAAGCACTTGTTAGCATAATCTCTGACTATGCAACTCCGATGAAGGAAGACTCCAATTAAATATTTGCAAGTGGAAGTTATATCAGTACTGATCTGAACTGATATAGTGATGTGGCTGAAAGTTTCATTTCTTTGTCAGTCTTTTGAGATAGGCCAGATCAGGAAATGGGGATTGCTGGGAGTTTTACAATGTACAATATACCCCAATATAGTTGGGGTACTTCAGCAAAATTTTTAAATTTTAAATAGACTCTTTTGACCTTGGCTTATACCAAACACAATCATGGTAGAATTTCTTGACATTTCTTACATTTCTACTTTGTAAAGATTCAAATATATTTCTAGAAATGGTTCAGCAGACTCCTCCCCTTTTACTGAGTCAAACATACAGTCCATTACTCATCCGCTCCATGTGCACCAAGGAAGGAACGACCGTGTTTCTCCAATAATACGGCCTCTCCCAATAGGAAGTCCCAGCATGTTTTATAGGCATAAAATCAAATTAAGCCCCTCCCCCCAAATTAAGGCCGATATTAAACATGCGAAATGGGAGGGAATGGAAGGGGAGGGCTTGCCATTAGGAAGTACTTTTGTTGTATACCCGGATATGGTGCTGCCTGCGTTGACTTCAGCGGGGCACTTTGTATTGGGAGACCTTCCACCACTGTTGATTTCCCTTCTCCCCGTGCTGCCACGGCATTTAGAGCAGCGCTGCAGCATTTGGCGCAGCCATGCACGGCCAGCCAGGGCTCCTCCCTGCAACCAGAGTCCGGCAGAGACACTCGGCTTCAGGCGCTCCCGTCGCCGCCTTCCCTTCGCCTTTGAAGGCAAAGCCAATTCTTTTAAACGGTACGACAAAGCCTCCCCTGCCCGAGGAAAGCCCAACCCCACATGGGGAGGCGAATCTCCCGAGGCTGCAGCGCAGGATCAGCCCACCCCAGGAGAAGTGCCCAGCTGCCATCCCTGCCGGGCACCGGGCAGATCGTGAAGAGCTTCGCCTGGGGCGCCCAGCGCAGCTGACAGGCGGGCCCTCCTGCCCAGTGGCGGAGCTCTCACCAAGGCAGCAAGCGCTTCCCCGCTGGGCCCTCTGGTCATCCCGCCAGGGCCATGCCAGAGCCGTGCGGGCTGGGCAGAGCCGGGAAAGCGAGCTGCGGGTGTGCACCTGCCTGCCAAGCAAAAGAGCCAGGCCGACCTGAGCTTGGCTTCCTTCCCAACTCCCTCCAGCCCAAATCCGAAGGGGCCACAGGGAGAGTCTGCCCAAGGCAGTGATAGCACCCACCCGTCCATGGACAGGGAGGTGAGGCGACGGCTGCGCTGCTTCCCTGGTCTATGGGTCCGGCAGAAAGAGCCTGAAGCCGCCCATCCTTTCCACCCCTCGCCCAGCCCGTCCCAAATGCGCCAGAAGCTCCAAATGCTACAGCGGCACAGGCATTGGGCAGAGGTGCACATTCGGTGGGGCTCAGCTCGGAGGAGGACACAGTGCAGGCCGTCGCCTTGCCAAAACATATCCTGTTTTGAATGGATTGCTGTCTGCAGTATTTACTTTGTTTATGAATAGAGCCATCTAGATAGTTGGCTTCTTTCAATAAGCTCTTTATCTCTTCAAGTGGTGGCATCTGCTGTGGGCTGTTAAGAAAGACTGGGGGTTGCTTTTCTGCCTCTAACACATGTTTTTCCATTTCTACTTTAGGGGAATATAATATTCTGCCTTTCTAAATATTTCCCAAAATATTTCATTCTTCTGACAGGTGGGGCCTTCCCACACACCTCTTGACTTGATTACTGTAATGCATTCTACATGGGGCTGCCACCCAAACTGGTCCAGAATGGAGCAGCAGAAACAGTGATGGATATACAGGTGAAACTTGAAAAATCAGAATATAATGCAAAAGTTCATTTATTTCAGTAATGCACCTTAAAAGGTGAAACTAATATATGAGATAGATTCATTGCATTTGAAGCAAGATAGTTCAAGCAGTGATTTGTCAAAATTGAGATGATTATGGTTTATAGCTCATGGAAACCCCAAATCCACAATCTCAGAAAATTAGAATATAACATGCAATCAATAAAACAAGGATTGTACATAGAACAATATCGGACGTCTGAAAAGTATAAGCATGCATATATACTCAGTACTTGGTTTCGGCCTCTTTTGCAGCAATTACTGCCTCAATACGGTATGGCATGGAAGCTATCAGCCTATGGCACTGCTGAGGTGTTATGAAAGACCAGGATGCTTCAATCACGGCCTTCAGCTCTTCTGCATTGTTCGGTCTCATGTCTCTCATCTTTCTCTTGGCAATGCCCCATAGATTCTCTATGGGGTTCAGGTCAGGCGAGTTTGCTGGCCAATCAAGCACAGTAATCTCATGGACATTGAACTAGGGTTTGGTCCTTTTGGCAGTGTGGGCAAGTGCCAAGTCCTGCTGGAAAATGAAA
The DNA here is from genome assembly GCF_049901715.1 of Pseudonaja textilis. Taxonomy (NCBI): domain Eukaryota; kingdom Metazoa; phylum Chordata; class Lepidosauria; order Squamata; family Elapidae; genus Pseudonaja; species Pseudonaja textilis. The sequence goes on along the minus strand of NC_141998.1, from coordinate 15,219,707 downwards.
TCAGCATCCCCATAAAGTTCATCTGCAGAAGGAAGCATGAAATGCTCCAAAATCTCCTGGTAGACGGCTGCGTTGACCCTGGACTTAATGAAGCACAGTGGACCAACACCAGCAGATGACATGGCTCCCCAAATCAACACAGACTGTGGAAACTTCACATTGTACTTCAAGCATCTTGCAGTGTGTGCCTCTCCATTCTTCCTCCAGACTCTAGGTCCTTGGTTTCCAAATGAGTTGCAAAGTTGCTCTCATCAGAAAAGAGGACTTTGGACCACTGAGCAACAGACCAGTTCTGTTTTTCTTTGGCCCAGGTAAGACGCTTCTGACGTTGTTTGTTGTTCAGGAGCGGCTTGACAAGAGGAATACGACATTTGAAGCCCATGTCCAGGGTCTGTGTGGTGGCTCTTGATGCACTGACTCCAGCCTCAGTCCACTCCTTGTGAAAGTCCCCAACACTTTTGATGGTCTTTTCCTGACAATCCTCTCCAGGCTGCGGTCATCCCTACTGATTGTGCACCTTTTTCTTCCACACTTTTCCCTTCCACATGACTTTCTATTAATGTGCTTTGATTACTCTGGGAACATCCAACTTCTTTTGCAATTACCTTTTGAGGCTTTCCCTCCTTATGGAGGGTGTCAATGATGGTTTTCTGCACAACTGTCAGGTCAGCAGTCTTTCCCATGATTGTGATTCCTACTGAACCAGACTGAGAGACCATTTAAAGGCTCAGGAACCCTTTGCAGGTGTTATGGCTTAATTAGCTGATTAGAGTGGGACACTTTGAGCCTAGAATATTGAACCTTTTCACAATATTCTAATTTTCTGAGATTGTGGATTTGGGGTTTTCATGAGCTGTAAGCCATAATCATCTCAACTATGACACATCACGGCTTGAACTATCTTGCTTTGCATGTAATGAGTCTCTCATATATTAGGTTCATCTTTTAAGTTGCATTACTGAAATAAATGAACTTTTGCACAATATTCTAATTTTTTGAGTTTCACCTGTACAACATCTCAATAAGCCCATGTAGCACCTCCACTTCGCAAGCTGCACCAATTGCCAGTTTGCTTGTGGTTATGATTCAAGCTGCAGGTGTTACCTATAAAGCCATACATGGCTTAGGAACTGATTACTTGATTGACTACCTGCCACTTTGATCTTGTCTCTGGGCTAGTCATTCTCTCTCAAAAAAAGGAGATTTCTAGCTCAGGTGTGAAATCAGGGGTCCTTGATGGTTTTTGAGCTTGGTTGTTTTCTTTCAGACATTTCATTACCCAAGTAGGTAACATCATCAGTTTACCTAGACTCTAAGCCCAACCCACTCACAGGATTGTTGTTGGGAAAAGAGAAGGAGGAAGGAATATTAGGTATGTTCATCACCTTAAGTTACCTATTAAGTAATAAAAGCATGATAAGAATCAAATAAATAAATTGATGTGTTGTTTGGGCCAAGGAATATTAAGTCAGGATGTATGTAATTTAAATAAAAATCTATAAATCAATAAATCTAGTTTTTCTAAGACCAACCTACCATCCACTGTAAGGTTAATGTTCATCTCGCCTGTAAAAGTGTCATCCGTGATGGAGATTTCCACCTCGTAGGTCCCTTCATCAGATAACTGCAACTCGTGGATCAGTAGAGAGCCATTCTCGAAGATTTTTATCCGATCTCTATATTCTGGGCGCAGGTTCCCAATGATCCCTGTGCCGATGGACTGCACCACTGTCGCCGCCTTGTTGCGTTTCACTTGCCATTTGATGACAGGCTTGTCATGGCTTGTGCTGGTGTATTTCACAGAGAGCAGGGCAGGCTTCCCGACTGTACCATGAATCAGTAATACCGGACTGGTGATATTGACTCCATCTATCAGCTCTAACGGGGGAAAAGAAATAAAAATATAACTGATATTCAAAAAGAGCCCTGGTGATGCAGTGGTTAGGATGCAGTATTGCTGGCAAACCCTGCCCACAATCTGGAGTTCAATCCTGAATGGCTCAAGGTTGACTCAGCCTTCCATCCTTCCAAAGTCAGTAAAGTGAGGACCCAGATTGTTGGGGGCAAGAGGCTGACTCTGTAAACCACTCAGAGAGTGCTATAAAGCACTATGGGGCGGCATATACATCCAAGTGTTATTGCTATAGCTGACTCATTTGAAGACACTAATACATGCTTTCATGTATTATTTGAAGTCCCTAATACTTGCTAGTCAAGACAATATCCAGAACTGACAAGATTATAATCAAGAGCTCCCCAATTAGAAAGACCACGCTGAATGCAGTCCAACATACCCAGAAGGCAACTCACTGGGAAAAGAGGGCTGAGTTGTGAGAGCCCAATGCACTGCTGTTCAATACCTTTTGATCTTAGTGTATATCCTAACATAAAACTGGAGTACCACATTGTTCATATTTCATTTAAAAATCATAGCACTGATTTAACTAGAAGCTTACTGAGACCACTATTGGACAAATAGAGCTTTTGTTGTGTGAACATGACCAGATGGGGCTTAAGGACCTGTGTTATTAATGCAAAGGAGAAAAAGAGCAAGGATGAAATCTACCAAGTCACTGGATAATTAATTAAATTCAGTAGAAAATAAAGGTTTAGGTTGCAGTCATGTGCACGCTTGAGTGTAAACACTAATGAATGCCATAGGATACAGTTGGCATTGCATGATGCGTTCATCACAGCATGCTTGTTTAATTATAGACTATACGTTTCATTCCAGGGCTGGTAACATAACTGACTAATTAACAGGGGTTTCTACAACTCCCTAGCAGATGCCTTAATGAGATCCTGCCGCAAAGAGCCCGAAGGGCTGAATGCTAGATTGTGCTGATGGGTGCTGCACAAACAATTAATTCACTGTGCCTAAATGTAACATAATTTAAACCCTGTTCAGACACTTGCCAGAACTCGCCTTCTTAGCTTCGGGGATTGATAGAATCTAAAGAGAGTCAGAGATATAACATGGTTGACCTTTCCTTTCCTTAGCACCCAGAAGAGCGAGACTGTGAAATGCGGGGACAGTGTCACAGTCTTGGCTCAGAAGGGTGCTTTTGTATACAAGAATGAGATCACTGACATTAAAGCTAGTGTCAGAACGATAGCAAACAGATGGACAAGTATGACAAAAAGACAGGCAAAAGAAGTTATTTGCTCAGAGGTTTTTCATCCAGCACCCCAAAAAGTTCTATATGCCTTGAACTTTTCCATGTTGTTTGGAAATACCAAATCGTATACATGCTTTTCTGAAGGTCTCATTGTGAAAATATTTACAGACCCCGCCACATCCCAGACATAAATTGTTTAAATTTCTACCCTCAAAACGACGCTATAGAGCACTGCACACCAGAACAACTAGACACAATGACAGTTTTTCCCAAATGCCATCATTCTGCTAAACAAATAATTCCCTCAACACAGTCCAACTATTTACAAAGTCTGCACTACTGTTACTATTAATCTTCTCATCACTCCTTATCGCCCATCCCCTCCCACTTGTGACTGTAAGACTGTAACTTTGTCGCTTGTATTCTAACGATTTATATTGACTGTTTCCTAGTATGATTTGATTGCTTATTGTACCCTATGACCATCATTAAGTGTTGTACCTTATGATTCTTGACTCTTGATGAATGTATCTTTTCTTTTTTTAAAATATATTTTTATTAATTTTCTTTTTTTTTTTACATCGTAAAACATCATGATATCAACAACGTTCTTGGCATCTATACAAGATTTTGGTTTAAATATAATACATTATATTGCATTTATCTACTATTAAATAATATCTTTAGCTATAATTACTATTCTTATATCTTTATATAGTTTACAAAATTTTATTTTACTTTCTTAAGGGTTGTTTCAATTAACATTTTTGTCTCACTTCTTGGTTCTGTTTGTTAGCCATTTATACCAATTGTTCCAAATTGTAAAGAATTCAGAGTTGTCTTTTTCTTTCAATTTCATTGTTAGCATATTCATCTCAGCACTTTCTGGTTTTTTGTGTATTATTAGTTCTTCATTGGGAGTATTTGGTGTTTTCCATACCCATGCAAAGACTATTCTGGCGGCTGTTATAATATGTAACACTAGGTATTTTACTTCTTTTGGTAGTCTTTCTTTAATGATTCCTAATGGGAAGGATTCTGGTCTGAGCTCAATCTGATAGCCAGTGATCTCTTTTAACCAATTTTTAATTTGAATCCAGTATGTCCTGGCCTGGGGCACATCCACCACATGTGATAAAATGTACCATCAACTTTTTTGCACTTCCAACATTTAGGACTCATGTTGGGGTAGAGTTTTGCCAATCTTGCTGGGGCTAAATACCATCTATAAAACGTTTTATATATGTTTTCTTTGTATGCTGTGGATACCGTTAATTTATAGTTTATATTCCATATTTTCTCCCATTCCTCTAATTCTATAGTGTATCCAAAATTCTGTGCCCATGCAATCATTGTACTTTTGACTATTTCCTCTTCCATTTTAAAATCTAATAAATATTTATATATTTTAGTTATAAGTTTTTGTTCCGGTTCCATTAATATTTTACCTAGTTAGTTCTGCCCTTTGTCAAATCCAAAATCTTTTGAGTCTTTTTTATATTTATTTTGAATTTGCAAATATGGCCACCAATCGATTATAATTCCATTTTCCTTCAGTTCTTGGTTTGACTTTAATTTCCCTTGACTATCTAATAGTTCTTCATAGCTTACCATTTTCTAATCTATTTGGATGTATTATGGCTTCCATGGTTGACAGCCATCATGGGATTTCTGTATAGTGTCTACCTTTGATTTTTTTTCCAAATTGTAATCAATGAGTCTCTTATTAGGTGTTGATTGAAATAGGTATGTATATTACTTTTATTTTCCATAAAAATGCATGCCAAACTACCAAGAGGTCATGTCCTTCTAATGCTAAGATTCTCTTGTCTCTTAATTTAATCCAATCCTTAATCCAATTCAACACCGCTACCTGGTAATAAAGCTCCCATTCTGGTAGTCCGAGACCACCTCTGCTCCTATTATCTTGTAATGGTTTCATTTTAATACGTGGCTGCTTGCCCAACCAGACAAACTTGGATGTCATTTTATTTAGTTCTATAAAAAAATATTTCCCTAATTTAATTGGAATCATTTGGAATAGATATATTAGTTTTGGTAAAGTATTCATTTTCAGTGTTGCTATTCTTCCTAATATAGACAATTTCAATTTGGCCCATAATTCCAATTCTTTTCTGATTTGCTTAATCAGTTTAACATAATTGTCCTCTTTTAATGATGAACATCTGGTGATATCCAAATTCCCAGGTATTTCATCTTTTTTACTATTTGCAGTCCCATTGTTTTCTAATTCTACTGTCTGTTTTGTTGTACAGTTTTTGACTATCATCTTAGTTTTATTTTTATTTATTTTAAATCCTGCTGCTTCCCCAAATTTTTCTATTTATTGCAACAATATTGGTCCCGAATTCTTTGGATCTTCCACTATAAATACCAAATCATCGGCAAATGCCTGAACTTTATATTCCTCATTTCTAATCTTAATTCCATAAATATCTGGGTTTTGTCTGGTTGCAGCTAGCAACACTTCTAAAGACAAGATAAATAACAGAGGCAATAATGGATACCCTTGTCTCACTCCTTTTGTAATTTCAAAATCTTTGGTACGATCTCTATTTAATAACACACTTGCTTTTTGATTTGAGTATATTTCTTGTAGTGTTTTTTCTATATTAGTGCCAAAGTTCATCTTTTTAATTTGATATAGCATGAATTTCCAATTGATATTGTCGAATGCTTTTTGTGCATCTAAAAAAAATTAAAGCTGCCTATTTTTCTGGGTGAGCTTCATAGTATTCAATCGAATTTAGTACTGTCCTAATATTGTTTTTAATTTGTCTATTTGGCAGGAAACCATTCTGGTCTGTATGTATAAGTTCACTCAAAATTGGTTTCATTCTTTCTGCTAATATTGTCATAAATATCTTAAAATCCGTTGATCAGTGCCATCTTTTGCAATTAAGGAGATGTATGCCTTGGACCAGGACCTCAGAAGTCTAGCTTGCGTTAATGCCTCATTATATAGTTCCAGTAATATTGGTTTTTATATAGTTCGCCTGGTAGACTATCCAGGCCTGGTGTTTTATTATTTTTTTGTTTTTGTATCACCTTTTGTAACTCTGTTAATGTTATTTTTTTATTAAGTACTTCTCTGTTTTCTTCTGAGATTGGGCTCAGATCGTTTCCCTCCAAGTAGTATCTAATGTTTTCTTCCCTAACATCTTCTTGCTTATAAAGCTCGCCAAAATACCTTTGCGCAATTCTCTTTTTCTCCTCCATCTGATAATACACTATCCCTTCCTCATCCTTGAGTTGCTGAATTAGACTTTTCTCTTTCTCTATTTTTAATTTATGGGATAACCACCTTCCTGGTTTATTTGCTGATTCAAAGAAATTATGTTTAAGAGTTATTAAGTTACGTGCATTTTCTTCAATATCTATCAAATTTAGTTCATGTCTAATCATCCCTATTTCTTTCTTAACTTCCATATTTTGGGGGTCTTTTTGGACCTCATATTCAAATGTTTTAATCCTTTCTTGTAATTCATTCTGTTTCTTCCATTTTTCTTTATTTTTCTTAGCTATATAGGCTATTGATATGCCTCTCACAAAAGCCTTTGTAGTGTCCCATAAATTTTGTAAACTAGTATGCTGTTTTAGATTAACCTTAAAGAATGTTTCTAACTCATTTTTAATTCTTGAGATATATTCTTTTTCCTTTGTTATTTGTGAATTTAATATCCATCTCCTTTTCCTTTTACTATGTCCTTTCCATGTAATTTTAACCGGGCTATGGTCATCCCATATATTAGGCATTACCTCTACTTCACTAATGTCTTTCTCGATTGCCCCATTAACCCATACCATATCGATTCTGGATCAAGATTTTTGTGGACTAGAATAAAACGTACATTTCTTCTCATTTGGATTCCTCTTCCTCTATATATCTTCCAAATTGGTCTCATGTGTTAAATCAAAAAAAAATTTTGGTAGAATTCTCTTTTTTTTCTTCCTAGTCCCTTCCATACTAATATGGTCTTTTTTAACATCAACAATGGCATTAAAATCCCCTATCAAGCAAATATTTTCTTCACCTACACTAATTATTTTATCATACAGTCCCTTATAAAACTTCTTCTGGTTATCATTAGGGGCATATACCCCACACTAATAGTAATTGTTTTTGATGTAAATTAATTTATAATTAAAATTCTGCCTTGTTCATCTGCATAGATTTTTTTTTGCATTTATTTCTTTTTTTACGTAAATTGCTACCCCCCTTTTCTTTTGATCTGCCAATGCTGTAAATAATACACCCAACTTGGGATATTCTAGATATTTTTAATGCTGTTTTTGGATATGTACCTCCTGTAGGCATATAATATCAACATTTTGTTTAGTTAATTTGGTTAATATTTGTTTCCTCTTAATCTGGGTGTTTAATCCATTGATGTATCTTTTCTTTTTATGTACACTAAGAGCATTTACACCAAGACAAATTCCTTGTGTGTCCAATCACACTTAGCCAATAAAGAAATATATTCTATTCTATTCATCTCAATAGGTTTTGGTAAAGATTGAGCTGGATTATACTTGATGTGCCTTGCAGGAAAAGTCAGCGGTGGGTGAATGAACTAAATTAAGAACTGTTTGTGAACTCTATTCTCCATCCCCACCACTTGCTGAATCTCTTTTTAGAAGGTGGATCTCACCAGGCTTCTGCTGATATCATCTGAAATGTAAGAGGTGACTCTGAAGTTGATCCCATTTACTTGATACCACACATATACAAATATATTAAGGAAACACTTCACTACAAACACTAAACTGAAGAAGTTAAAAGTGGAGGTGAAAAGGAGGAAACATTTAATTGAAAGTACAAGAAACCATGACAAGCGTCAATTCTGATTTGCCTGAGTACTGCATGACTGGAAAGGCTGCCCTAAAAATTTTTATATTAGGCAAAACTTGTCTGGTTTCTCATGTTTTAATGTTACAGGAGAAGAATGGGAGTAGAGCGATTCTATTATTTAAAGTCAGCTCTTCAGTCCAACGTTGTTTGGTATAAATATCCTGAGGTTTCAGAAGGATTGATTCCTATGACTCTGTTTCTATAGATAGAATCAGGAATGCGGGATACAGGTAGTCCTTGATTTACAACAGTTCATTTAGTGACCATTTGAAGTTACAATGGCACTGAAAAAAGTGACTTACGACCATTTTTCACACTTACAATCATTGCAGTGTCCTCATGGTGATGTGATCAAAATGCAGGTGCTTGGCCACTGACTCATATTTATGACCACTGCTGTGTCCCAGGGTCATGTGGCCACTTTTTGTGACCTTCTGGCCAGCAAAGTCAATGGGGAGGCCAGAATCCCTTAAAAACCATGTTACTAATTTAACAATCACAGTGATTCACTTAACAACTATAGCAAGAAAGGTGGCAAAATGGGTCAAAATTCACTTAACAATTGTTTCACTTAACAGAAATGTTGGGCTTCATTGTGGTTGTAATTCAATGGCTACCTGCATATCCCTACAATGGAGGGAGAGTCAAGAAACCAGGATGCATCTGAACACATGGTTGAAATGGAAAACACATTTCATGTCATGTGTCATTTTTTGAACATTTCAGCTGCCTAATGGGTAGTCCTCGAGTTATGAGCACAACTGAGCCCAAAATTTATGTTGCTAAGTGAAAAAATTGGTAAGTGAATTTGCCCCACTTTATGACTTTTCTTGCCACAGTTGTTAAGTGAATCATTGCATTTGTTAAGTTAGTAACCTAATTGTTAAGTGAATCTGGCTTCCCCATTGACTGCTTGTCAGAAGGTCTCAAAAGAAGATCACATGATCCCAGGGACACTGCAACCATCATAAATATGAACCAGTTGTCAAACATCCGAATGTAAATCAAATGACCATGGGGATGCTGCAAGAATCGTAAGTGTGAAAACTGGTCATAAATCACTTTTTTCAGTGCTGCTGTAACTTCAAACGGTCATTAAATGAACTGTTGTAAGTCGAGGACTACCTGTATGTAGCAGATAAAAATATGGATCATTTGGGGGAACCATCAAGTCCTAAACTAGGAACTATGTATGTAGCATGGAAAGGACTAAATGAATCCCAAGATCACCCGATCTATCAATACCCAAACTTCTATTGTTTTATCTCTCATTGTCTGTCATGCTCCTGTTGGAATCTGATTCCGAGGGAGAGGTGGAACAGCTGACAGGAAGTGGGAGTGTGGCTCCGGTGGTTGTGGAGGAACCTGGGGAAGGGCACAGTCAGGGTGGGCATTCAGAGGAAGACCCAGGCCCGTCCCCTCTTCATCCTAGGACATGCAGGGAGGAGCAGATAGGGGAGAAACCTGGGTTACAGAGGAGAAAAAGGCTCCCATTCCCTTAATTAACTGCAGCTGGGAAAACAGGATAAAGAGGGTGTTTGCGCACAGCTCCTTGCTGGAAGCAAAGCGTGAATTATTTTGGTTTGTCAAGTCTTATCTGAGTTCTGGCATCCTCCCAACTGTGTGTGTGTTTTGTTATCTTTTGAAGTCTTCAATTCCTCATCCTGCCCTGTCTCGTTAATTGCTGCAGCGTGGTTTGTGTTGGTTTTTATTTATAATCTATATGTACTTTGGGTTCAGACGGAATTTCTTCCCTTTCAAAACTGTTCTTGGGAGAGATTTTTCTCCAGCCAAGGATAACTGGACATTGGGGGCCAAGTTGGATGTATTAAAGGGACTTTACCTATTTTTGTACCTTAGTTGCTTTTATGCCACGCCCCTTTGAGTCATCACATTGTCAGTTCAGGGCAAACAGAAGGAAATCCTATGCTCAAGAACCACATGGTTTAAAAAAAATGTGCGGAAACCCACTTTTCTGATTTAAATTGACTTCCTTGTTGCATCATGAGAAGTTTCTGAGGAGATCTCCTTTTTCCTTTCTGAAAAAGCACCCATGTGGAAGGGGCACAGATTTGGTAGAAGCACAGGAACAAAACAATTGGGATGAGAACAAATAATGTCAAACAGTGGAGGAAAAACAAATCAAAGCAGTGTCCTCTTATTCATGCTGCTTTTCTTTTATTCCAATCTATTTGGGCTTTTCTTAGAGGAAGAAAAAATCATTCTGGGATTCCCTCTAAAGGTAGGACTTTCAACGACTAGGCTTCATCCTGGATAACTTTTTGAGATCAGCTAAGGACAGCTAGGTGCCACATTGGGAAGTTTAAAAATATACCAAGCCATTTCTATTCTCTCTCTCCAAAAAAAAATGGATGAACTCATCACCAGAGTTCAGCTCAGCTCAAGGACATCTTTAGCTTTTAATTACTCACTGATATGTACACTTTTCCACACACTTTCTCACACTCTCAACATTGGCTTTTAAATATTTATTTTCTTAATCTTATGGTCATTCATATATCTTGTCACGTTTGTATGTAACTTCAGCAAACATTGCCCTTATAGTCATGTTCCACCACTGGAATATAAATATCCAACAATAGACAATGTATTGGTATGTAACAATACCTATTTCAAAAGGCCCTCAAAGAGAGATTTATCCTTCTTCACATGAAGAGAGGTCTATACCTTTGCTTTACCTGGTTACTTATTTATTTCTATTGCAGAAACACAAGGGAGTTCTGGGTTGAAAGGATTAGCTGGTGACATCATTGTTGCTCTGGGGATGCCCACTTGGGGGGTCTTTTCATATCCTTGGAGGAGCTGGAGTGTAGGACGAGGGCTCAACCCTGCCCCACAGCAGCTCATGGGTCTCGAACGTGGGCTTGCTAACTTCCTGCCCAGCGTTCCAACCACTCGAGCCATCGTGCTCCTTACCTGGTTATGGAAGATTGACAGATCAAAATAATACAAAGGAAATGAACAGGCCAGAGAAGGTTCAAACTACTATTTATTAGTCCAAAACTAACAGCTTATAATGAATCATTGGTCTCTTTCACCAAGAAATGCCACAAGGAGAACGAGCATCACAACAATAGAGTGGTCACACATAGAATATGGATCAAGGGCAGCTTTGATCACATTATAATTAATATACGATAAGTACTAAGGATGAGATGGGCACTTTTAAGGAGTATTATGCACATGTTCCTTGATAACCAACAGTAGCCTTGGGATTCTACAAATTACACAAACATTTTAATTTTTCTAATAAGCTGTATGACCCTTATTACCAGGAATGAGAGAAGAGTGCACACCCTTGATATTTCTGCTTGTGTGGCTTGAACTTTATAGTCATGGCAAACATAACACTAGGGTTCTTTTATAAAAGCCCCCAAGTTATATGTTTCTAGAGCTCACAGAAATGTACAGTGGAGAAAATATATAATATTGCATTAAAGAGGCAAAGTGTGTGACTTTGTTATTGGGGGTAATTTTATTCTGTTTCCTTAAAATTCAGACCACCCAAAGACTGAATCAATTACTGCACAGTTGGCCACTGGGCATGGTAAAAAAGATGTAATTGTGTAATTGAAGCCTTACCTGTTTTTATGGGCAGCATGGTTACCATTTTGTTTTTTTATTATTGCATGTGGAGAGCCCTGATCAGTTAGCTATGATGCTTCTTACCAGCTGCATTAAAACAGATTATCAGGCTATATCATGAGTTCCATAAATCTAACAGGAAAAAGGACTTTACTATACAGCTCCTTCTACCTTTAGAAATACATTTTTTTTTTACTTATTGGTGAGTGCATAACCAAGCCAGAAGTAAGATCAACTACTCTCAAACTGTTTTAATTTCAGATAGTAGTGATTCTCTCCCCTGTGTAGCCAGTTGTCTTTCTACTCTTGCTAGGAAGTGTTAGATGACACACCAGCCAGAGCTCTGCTATCTGCCTGGTAACACTTCCTTCTTCTTTCTCATTTGAATACAATTGAATTATTTATTCATAGATTTTTTTTTATCCTGCCATTCAGCTAAAAATCATATGGCATATATTCAAACAGAGAAAAAGTTGGGTCATATTTATAAGCTTGAAGTATAAGATTTTAATCATAGAAAGGAAAGGAATAGTGAGTGCATGGGGGGGGGGGGAACCAATTTTAAAGCTTATTTATTAAATCGCATTCCATGACTGAGTGATGGCCATGTTTTCTCTGTTCTTTGCCTTACCATCTTCAATTCTGTCCCTCAGCTTGTATAAAGTATCTTGTACATACATTCCTAATAGTTCCATGTTTTTTTAAAGTAACTTTCCCAATCTAAATTTATTTCAACACATCTCTTGCTATATATTCTTTTAAAAAGGCAGTCACTTCTTATACACATTCAAAAAACATTGAATATTCTAAGACATGCTTTCATTCAAGATTCATCTTTCTAGAAAATGCTATTTTCTACAGGTGTTTAGAATTAGAAGAAGTGTACCCTGGTGGAATTGATGTGCAGCTTTTGCCTGGGACATGGCCAATCTCAGTCTCCAAGATCTTGGTGGCAGATTTCTTCTCCATCCCTACAGGAAAGACCTCAAAGCAGATCATCCCCAGAGGGAAAGGCTCTCGTGAGAAGGATGAATGGCATTCAGGGGTCTCAGCTAAGAGAGGGTAAATTATCATCTATCTACCTACCTACCTACCTACCTACCTACCTGTCTCTATCTAGCCATCATCTATCATCTATCTCTGTATCTAGCTAGCTAGCTAGCTCGCTAGCTAGCTAGATATAGATAGAGATAGATAGATACTGTATCTGTCTGTCTGTCTGTTTAGCTATCTTTCTATCCAGCCATCTATCCAGCCATGTATCCAGCCATCCTGATGTTTTAAACTTATATAGGTATATCAGTGATTCCATGAACTCTGTAGATGCCATTGGCTAAAGCAGGGTGTCTTCAAACTTGACAGTTTTGAGGCTTGTGGACTTCAACTCCCAGAATTCTTCCTCCAGTCATGTTAGCTCAGGAATTCTGGGAGTTGAAGTCCACAAGTCTTAAACTTGCCAAGTTTGGAGAGCCTTGCCGCTAAAGAAACAAAATCTATGCTTTGTCTTCCATTAATTTCCCCCAATCAGATGCTCTCCATGGGTTGCATGTTATGGGAATCGATGTCCTAGCCCATCTGGAGGGTGTCTGGTTGAGAAAACGAGTTTAGACTACTGGAGGAAGGGAGGTCGAAATAACTGGGTGGTTCTGCTTCACTGCAGGTGGGCTAAGCTAGTCCCTAGATGTTCCTTTGAGGGAATTCTTCTAGGGTTGGGACACTATGAATAGAATCAGGAGTGTTTGTTCGCTGAAAGACGTTTGGAAACACTGGGCAGTCATTCAAGCTGGCTGTTTTGAAAGCTGTGTACTTCCAGTACATTTTGTATCCTGGGCAAAGGAGCTTCTTTGCTGGAAACAGGGAGGGTGTGCTGGTCTCCTAGGCATCCAATCCAACATTTGGGGGCAGACTCGAGACTGCCAGGAGCCAAGGACAAAGCTTTTGGTTGTGGGACTTAGCTCCTTCCTGGCTCTAATTTAAAAGGCTGGAGTATAAGGAACAGCAGCATTTCTGATTCATCAAGTTACATGAAAGGCTTGGCAGCATCACCAGCCAGACAAAGGAAGCAGAGGCAGCCTCAGATAGGGATGCTTCTGGTTTGGCGTGTCTTCAATAGAACCCAAAATGGCCTTGTTCATAGCAATGCACCTGCTCGTGGCTTTTAGCAGCCACTGTTGGGAATATAAGAGTGTTAAATTTGCTAAATTAGTATTAACTAAATCAGATGAAGTGTATCTCGAAGAAATGGACAATCTTTTTGATCCAATGAATGCATTTGGAATTTTAAGAGCATGTCAGATCAAAATGGTGGCTACCTTGGGTCTAGCTCTGCACAAAGCCATTTTGACTAGAAGGCCTACATTTTCTTTTGTTCTTTTTTCTCTTCTGAAGAGAGAAGGGGGCTCTAGTTCAAAACAAAGCATTGGGTAGAGCATGGGTATCAAATCGGCAGCCTGCGGGCCAGATGCATCATGCACAGGCCACGGCCACCCCAGGTCTGCAAATGAGAAAAACATCGCAAAATGTCATGTGATAGCAACATGACATGGCAAGTTTGACACCTGTGGGCTAAATTTACCCAGTCATATCTATTATTTTAGGAATGTGTGAGTTCCCATATAGGTTTCTGAGCATTTAGACTGTTGAGGTCCACTTAGCTTCAAGTCTGGGTTTTTCAAGTTGATGTCCTTCAACCCTAGAGAATTCTAGCCTATCTATATTACTGTTTTGTAGTAGTGAATATACACGATCCAGACAAGTTACCTTTCCATGTATTTTCCTTAGGGCACATTTCATATGCACATTTCCCCCAAATCATATGCTGGTCAAATAAAACAAGGTTGGATTCCTAACAAGGAAACCATTTAAAAATGGCCAAGAAAAGATGGGAATACCCCATTATATTAATTAAAACAAGCAATTCAGTTTAACAACCCAGGTTACAAGAAGACATTAATCTACATAAAATGAATGTGATGATTTCTTGATCTTAGCTAGCTAGCATGGAATAATTACTGTATTAAAATAGAAATATATTACATAGCTGATGGCAATATCTAGCTTATCTTGACTAAGCCTTCACAAAAGCTAAGAAAGTTGTGCCTGATTAATACAAGGATGGGGGACTAGTAGCAAATCCCAGAGTTACCAACTACACTGGAAAGTCAAAAGGACTAGGTCAGAAGACAATAGCATCACTGCCCAAAAAATGGCATGGACATGTCCATGAAATTATCAGGAATCCAGCTTGAATCAAGGAAGCCATTTTCTTTTTCTTTAACATCTCATGTAATAGAATTGATCCTCCAGCCTATGCAGCTATTATTTCAAAAAGTCCCGATATTCATTAAGCCTTCATTTTCTGTATTCACACAACACAAGCTGTAAACCATGTGTTAGGAACTGCAGCAAAGAAATATGCTCATATGGCTTGTTACACATTTGGTCTTCTCGTTTACCTAAGTTAATGCATAGGATTTGTGGCTTTCACTCTTCAAAGAGCTAAATTTGTTTGTTTCTTCAGCTGTGATCATACCTGAGACCTGTTTGAAAATTTCCCAGCTTGATTGCTTCGCCCAGATGCTTTCCCAAAAATCAGACCATCTGACTACACCTGTTCATGACTACAAAGGAACAAACAAAGCTCGTACTTTCAAGCCACAAATTCTACGCATTAACTTGGCAACCAGGAAGACTAGTGTACAAAAAGCTACATGAACATATCTCCTCCACTGCAGCTCCTAATGCATGGTTTGTGATTGTGTGTTATGTGAATGCAACAAATGATAGCTTAATGAATACTGACACTTTTTGAAATAATATAATTCATTGACTAATCAAAAATAGCTGTTTCCTTTTCTAAGTATCATAAATGGAGAGAATAGAGAGGTACATAAGCATGGAAGGAAGAAAATGTGGATTAAACAATCTGGTGCAATGTTTTTTCTGTGTCCAAGATAGGTGACATTCGAAATTATAGATTGACATAATATGTTACAGTGTAACATAATTATCTTTAAAGGATCTATTTATCCATCCATCTACCTACCTACCTACCTACCAGATTCTACAGTTGTACAGATTCACATCTTCTCCAGCGAATGATCCCAACCAGGAAAGTCTGCCATAGATCACATAATAGTTATTATCTCCATGTTAATCTTTCACATATCAATTCTAACTAGACCTACTTGGAAAACTACTGAAAAAGTATCTTCACTATACAGTAGGGAATGTTATAGTTATCCACTCCTTGGCAACTTAATCTTAATGTAATATGTTGCATAATCCAGGAAGTGCAAATCACAAAATCAGCAGTGCAACACTGTGTACAATTGCTCAGACGCGAAACTCCCATTGAACTCAATGTCCTAATTGAGTTAGATCCCACTAAACCAAATGTCCAAATAAGCAAGTATACACAGTATATATATATACAAGTATATACATATTGATTCAAGAGAAAATTCTACGAAATTCACTGAAGTGTCAAGGTGTATACTGTACTGTATACACACATAGGAAATTTAAATATTGCTAAGATCCATTCTTTTATTTATGCCATTATCAGTCCCTTTTCTGTAAATATTATCAGCGTAGCTTGAAAGTCTTGTTTTAAAAACATACCTGAGCAGAACCAGTATTCAAGATGCATTCCTTCAAAGAATTCCCTAGATTTAGAGATGTATAGATCTGCAATCTTTTCTATAAAGAACAGTGTAATAACTCTTATTTTAAAAAAAAACAGCCACTGAAATGCATTTAAAGCCATCTTGTTTCAAGCACAGAGCTGTGAAGGAAAAGAGCAGCATATTTGGACCCTTCTGATGTCTCTGCCTAGAAGCTGGGCAATTCACACCCAGGCATTCAGCATCCCAAGAGAACCTTCCTTGTTTCCACAGGAGTGATTGCTTGACCCATAACTCGAATACCTTTTGCCCAAATGTTTTTAAAAAGACTAGTTTCCTACCTGCATAGTAGATTACAAAAAGGCAGACGATATGTACGAAACCCGGAGTGCTGAGAACTCTGGACAAAGCTTCTCTTTCTCTCTTCATTTTGGGTTTAGCTTTAGATCCTTCTCACACACAATTAGCATGTTTTGTCCACTCCAAGCACGTCCCTTAGTACGGCTTGGAGTTTGTTCTGCTACCACTGAACTCTGCCAAGTCCCCTTTCAATAGACAGAGCTCTGTGTGTTGTTGTGGATTGTTGTGAAAGAGTTTGTTGGATTTTATGTTTTTACCCTTTTTTCTTTCCTTTGGGTCAGACCTAAGACTTGGTGAGCTGAAATTTTTAGTGCCAAAGGATTAGCTAATCATATTTAAAAACAACACAGGCTGTATTTCTGACTTTCAAAGGCAGCTTCACAGAAAATTCCTGATTTAAAATTGGGGAAAGACCCCAAAACTCAAGATTTCTGATTACTGCAGTAGCAGATTTTCCCAGTGCACATTCTTCTGGAATAAACCTCACAACGATTCCCAATCAAGATGAAGTTACATATGTTGAGAAGTACTAGATTGAATCACATTAGAGAAGGCTATCCTAGCTTATATTTCAGAAGTACTTAAATGCATGTCACATTGTATGAACAATACAATACGTGACATAACAAATAATTGCTTGGATTTTGTGGCTTTAAAATGTAGATATATTTGTTATAGTCTCAATTCATCCTTCAATGTTTTGCATATATAGCCCAGAATGAGGTTGAGGAAAACTTGGTTTCATCTTGGTCTTTATTTCAAAGGATTCACCCCCAAAAAGTGGATTTGGCATAAGAAAAGATTATGCTTTCCAGCACTAAAACCTATTTCTACACTCACTAACTTCGGTAATTGATTCTAGAAGTATCTTAAAAAGAAAACAATGTTCATATGAGCAAAATAAAAACAGCTATCTTAAAGAAGTTATTAGAAACGTCTGCCAACTCCAGATTTCAATGTTTTGCAATGTCAAGCAATTGCAAACTAGCTAGTCACAAAGACCACTTTAATATAGTTGTTTCCTCCCTTAAGCCTTTTCTATTGCCAGCTCTGCCTCCACAGTCCTCGTTAATCCTACATCTTCCTAAGAATGCCAGCATTCCAGATTTGGGGTGCAAATTAGACTCCTTTTGTTACCCCCAAACTTTTTAATAAGGCCTGGTTAGCAGATGCCAATGGCTGAAATGAACCCTGCTGACTACAGTTTTGTTGACGTTAATGACATTCAATATTTAGTGCTCAGCAAAAATACCATTTGTTCAAAAACAGCTGATGAAAAGAAAAGAAAGAGAAAGGGAAAAGGAAAGGGAAAGGAGGTAGAAATGTCCTTCATTTGACTTAACATTGTTTATTGTGTACACCTCCCAAATTCTAGCAATAAAAGGTCTCTGGGAATCTTTCCTTTTACAGGATGCTGAACCCATTTCCAAATATTTTGATCTATGAGAGACTGTTTGAAGAATTTTTTTTTTCCAATTTGATGCAAAGGTTTCTGTAGAAACAACCACCTAATCCAACTGAAATTTGCAACTGTGCCTCTATAGAGTCAGGAACTCATAGTCTATAGCAAAGGAAGACAGTACAGCATTCTGTTGAAAGTTGCATTCAGCTGCTAGCTTATCAATATTTTTGGTGAAAGTATTTCTGATTGTATCATGAACTAAATCCTATTCCCAGAACTAAGAAGGAAACCACAATGTAGAAATGGAAACAGTGCACGTGATGTAGCATAGACTTAGAGGATTACAGTGAAGCTGCTTTCAGATTTTTGTCTCCTCCAGTGAGACAATTTGGCACGGTCATCTCCTACTTTGACACATCTCACAGATATTATGATAGAAAGAGTGGAGGGAACCACTCTGTACAAATGGATAGAAATAGAGGATGTAAATACCGTAACTAAAGCTTTGGTCCAAATAATAAGCGTGCCACTCAGCATGAACAAATGCTTTAAAATTATATCTTGAGCTATGAGTATTTAATCCGCTTAACTTCTGTTTCCCTAGAAGTATCCTAAAGTAATTACAAGAGTGCCTCTGAACAAGAGACAATGTCTTAGAAATATACTATGGGAAGCCTCCCCCCAGAAGAATGAGATATTTTGGGGGATATTAAGAGGCAGATTATTATATTTCCTCAAAGGAGAAAATGGATAAAACATGTTCTTAAGAGGCTGAAGGCCTCAATGTGCCTATTCACAAACAAAACACCTTCACCTCCAGGTGATGGGATTAAGGACAGGACAGGACCTTAACCCCATTCATTGAGAAAAGCAGAAACAAAACTGGTCCAATTAAGAAAGGCAAACTAGCAGCAAACTAGCAGGATAAAATCAATTACACATGCCTGACAGGATTAGGTTCAGGAAGCTGGTAATCAAGTCCCATCAGAAGCCCTTGCAAAACAAATAAAACAAATCAAATAATAAAAGCACACAAAACAAACCTCAAAATTACAAAATACTGTAAACTGTATAAAAATCCTTACATTCATCAAGCTAATTTGTCAGCTGCCCCAGAACCACATGCTGTTGCTATATCTGCTCGTCAATAAACAGGCCTTTTTTCTTAAGCAGCCTCCATTTTATTCCTGTCTTGGAACTGGACCTGGATTTTTCTTCCGATACTTTTTGGAAAGGTAGAGTTTTTTAACTTCTTTTTTTTTAAAAAAACGTAGCTTACCTTTATTATTTATTATACCCCACATTTATCATTTAGAGTGAAATTCTTTGATACATTCTGATCTGGCATTGCTGATTTGTTGTGGATAAAAAGTGGGTTCCAAAGATTTGGGCAGTTCCATACTATTCAAAGAAGCAAACAACTCTGCTTCAAGAGGAAATCTTTTAATTGCTATGCATTATCCGTGGTGATGATTGCAGTGCAGGAGTTAAAAGACAAAGAGCACATGACAAGAAAAGGAACATAGGGTTTTATATTTATAAATCCCTATCTATATTTATATTTGCCAATAGAAGCATGTCACTTAATGAAGCAAAAGATTCAAGGAAATGGCAATGCAGCATTCATTACACAACAGATCAACACCAGGCATCAATTTCTCAATTAAATACCAAGTCATCTTAAAAGTGCCAGGCAATGCTGGGCATATAATGTCATTCAATTGAAAGATATTAGTTGGAATCTTTTTCATAGATGTCAAAGCAGTTGAAACGCAATTTAAGATTTGCATTCTGTAGCAGATTGATTCAGGATTATAATTATGATGACTTTGGGGGCAACTAAATCTGGGCTGCATTGCGAAACTCCAAATCAGGACTAAAGGGCAACCAAGAGACGTTTTCTGAATCTCTATAGTCCCCCCCTAGAGGTCACCCGTATTTTTGCAGATACCTTCTTAAACCATCGCCAACTCTTTTTGCGCGTTCGGGCAACCCAGCCAATCAGCTCCACTATAACAGCTTCAACAGCGAAAGTGGGACGCGGCCTTTAATTTAAACCAAGGCATCTGATTGGCGCAACCAATACCTAGTAGGAGCCTCCTTGAGTTGAAGGGCGGAGTCAAATTTCAAACGAATCCAAAGCGCAGCCAAAGGCTGTAAGAGAATACCGACCAATCACACGGCCGAGCCCGGCTTACAATGATATCACGGCCGCTTCTCCGCCCGCATTGGTGCCCGGGGGAAGACGGGGAGGAGTCATCGCGCGGTTGAAGCGGAAGCGGCGCGAGGTTTTAAAACGACGGTTGGAGGGAGAAGTCAAGCGGACTGTTTCTGAGGGTGAGGAAAGAAGACGTGAGCGCGCGGGGATAAGAGGAAGGGGGGAGGGTTGGTTGCCATGGCAGCGGCGCCACAGGTCCAGCAATACCAGCGCCAAATCTCGCGGGAGGAGGGGTTGCCATGGTAGCGGTTGAGTCCGACTCCTAGCCGAGCGGGGAAGGTGCGGGACGGAGGTCGGCCTCTGGGATGGTGTGAACCCGGAGGGACGCGATCTTTCCCTGCGGGGGCTGCTGCCGACAGGTGGGAAGGTTCTCCGTGGGCCCGAGACCGCAATGAGGGGCTCCCCAGTGGGTTCTCTGGGCGGCGGGTGCCGTGGCTGCTGATAGCGACCCTTCCACAGTTTCGCCAAAATGGCGTACGGTATGAAAAAGGCTGGGAGGAAGCATATTTAGGAACTTTGGATGGGTGGTATGGGGGCCAAAAGGAGGTAATTGAGGGGGTTCCAGAACAGTATGAAGCCCCAATGCAGAGATTTCACGTGACAACCGCACCTGCTTGTCCTTACCTGGCTACCTAGCCAGGGGTCTCCAACCGTGGCAACTTTAAGACTGGTGGACTTCAACTCCCAGAATTCCTCAGCCAGTCGGCTGGTTAAGGAACTCTGGGAATTGAAGTCCACAAGTCTTAAAGTTGCCAAGTTTGGAGAACCGTCTCAAACCGTGGCAACTTTAAGACTTGTGGACTTCAACCTGCTGGCTGGGGAATTCTGGGAGCTGAAGTCCACCAGTCTTAAAGTTGCTAAAGGTTGGAGATCCCTGAACTAGACTGTGCCCCACCTTTAATAAAGTTCCTTGCAGAAAAAGTCACCGTTAATGCTAAGAATTGTTCAGATGGTTATTTTTTACATGTGCATGGGCAGGTCTGCAGATGTTCAAGCAAATGAACAATGCATCTACTATGTAATTTTTAATTGTTACATCCTCTCTTTTTGCCACATGGGAAAAGGATACACTCTGCATGCCTAGACTCCAAACTAAGAAAATAATTGTATTTAGCTCTAGTTCTATAAAGCCCATAGTCTTTAAATCGCTGATGAAAACTGAGGAGAAAACTAAAATATCTTCTTCTCACCCCCACCTTTTTGTCCCAGCCAGTCCGGGAGGCCTAAATTCTGTTTTAATTAAAGCTTTTAATGGGGATTCATATAATAAGAGATAGATTTATTGATAGATGATGCCAAGCAAACAAGGGATTGTATGGATATGGAAATTTTGAAATTATTATGCAAGAAAGGTTAAATTTTGGCTTGTAGGAAAATGATCTTAGAACAGTAAGAGGACTCTGAGAATGTCAGCATTGTAGGGCTACATGATCTCTTAGAAAATGTTACAAGACATGTTTGCTGGCTTTGACAGAAACAGGGCAGAACAGCATTTTTTTAAGTAAGCTTGTATTTCCAGTTAAATTAGCAACTATCTTTAAAGGGTGATTCTGGCACATAAATAGAGCTAGGCCTTTTTCTTATGAACTAATGCTTATTAAGCATGACTGTGTCTTTCCATAGGAAACCCTGGCCTTCCTATCCTGTTGCAGAGATGGTA
The DNA here is from genome assembly GCF_049901715.1 of Pseudonaja textilis. NCBI lineage: Eukaryota > Metazoa > Chordata > Lepidosauria > Squamata > Elapidae > Pseudonaja > Pseudonaja textilis. Next base: position 15,197,844 of record NC_141998.1, on the reverse strand, counting down.
TTACCCAAGAAGGGGCTACAACAATATTGTTCCCAGAAAATTGCCCAGACTAAATTGAGGCCTCCATCAATCAACTGGAATGTATTAGCAGGAAGAACTCAGTGCATAGCACCTGTTGGGGCCTGGGTGGAGAGTGCCCAACATGATGGAGAAGAGAGCCCAGTTTTTGTGAGTATTAAGTGTTAAGTTACCTAAATCAATATCAAAAATTCAGACTATTAAGCTATCTGGTTAACTTTCTACTCCAACTGGCATTGGTTCACTGAAATCCCAGATGTTCCTAAGGTCTTGGAGATAAAATCTAAAACTTCTTCAGGTTGTTGTTAGTTGCAAAGTCATGTCATCACGACCTCATGGACAATGTTCCTCCAGGCCTTTCTGTCCTCTACCGTCTTCTGGAGTCCATTTAAGTTCATGCTGACTGCTTCAGTGACTCCATCCAGCCCCCTCATTCTCTGTTGTCCCCTTCTGCTATTGCCCTCAATCTTTTTCAGTATTAGGCTCTTCTCCAGTGAGTCTTTCCTTCTCATTAGGTAGCCAAAGAATTTGGGTTTCATCTTCAGGATCTGGCCTTTTAAAGAGCAGTCAGGGTTGGTCTCTAGGACTGACTGGTTCAATCGCCTTGCAGTCCAAGAGACTCGCAGTAGTCTTCTCCAGCAGGCTGGAGTAGTTATCTAAACAACTATTTCTGTTCTGAGGGATTGTGTAATGGTAGTATACTTTTGAATGGTAAACATCAAAACAATGTATAGCTTTTGGGCTGTGATTTACTCCTTTTAATTAAGCTAAATGGGGTTTCTGTGGCCCTGCCATTGCTGTTAGACTTCAATTCCTGTCATCTCTGATACTAGGCCATTCTGGTTAGGACCCAGAGATACTGGAATCTAACATCTGGAAGGCCACTAATTGCTATTCTGTTTTAATAAACTTAGTGTTAACAGCAATCTTGTTGCTGTTCTGAAGTATGGTTCCCTTGTAATCTGTTTATCTGGTTTAATGCTAATTATTTCAGGCTACAGCTATTCAGGTTGAAAAAGCATACAAAGAACAAAAAAAAGAAAAAGAGAAAACATTGAAACATTTTCAGCAGGAAGTAAAACGCAGGGTGAACCAACGTGTTAATCTAAAGAGGAAACAACAGTTGAAGACATCTTACGAAGCTGTAAGGTTCTATTTCTGTTAAATATGTTGTGAATTTCTTCTTGAAAACTAAATTTCTGTGCAATAAAAAGCATCAATTTAGTTTAGAGAGTACTGTTATTGTAATCTGCCTGTTTCTTATCATAAATGAAGTTCTTTTAACATAAATAACATAAAATTGTTGGGTGGTCTTAGTTTTTGCATTTTAAAAGACACCACTCCTTAGTTGCACAGGATACTTAATTACATATTTTAACTATTGCTTTTAAGCCTTCTTGACATTATTTTAGTTCATATTTACTGCAATCTAACTCCGATATCTTCTTCTCAAATAGTTAGAAAACAATTTAATAGAATCCATTTGTATAAAGCAATATTTCAAGGATTATTTTTAATCATATGCATCTGTTTCCGTTTGAAACTACTAATCTCTGTGTATACTTTTCCTTTCCTGTCACTTGATACCTATTTCTTTCTCATTGTCATTGCAGCTCATTCTCACACTTTTTTCTCCTTTGACAGGCCCTGAAAGAAAGCTCTGTTATTGTAGGATTTTCAGATTCTGCATTGCGGTTGACCCCCAAGAAAAATACATGTCTCTACAGATACACCAGAGATTCTGCCGTTGGCAATACTAATGACAAAGTCACCTATGTACAGCAAGCAGATTACATGCCGGAGCAGTTCTCAAATCTAGCCAAAACTGTAAATGGTTTTTTTTTCTGTTTTGAGTTCTCTGCCTTAATACACTAATGGCAAGCAAAGCCTGTTTATAATGTGTGCTAACTGCTTCTTTGTATAAATCTTTTTCAGGTAAGGAAAACGGTGCAACAGGTCCGTCACAAACTGGCTTCTCGAAAAGCTGTTCCAGAAGGAAATGAACCTCCAGAACCTCCAGGAGGTGCTCATCAGACTCCTCCAGGAAGACAGGTCATTAGCACAGAGATGCTTATAATGTCATGCATGCTAAGAACTATAGTATTTGTTTGGCTGGAAAGCAGGAATTACATTTCCATTTACTAAGTTTTCCTTAAAACCGTAAATCAAGGCATGGCAGGAAAATGGGACATTTGGGCAGCTGCAGGTTCTGGTTTCCACACTGAACCTTCTACCTACTTTTGAATAGCACTTAGACTTACATACCTTTCATAGTTTTTTAAAGCCTTCTCTAAGCAAACCCTACACTCAGCATATTGCCCCCAACAATCTGGGTCCTCATTTTTATTGAGATGGAAGGCTGAGTCAACCTTGAGCCGTTGAGGATCTAACTCCTGGTTGTGGGCAGAGTTAGCCTGCAATATTGCATTCTAACCACTGCGCCACCCTGGCTTCTAATATAGGAGTAGATATTTTGTTTGAGAATTTTGGCAAGTACAGCTGCAAATGTGCACTGAAGATGATGTTTGATTTCATTGTAGGAGGTGCAATGACAATAAAGTAAACTAAACTAAACTAAAACCAACTGGAAGTTATTAAGTTAGAGAAGGATCTTGCTTGCACCAAAATATTTATGCAAGCTTGGAGGGACACATCTCCCTGTGATTTGCAAAAAACTCGATGAACAGTGGTTTGTCATTAGACTTTACCCTTGATTTGCTTTCATGATGCCCAAACCTAGACAGGATTCAAATGAGTTCCTTACTGAATCTGAATGTTTGTTTAGGTATCTATCTACTTCTTTTTAACAGCAGGGTTCTCATGAAGCTGAGTTAGCTACCTTCTCCTATGAGCTGCTCGGAGCATCCAGAGATGGGAGGTGCTTCAGTCTCTGCTTGCTTAGGCTGAGCTTGAATTGAGGAACGCTCCTCCTCCTCCACATAACTCTTTTCCAGGGCGTTCCCCAGTTTTTGCTCAGCCCCGTGCAAGACAGGCTGTGCTGTTGCTTTGCTCCTTGGCCGAAGCAGGAATTTTTGGATTAATCTTTCTCAATTCAGATCAGCATTTCTCAGGTTTGATTTATACTCTCCTTAGTCCCTGCACAACTGTGTGAACTGGCAATCCTTGCCATTTAGGGGGAAGCGCTTTTTCGCCCCGAAGGGAGAGTCAGTAGCGATCTTCGCACTACCTCCCATAGCCAATCCCTTCCTTGTTTTTTCTCTCTCTGCCTCATTCTGTTGCCGCTGCTGCCTCCTTATCGCTCCATTTCACAGCGGTTCACTGTGATCTGCTCTGTTTGAGCCGCACCGCGTTTTTTTCCCCCCACCCTTGAACGCTGTTTATTTACTTGCAAAGGGAAACCCTTTGACTTATTTCTCTGGCCATCTTCTCTGCAAGAGCTTTGGCTTATTTCCCAGGCAGGGAAATAGCTGCTGGGAGGCGTGTCGTTATAGCAGCCGCCATTTTGGAGGCTACCTCGTGGCGCGCGCCATTTTGTTTGTGTTTATACTGAAGCTGTGAGTGGAAATTTCTAAAGCATCAGGCGCCGCCTGGCTTTTTCTTCAGATTTGAGTCTAGATTACCAATTCAACTTGTATTTACTTGGAGTTTTTTCTCGTTGGCCAACCTCACAGCTCCCACAGCAGCTGCACCCAGGCCTTTGTGTCAGCCCATGCAGAGAGGCTGCTGTAGGCCCTACCCTTAATTTTGCTGGGCCTAGGTGTTTCGAAATTTGGCTAATTGGCTTCCTTCATTATCCCAGGATCAGGGATAGTATAACAACCACCCTGATTATAACATTGATTCATATTGACAGTATAATATTTACAGATTAAAATATTATCACTGCGGTGCGGCTCAACTGTTTTTCTCCTCACCACATACGCATATCTCTTTTTAGAGATATCTATATATTATAAAAAAGAGAGAGAGAGAGAGAAAAGGAAAGACAAATTATTCTAAAAGGGGGAAGTAATACTGATCAGGGACACCGTCTTGCTAGATCAGGCCCTGGGCGTGCCAACCGCCTCATATTATTTTCTGACTTACTCCAGCCACATTTAAGTCATTGCAATGGCAGATGGCAATACCTCGAGCGGACCTTCCTTGAAGGCAAAAGCCAAAACCCATCATTTGCGCAAGCAGGCTAAGGAGACCTCCAAAACGGCCGAGAGGGACGCCCTAAGGCGCCACAAGGCCCTGCAAAAAGAAATAGACAGAAGATCTAAGGAAGCACTCAAGGTGCCTCAGGTTCCCCCATCCTCCAGTCCCTCTACCTCTGCTCAACCTCCCCCCCCCCCAGATGTTTCTTTCTCCTCCAGGCGCAGCTTGCCATCTCAGGAACAACAGGCTCTGGGTCCTGAAACATTGACCAGAAGGGCTCCAGAGGCTACCTTCACCCCGACTGCTGCCGGTCTCCGCCAAGAGGAGTCGCCCCCTGAGGAGATCCCTGAAAAGATAAGATCCTGGATGGAGTTGGCTATTTGCCAAGGCATCGCAACTGGCATCCAGCAAGCCTCCAGGTCCAGTCTGTATCCGGTAGGCTCTGACCAGGAATCTCACTCCGTGAGGTTCCCTACCTAGGTCTGAACAGCGTCTGGCTCAGGTGCCCTTGCATAGGGAACCCCCCCTTCAGGGGCAGGAGGAGGAGATGGAAGAGGGGGAGGAGGAAGGTGATCAACTCATGGACCCACATGACTTTGATCTGGGGTCCATACACTATACCACATACCTATCAGACATGGACCCCCTAGGGGACGAAATGTCCGAGGACGAGGGGCTCACCCCTGACCAGCCCGCCTTCGTGGGCCTCTTTAAGCCGCAACTATTTAAATCCTTACTGTACAAGGCCAAAAATATTTCAGGTTTGATTAAGCAACCCCCCTCAGTCCACCCTACCTCTCCTGGGGAAGGACCTGAAGACCTCATTTTTAACCAACCAGTGGTAGAGGCCGAGACTATTCCAGCTTCCCCTATCCTTGCAGATCTGGTCCAAAAACAACTAGCGTCCGTAGGGGTTCCCCCAGCCCCCTCTAACCACGACAAAAAAAATTTCAATCTAGATCCGGATTTCTTTAATCTGTTGAACACCCCTGAGGTCGATGAGCCCATTGTGGGCCTGGCATCCTCCTCTACTCCTACTGAGGCTTTAGAAGCCCTAAAGCCGGAAGAAAAGCGGGCCGAGCTGGCCCTGCGCAGGGCCCATCAGTCGGATGCATGGGCCATAAGATCAGCTACGGCCACATCTTTCTTTACTAGGTCTTCAATTCGATGGTTGCGCCAGCTTAAACAGCATATCCCCGCTTCTAACACCAGAGCACACCAAGACATTGCTAAGATCACTGCCGCAGCTGAATTTTCAGCGGACGCCACATATCACACCGTCAAATTTTCTGCCAGGGCAATTACAGCGCACGTCCAGGCCCGCCGCCTGCTATGGCTCAGACACTGGCAAGCGGATTTTAAAAACAAAGCCAAGCTGGCCTCCTCTCCCATAGTGGGAGACAAACTATTCGGCCCCTCCCTGGACCCTTTGCTTATGGAGACCAGGAACAAAAAGAAATTTCTCCCTTCCCTCACCCGAAGGTCAGATTCCAGACAGCTGCAGCCCTTTTGGAGGGGCTCCTTTCGGCCCTCCTACCAGGCCCCCTTCTCTCCCAGGTATCAGAGGCCTCCCTCGTTCAGACCAGGCCAATTCCAGGACTGACCCGACTCTGGAGAAAGGGGTAGGAGGGGCAGCCAATATAAAAGGCCTTTTCGGGGGTCCGGAAGCAGGCCTTACCAACGTCCCAGATAGACATAAGGACTCTATCCCCATCGGCGGGCGCCTAAAGTCATTCGCCACTATATGGGACTCTTCTACTTCTGACTCTTGGGTCAGGGAGACCGTTAGACTCGGCCTTGCTCTCGAGTTCCATTCCATCCCCCCCAAATTTCTTTATGTCATCCCCCCTCTCCAAAGACCCGATTAAACGCAATCTGATGACTTCTGCCATCCAGCACCTCCTTAATATAAGGGCCATCCAACCTGTTCAACCAGACCAACGAGGTCGGGGCTTTTATTCTCACCTCTTCATCGTTCCAAAAAACTCGGGGGGATGGCGGGCCATCTTAGATTTGAAGCAACTTAACCGTTTCTTAACTTACCGCAAGTTCAAAATGCACTCCCTTCAATCCATACTACTGGGGATCAGACAGGGGGACTTTCTCACATCCATAGACTTTACAGAAGCTTACCTACATAACGCCATTCGGCCCTCCCACTCTAAATTCCTAAGGTTCTGTTACAATAACCAACATTTTGAGTACGTGGCCCTTCCCTTTGGACTGGCTTCCGCTCCCAGGACCTTTACCAAAGTCCTGGCAGCTCATATCAGAAATACCCCCATCCGTCTCCAATGCTATCTAGATGATATTTTAATTCAGTCATCATCTATCAATCAGGCAGTGAGGGACACCCAGGCCACCCTAGATCTCCTTCAGGAACATGGGTTCCTCATAAATTGGAAAAAGAGCCAGTTATTTCCTTCTACTCGGATAACCCACTTGAGGGCTCTTATCAACACAGTGGAAGGTAAGGTCTACCTGTCCTCAGAAAGACTCCTTAGTATTCAAAAATTGGTTAAGGAAACTAGACACCACAAGAGGGTGCCCTTATTGGAATTGTCAAAATTATTGGGGAAAATGATTTCCTGCATTTCTATTGTTCCCTGGGCCCGTCTTCATACCAGATCCCTCCAGTGGTTCCTGCTCCCGTACCAGAGACCCGGCAGAAGCAATTCCAAGCTCCCGGCCAGGATTCCGCCCAAGGTCCTCACATCCCTCCTTTGGTGGGCAAGACCACTCATCAACAAGGGCTGTTTCTTCAAGGAACCTCAAAGGCTTGACTATCACCATGGATGCCAGTCTATTCGGATGGGGCGCCCACTTCCAGTCTCTCATCCCAGGGGAGATGGACTGCAATAGAACAATCATGCAGTATAAATTGGCTGGAGCTTCACGCCGTTCTCCTGGCCCTGCGCAGCTTCCTCCCCCAGGTACGCGGGCAACACATCCTCATTTTGACAGACAACGTCACAGCCAAAGCACACATCAACAAACAAGGGGGCACACATTCAATCCAGCTGATGAAGGAAGCCGAGCGCCTCTGTCGCTGGGCAGAGACCAACTTCCTGTCCATCAAGGCAGAGCACATATTAGGGCTATCAAATATCCAAGCAGATTGGTTAAGCAGGGCCACCATAGACCAATCGGAGTGGTGCCTCCACCCGTCCCTGTTCAGAGAGGCAACAAGGATATTCAGGAAACCGGTGATAGACCTGTTTGCCTCCCCCCTCAATACCCAGCTCCCCAGATTCATCTCAAGATACCCATCACAAGGAGCGGAGAATCACAACGCGCTCCGCTGCCCATGGCCTTCGGGGGGCCTCAATGCATTCCCTCCTCTGGCTCAGGTACCCAGGGTGATACAGAAGCTCTTCCACGAAAGGGCGGAGTTGCTACTAGTGGCTCCTTACTGGCCCAGACGACCATGGTTTGCAAACCTCCGCACTCTCTCGGTGCCCACCCCCTGGAGGATCCCACCAGGCAGGATTTCCTTGTCCCAGGGGCCCCTCCTACACCCAGACCCGCAATGGCTCCAACTGACCATTTGGAGGTTGAGCGGAGCACTTTGAGGAAAGGACAGCTCTCAAATAAAGTCATTGACAGCATCCTAGCAGCCAGACGGCCATCAACCACCCGAATTTATAATGCCACATGGACCTTCTTCTGTCGTTGGTGCAACAAACTTCAAATTAACCCAGTTTCTCCCTCCATCGCTCAAATTTTCGAATTCCTTCAGGAGAGACTTGACAAGGGGCTGTCCCCTAACACACTAAAGCGTCAGGTGGCTGCCTTGTCATCAGTCCTTTCTTACGAGGGTCTCAGTTCCCTCTCTCACCACACCCTCATCCAGGCTTTCCTTAGAGGGGCTACCAACTTACGCACACACCCCCAGTGCACTGTTATCCCACCTGGGACCTCAATAAAGTCCTCCTCTCCCATACCAAAGAGCCTTTCGAGCCTTTGAGGGAGACGAGTCTCCAATTCCTAACATATAAAGTGGTTTTCCTGGTAGCCATTACATCAGCCCGACGTATCTCGGAAATAGCAGCCCTGTCTGTCAGGCAAGACCTCTGTGTCTTTCACGCAGATAGGATGGTTCTCCGACCCGACCCCACCTTTCTACCAAAGGTCAATTCAGCTTTCCACAGAACCCAGGAGCTCATCCTCCCAAATTTTTGTCCCAATCCGTCGTAGGAAAGGGAACAACAATGGCACAAACTCGATGTAAGACGCGCGCGCGCTGCGAATTTACATCAAACGCACAAAGCCCTTCAGGAAGTCGGAGGCCCTATTTCTGTCTTTCCAACCCAAAACACTGGGACACAAGGTGTCATCGTCTACCATAGGACGATGGATTAGGGCGGCCATAGCAAAATTGTACCATTCCCAGGCCCTTCAAGTCCCTAAGGGCATCACAGCCCATTCTACCAGGAGCGCAGCCACCTCTGTGGTCTGGGCTACCCAGGCTCCAATAATCGAAATATGCTGGGCAGTGACCTGGGCGTCACCTTCCCCCTTCATCCAGCACTACAAAATTGACCTGTTTGCCTCTGCAGAGGCCTCATTTGGCAGGCGGGTCCTGCAACGTGTTTTAGGGACCCCAGGGAGATCCAGGACCAGACGGAGTCCCTCCCTTAGGACAGGCCAAGCTTTGGTATGTCCCATCTCTGGATGCTCCGAGCAGCTCATAGGAGAAAGGCCGTTGGTACTTACCTGATACGCCCATTCTATTTGAGCTGCGAGGAGCATCCAGCCCCACCCTACTTTCCGTCTGGTGGGCCTCTCTCTCTTGGCCAAGGACCAAAAATTATTTAGGTGATAGGGATAGAAGCAACCTTTTTTTCCTCTCGCCTTCGCAAAACTGGGGAACGCCCTGGAAGAGAGTCATGTGGAGGAGGAGGAGCGTTCCTCAATTCAAGCTCAGCCTAAGCAAGCAGAGACTGAAGCACCTCCCATCTCTGGATGCTCCTCGCAGCTCAAATAGAATGGCCGTATCAGGTAAGTACCAACGCCCTTTTTCATTTGCCAAGGATTATTTATAATTACCTGGCTACCTCCAACTTTAAAATAAACCTTGTGCAGGAACATACAGAATCTTCACTGTTCTTGCTAGATATGTCTATCTTGTGGTTTGTTCAATAGTTTTATAATCTTTGAAGACCACAGTTGCAATTTAGGTTTATTGCTGGCAGCTAGCTTTTATATGAATTTATAAAAAATACTTTGGCTGCAATGTCTTTTTTTTAAGAATGCAGAACCTTACAGCACAACTACTCTAAGTCCAGAAGAGGGTGATATGGGAGAACTTCCTCTGAAGGGACACCATGATCTTCCAGCAGAACTTCAAGAACAAGAAGGGAAATGGGACAACACAGAATTTCAAAAAGTAGGACTTCTCAACATCTAGTTCAACTAACCATCTGCTAGTGCTTTACATTTGATAGTCCCAAGAAAGTGGGCTTTCTCTACCAGGTCATCTGCCTTATGCAACATTTTCTTACCCCCACCCCCACCCCAGCAAGGTTAGGTCTATTTCTGTTAATATTCCAAAAATTCCTCAATATCTGCTTACGTCACCAGGCTTGGGAGTCTCAGAGAACCAATAACATTCTAAGATTCTTCCACTATTGTAGTTGATATGATCACTCCATGCCATAATAGGTAAATATCATTAAAATATATATATTAATTTTTAATAATATTTTAATATAATTTTATTTTTTATGATGGTTTTATATATGTGTTTTATTTGATAGTTTACACTTATTTCTTGTGAGATGGGTAGCCATGTATATTTGATATATAAATGAATAAATAACCTAAATTATGTTAAACACTTTTGGCAAAATATTGGCATTCTTCTTCCTCGAGAGACTATATTATTGAAATGAAGAGCTGCTCCTCTTATATGCCTGTGAATTCTTGAACTGAACATTAAAATGCTTTCTATTTTAGTACTGACAAGTAGTTCAAGATTCAAGCAATATATGGCTAAATTATTATAGCTTAGTTATAAGCTAGTTTTTAGTCCTAACAAAACACCCAAGAAATGTGATTTAGACATTTATTGATGTATTGCAGATGTTTCCTATACATTAATTGTTCTTTTGCCCTATAATAATGAATAATTGCATATTGTCGATATAATCCTTTTTATATGCTAAGTATTAGGTAAATATTGTGCTTCTGGTTGTTTTTCATAGACAATTTTGCAACGTAATAGTGAAATACACCATGGTTAAGGCTGAAGGTTATAAGAGATTTTCTGAATTGACCCTTTATATATAATGGGATTGCAAGCAAACTTTCTATAGTTGTCTTCTTCCCAACATAAAGACACTTTTCAGGGAAAAGCTAACTTGGTGGGGTGCTGAAGAGTGTTCTGTTTTACTCTCCATGCTATTTGTCATATACATTTTGGGTTGTCTGGAGATTGATGATTTGGTACAGTTCTATATAGCTGCTTATCAAAACAAAAAAGCTATTTTCAGAAACCAATAACAGTAATAGGAAGTGGAATCATATTCTTTGCTTGATAGTGAGGGTATGTTAAAGTTTGCACTGTTGCATAACAGGAAAGAAAAAGCATTTTGAAAAAATTATGAAAAAAAAGCTATCCAGGTTTCAACAGTATTTATGATCACACGTATAAGTTTTATTCTCATTGTTTGCTTTTTCTTCCAGGTAAATAGCGATACCATGAAAGATAATAATCCAGCTGATACTGAGGCTCAGGTTGTTCATATATTCTGGCCTGGAATAGAGAAGGAACAATCAAAGAAGCAGGTATATAATCTTAACATGAATTCACCTTATTCAATCCTATCATGACTTTGATCAGGAACCTAATTATGCACCTCATTGCTGATCCCTGAGTAAAGATTAGAATTATTGTTTCTATCCATAGGTGGCAGCACTAGGCGGCCTGACCTGATCCCAGATGTCACCAAAATCCACATAGGTCAACTTGAATAGGCTGTCTGAGAATTCCAAGGCTGGATTGTGAAAATTTAATATAGATCTATAAAAATGGCAGTGACAGACTTTTTGTAACAGTGCCTGTGTGCAATTGCTAGGAGTAGATTTGTGGGTGTCTTTATTTAATTGTGGTCTAATTACTAGCCACCAGAAAGAAGTCTAACTGAAGAGATCTATTTGGTGAACTTCTCCAATAGATTACAACAATACCATATAACTTTGTAATATGTAACTATCAATGAAACTCCCTAATTATGGAACACTAAAAAGAGCAAGGACTAGAAAGTTTTTCTTAAACGGTAAGAAAAGAGCAGATAACACAGAGGTAGCTAATGTCCCAATTCATGCATTTGTGTGAGCAGATATGTGAAAAACAAATCAAACAATGTCAATAGATAAGTTTTATTTTTGAAAATAGGCCAGATTTAACTTCCAGATTTTCTGTCTCATATGTGGAATGCCCAGGTTCCTTGGTTGTAGGGAAAATGAGATAAAATTTTACATTTTTGTATTAATAAAGCTAGAGATAAATTGTATATACTATGTGCTGAGTTTAATGATACATTTGAGAAACCTTGCAAAAATTTAAAACCATAGTTCCTGCGCACTGACTTGCAATCTAATAGGATTCAGATGAGATTCGAAAGAACAGAAAAATATACTGGTTCACCATGTATTAATTCTTCATCTAATTATTTCATGAGAATATACTCTAAATGCAACCGTTGAGAACACTAATGATAGGTGGTCCGGGTTAAATCACTTGTATGGGCCATGCTGTATTTATTGGCCTTTGCTCTGGTCAGGAAGAATAGAGTAAAACTTTCCTCGGTGGTGCGTTGAATAGTACGATCTAGCATTGGGATCCAACTGAAACTCTTCTTTTTCTATAGCACCAAAGCCAGTATCTGAGATATCGGCGCCTCTTCATGGATATCGAAAGAGAGCAAGTGAAGGAGCAGCAAAGACAGAAGGAGTGGCAGAGGAAAATAGACAAGTACACATTCAGTAGATGACCATTCTTTTTTGCCTCTTGAATATAAAAATGATTGCTAACATGCTTTTGCATAAGTAGGTAATAGATGGAGGGATTCTGATTTTAATTAAAGTTCTCAATTTAATAGAAATGTTATTTGAGAATATTTTCTCTTGCAGTCAGCATTTCCAATCCAGCAGTCTTAGTACTTTTTTCTTAGTACGTTTGGCAAGATAAAATGAATTGGTTCAATTTGTGCTATGAAAGTAAAGATAACATTGCTCTATACTTTTGAAAGAAAAAAAGGCTAAGGAACTACTGGGTGGTAGCCACTCATGTTTGGTTTCTAAAAATGTCTCTATGGAGCTCAAAAATAATGATGAGGCTGGTATTTTAATGTTCAGCATATCAGCTTCTCATTTCATTAATTTTAGTGGCCAGGAGAGTATCAGAAATAACTGACAGCTGGCAACACAGCTGTTCTGACCTATAGCTTTCCCTTTCCTGTCATAGTTATGGGGCCTTGGTGCAATAGTATCTCACTTGAACTACAGTGAAATGAAGTTAAAAAAGAAGTGCCAAGCTATGGCCATTGTCATTTTTAAAAGTTCCAGAGGAAATTTATTTTATTGGATATATTTTAAAAAAATAAAGTGGTAAAAGAATCTTAGGTCACCTGGGCAAGTTGTACATTAAAGCAGATATTCACTTTCTCATAACATCTGAGGAATCTTCTCTTATGATAAATTCCTACTTGGCAGAGCCTTTTTATACAGGAGAGAATGCCATCTTTTATTGTAAGTATTTGGTTAAATTACCCTTGCTCCCATAGCTTTTTACTAGTGAAAACTTTACAATGATGCAGTAAAGTCTGGACAAATATTGAGTTTTAAAGAGATTGCCCAAGGGGGAAAAACAACAGAGTTAAATAGCTACGTTTTCTTAAGCAGCGTGGTTTTCTAAAACAAATATTTTTCCTTTTAAATTCTTGTGTTTTTCCATTGATTTGAAGAGCTTTTCATTTAGTAAGCTGGCAGCAGCTATGCAATTACCCTCTGATAGTTTGGGCTGAAGGTCGATTTCACCCACCATTCTGTTTTCACGCAATGACTAACCAGACCCCTCTAGGAAGTCTAGTTGTGGCATAAACGCAACAGCTTGTTTGTGCCCTATTGACTAATATTTGGGAATATCTTTCTTCTGAATATGGCTATTTCCATTAATGGTGTGACGAAAGACTGTTGTGAGGGACTGAATTTGACTGAATTTTCATGATTTTATAATGAAAGCTCTATGTTGTACCATTCCGGTACAAGTACCGGTGGTCCTTGACGTACAACCATAAAGTGCCAAGACTTTATGTTGCTAAATGAGAAATTTGTTAAGTGAGTTTTGCCCCCTTTTATGGCTTTTCTTGCCACATTTGTTAAATGAATCACTGCAGTTCTTAAATTAGTAACCTGGTTGTAAAGTTAATCTGGCTTCCCTCTTAACTTTGCTTGTCAGAAGATCTCAAAAGTTGATCACATGACCCACAGACATTGCAACCTTAATACTGTTATTAAATTTTTGCAAGGTTTCTCAAATGTATCATTAAACTCAGTACATAGTATATACAATTTATCTCTAGCTTTATTAATACAAAAATGTAAAATTTTATCTCATTTTCCCTACAACCAAGGAACCTGGGCATTCCACATATGAGACAGAAAATCTGGAAGTTAAATCTGGCCTATTTTCAAAAATAAAACTTATCTATTGACATTGTTTGATTTGTTTTTCACATATCTGCTCACACAAATGCATGAATTGGGACATTAGCTACCTCTGTGTTATCTGCTCTTTTCTTACCGTTTAAGAAAAACTTTCTAGTCCTTGCTCTTTTTAGTGTTCTATAATTAGGGAGTTTCATCGATAGTTACATATTACAAAGTTATATGGTATCGTTATAAATATGAACCAGTTGACAAGTATCTGAATATAAATCATGTGACCTTGGGAATGCTGCAGTGGTCATAAGTGTGAAAAATGGTCATAAGTCACTTTTTCCAGTGCCATTGTAACTTTGAACGGTCACTAAATGAACTGTTGTAAATTGCAGACTACCTGTACACAGAATTCTCTAGCTGAAACACTCTGTCAATATTTTTGTTAGAAACCTAATTTCTCTTCTGTTTTCTTTTGCACTGTCCCCTAGCTCCTCTTATACTAGCTATTTTTTGGAGATTTTTTTTTGTTCTAATGTACAGTTTGTTAGAAACCAAACATTTGCAGGTAAAGGGGAAAAAAGTTGTAATGTGGAATACACAGTCAAGTATACCATGCAGAAACATGCTAAATAAGATGCAAAACTGATCGCTATGTTTTCAGACTACTGAAACTAAAGTAACAATAATATGCCTTTAACCAGATTTTATAATCTTCTCTTTATTTCATATAGAAATTTCATAGCAAAACAGAATGGACAGCTGTGTTCCTCTGACATTTGGTTCTGTACTCCAATAATTAATTTAGAATGATTGGAAATTTTGTCTGCCACAGAATTAGGAAAGAAAAGGAGTATCAGCGCCATGCAGAAGAACAGCGGATACAGGAGGAACAACGAGCAAAGGAGAAAAGGACACAGGAGATAGCTTCACACAAAAATGCTAACCCCAGGGGGAAAACCTGTGAAAAACTGCAACAACTGAAACTGGAAGACCCAGAAGAAAAGAAACTAGTACAAAAAAATAAAGAATATTCTAGGTGAGTTAAAGTTTATTGGAGTCCAATAAACATGCATTTACAAGCACTTCCAGACCAGAACAAACAATCACCTGGTCTAGTCTCCTGACAAAGCCTAAAGGCCAAGGTCCTTCTTAGCCTCTAGTCGGGAGATAACTGATGGGGAGCACCACCAGTACAACCAAAGGCAGCTGAACTTCTCCAGGTGTTGAGTACAGGTAGACCTCAACTTACGACCACAATTGAGCCCAAATGTCTGTCATTGAATTTTGCCCCATTTTACGACATTAGTTGCCATGGTTAAGTGAATCACTGTCATTGATAAATTAATACAGTTAAGTGAAACTGATTTCCCCATTGACTTTGCTTGTCAAAAGGTCGCAAATGGGTGATCACATGACCCATGGCCACTGCAATCGTCAGTTGCCAAGCATCTGAATTTTGATCACGTGCCATGAGAATGCACAATGGTCATAAGTGTGAAAAACAATCATAAATCACTTTTTTCAGTGCTGTTGTAACTTCAAACAGTCACTAAATGAACTTGTAAGCCAAGGACTACTTGTATTTCTAAGAGTTATGTCAAATTGCTAAACCAGCAGACATAATCAGTATCTGGCCATAATACTTGCAGATGCTTCCAACCAACCTTTTCACTTGGTAATCCTGCTCCAGGATATCACAGTAAGTTGGTGATAGTTGTAGGACTGACAATTGTAGGAATGGTCCCATTGGTCAGGCATAGCAGCAGCAGCATGTGATTATGGGCAAGCAGAATGACCAGAGGCCACCTTGAGGCCCCACATCCACTGTAGAACATGAATAGAAGTAGTACTTGGAGAAATTGAGCCCATCAGTTTAGTTGCAGCTCTCTTCTGTGGGCATCCGGATGATTAGAAGTGTTGAAGCTATCAATAAAAGAGAGGACATGTACAGGCTTGTGCCTAATTGTGGATGACCTTCCCAAATTTTTTCAAGCATTTTAGATATGCAGTATACCCTGGTTTAAAAAATTACAGCAGGGCAGAGGGAATGTGTTATTTCTGAATGCATATAACATCACATGAAAATACAGTAAGAATCTCATCTTCCTGAACAATTAAATCCACACTTCATTATATTGCTGGTTCTTATCTGAGATTTGTATTTTGAACTTACTATAGTTATATTAGGTTTCCGTACCTTTTCTGTAACTATGTGATTGAAGATGTCCTATGTAATGATGTAGAGAATTTTTTTAAAAAAAGCAAAATTAAATTATCTAATGTGACGATTAATTACTTTAATTGTAATCATTAAACATTTCAGGGGCTTATGTTAATTTGCACACCAATTGAAAACAACACTTTATGAATCTTGCAATCTTGATTTTAATCCATAAAAGCTTATGTCCCAGTAAACCTAAGTGACCTTATAGCTCCTTGTTTGGTTTGCTTCTTTGTTGCAGGAGAAAAATAGTTGAAATATGTTGAGCAGATTCAGCCAGGAAATTTGGTTCTAGCACTAAGGCTTTGAAATTGTTGCTGAACAGGAAAAAAAAATGTGTTTTGCAGATATGTGGAAGCATTACGAGCCCAGATGCGAGAGAAGATCGACATGTATAATATACATTTGCCTCCGTTGTGCTTTTGTGGGTCAGGTTTCTGGGATACTCATCCCGATAGCTGTGCCAACAACTGTATGTTCTACAAAAACCACAAAGGTATCATATCTGGAAGTCCCTTTTGCTCCATTATTCTGAGTACCAGCCCTCTAATTTGGATTTGATTCAGTGTATTTTAAAACAGCTGGTGAAATAGAGAAGGCAACTCAGTGCACCACCAGTGACGTCACTGTCTGTGGCAGATGTGCAAAGTGACATTGAGTGAGATATTTCTTATCTGCCATAACTCTGGGAATGTATTGTTTTTTTTTAAACAAGTTTTATTCAGTTTTCCATATTTTAACGTCTCTTTTTAGTGAACAGCATGAGTACAGGTTTCACATATACATACAAATATGACCATAGTTACATATTCAATTTTTATATCCAATTCCTTATCTTAACAGTGCTTTTATACATTTTCTATTTTGTATCATTCCAAATATTTATCTCATTATTTAATTCACTTATGATAACTTCATAATCATTATACTTTAGTACTTTTAACTGTAACATTTGTATATTTCATCTTAAATTCTAATTAAAAAAAAACACTTCTTCTATAAATTGGTTTCCCCCCTGAAATTTTAATATAAGTGCGTCACCTCTAAGTTATAAATTCATTTATTTTCACCCCTTTTAAATCTCGTTAAAACATTTAACATTATTACCTCAAACATTAAACTTAATAATCCCTTTAAAACTACATAGCATATATAAATAAGATTCTGCATGATTTTTCTCCTTTTAAATTTCATTAAATTTCTCCCCCCACCCCAAAAAAGGACATTAATCTACTCATTAAAACAGTAAAACAATCCTAAGCCCTAAAGTTAATTCAATTTCAGCTCTCCTCCTATATCATTTCATTTATTTCCATATATTTAATACACATATTCCATTAATTATTCCATTCATACTTAAACCAAAAAAGCCAACATTTCAATCTTAAAAATATTTCAATATATCTAATATACGTATTCCATTATTTGTTAAAATTATCTCTCTACATAAAGAGGAAGAGCATTAGATTCCATTATTCGAAAAATAACAATTCTGTTTTTCCATCTTGTCAGCCTATATGTCCCTATTTCGTAACTATAAATTTATTTATATTACCCCTCAATACCTTGCAGAATCCCCTTTCTATATAATAATCACCCATTAACTCTGTGCCCAAGTAAGGATTTCCCCATTTTTTTACAATTCCCATATGTCAGCTGCTGCTCCGTTCTACATCCAGGAAAGAAATCCTTAGACTCTTGTAATTAGAGAAAAGATGTCTTTTACTGGAAGTTAGTGGTAACAACAAGAAGATTCTGAATCTGGGTAATTAGGCACGTACATCACATATATCAAGGGAGTGAAATGTTCCCACCCCTAACAGTGCAAACGGTTCTTCCAATTAAAAGTTGTGAACTACATCATGCGGACATCTCCAGGTGGTGATGATTAGTTGACCTTGGCTTACTCAGATAAAAGGTTGCAGTTGCGCAGAGAAGAGAAAGCTAAGCAGGAATGAGAAACCCCAGGTTATACAATATCAGTTATTAACTCTTTCAACAATTTCCACCACCACCCCCGTTACTCATGGCAGCCAGAAAGAAGCAAAGGAAAGGAGGAAGATCTTGAAGGCTGACATTCGGCCCTCCTAGAAAAAAGACGTTAGTCCAATGAGTCGTCTTCTGAATCGACATCACTCTCTTCAGAGGAGGTTGGAGTTCCCAGCCCGTCTCCCTTCGGATGGGCGACCTCTACAACCTCCCTCGTCTGGGGTTTGAAGGCTTCTGGAGGACATGCAGGGGAGGGCTTGCTCCAACCAAAGCCTCCTCGATGTCTGTTTCAGGTTAAATCAATTTCCACCTCTGCTGCCAGCACGTACCACATCTGCAGATCATTGGGGTCTCTTCTGGCAATGCAGCTCTGGTATACATCTCCAGTCACCATCCACTTTGCAGTCACCATCCACTTTGCAGCTGGGCCCTCCAGAGCCCTGGTAACACAACTAACCTTGGCGGCTTCTGAGGAAAAATCCCCTCCTTATTCCTCCATATAGCTCCAAACTTGTGCTAGGATAAATCCCAACTCCTTGGGATCCCCCCCATATTTTACTTCCAACGGAGGCAACTTTGGAGTTCTACGTCTTTTGGCAATTACTCCTTCTCCTGAGGGCCCCGGGGTTGCTGCTTGCTGTTGTGCTAGCCCAGCTTGATTTATGGGGATGGCTGCTCGGGTTCTTCTGGCTGGAGCTGCCTCCCACTCCTCCCTCATACCTTTGTTCAGCGTGCTCTCCGAGGGCTTCAGCCATGAGGTGTTTGGCTTAATTTGGTAAAAAATCTTTCCCTCTCTTGCCTTGGCTCCTCTCTTCCATGCTGACAGGTACTGGTGACTCCTGGGGGGCGGGGGGGAGCTCCTCAGGATTCTTCCAACCTACTCCCAATGACCATTTGGGTTTTACCGCTGGTTTTTCCTCAAGATTGAGCTTTGCTAACAAGTCAGCTTCTCTTACTTCCTCTAGCAGGAGCGAATCTTGCCCTCCAATGGCACCCAGGTCTTCTTGGTCGCTGGCTGGAGTTGACATGATGTTCAGACCCCCTCGGAAGAAATTGTGTTATCTCTCCGGGTGGGCTGGTAGAGTGACATTCAGAATAATGTCAGCTGCTGCTCCGTTCTACATCCAGGAAAGAAATCCTTAGACTCTTGTAATTAGAGAAAAGATGTCTCTTACTGGAAGTTAGTGGTAACAAGATGATTCTGAATCTGGGTAATTAGGCACGTACATCACATATATCAAGGGAGTGAAATGTTCCCACCCCCAACAGTACAAACGGTTCTTCCAATTAAAAGTTGTGAACTACATCATGCGGACATCTCCAGGTGGTGATGATTAGTTGACCTTGGCTTACTCAGATAAAGGGTTGCAGTTGCGCAGAGAAGAGAAAGCTAAGCAGGAATGAGAAACCCCAGGTTATACAATATCAGTTATTAACTCTTTCAACACTTTCCACCACCACCCCCGTTACTCATGGCAGCCAGAAAGAAGCAAAGGAAAGGAGGAAGTTCTTGAAGGCTGACACCATATTTTTGTTTCCAAATCCTGTTTCTTATCCCTTCTTTCCCTGTCTTTTCTCCTTTGTTCTTTCACTCCAGTTTTTATCCCTCTCTCTATTTATAGCTTCCTTTCACCCTTTGAATTTCTGCTGACTCTTTTTCCCTTTTTTAATTTTTCAGATATTCCCCTTTTTATTTAATTTATTAAATCTCCTGTATTTATTTCCAACTCTTCTTTCTTTTGAGAGTTCTTGGTTCTCGATGATCACTAAAGATGGTCTCTTCTATGATTTGCTCCACCTCCTCTTCTGCCTTTTGTCTTTGTTGTTCATATTCTGCTGTCGCATTTTCAATAAATTTTAAAGCAAAATCCAGCGATTCACCTTGTTCTTGTAGTGTTTCTTTCATTTTTCTGAGTTCCATTTTTAATGTCAGAAGAGAAATTGCCATTTTACAACTTTCCAATTCGCAATTTAATCCAAATAGTATCTTTAAAGTTTATTTCCAACAATCAACTTTTCTTCCTCTCAAGTTTTTAAGTTTCCGCTAATCCAGTGCCAAATTCATGTCAGAATCAGCAACTAATCCAAAGGCAGAATATTCGTAATTCTTTCTTTGTTACAATATTTCAATGTTCTTGCTTTATTGTATCAATTTCCATGCAATTTCAAGAAGAATTTTTTAAAAGAAAAACAAGTTGAGTTTAACTGAGATGGCACTCTTTATTATGCTAAGTCTTCACCCCCTCTTTTCTTTTTTATTCTCTATTATTCAGAGTTGCGAAAACCACAACTTTCCAACAAAAAATAGATTAAATCCCGTTGATATCAGATTTCCTCTTTAACAGTTTATAGTTCAGCTTTATTAGTGCCAATATAAAATCAAAGTATACTTATCCAAGTTGATTATATAGTTCCTTCTCCAGCTTCTACCTTTTGCGGTTTCGAAGCCCCGACGCTATCAAAAGCAATTCACACCTTTTTTTTTCTCTTTCTCTTCGCCGCTTAGATCCTTTCTTAAAGATTCTTTGAAATGTTAATCCTGGGGGTATTTTCCATTTGATTATATCGTCCTGTTCCTCCTCCTGTTCGCTTCTTTCTCTCTCTCGTGCACAATCTTATTCCTGTCTAATCATCCCCTTCAGGGTGGCCATTTTAGACCACCGCTTCAGGCGTCTTTGGGAGGGAGCAATTGCCAAGCCAGGGAGGGGATTTGCGACTCCCCTCTACCCAGCTGACGGTCTCCCCTTCCTCTGCCACCCCTATGAGGTAACTTCTGCTCCGAATCCAAAGGATTGGGGCTCTCTGACGCCCAAGCATGAACCAAAGCTGCGCACGATCGCGGTCAGCGGTCTGTCTTTGGGGAAGCTCAAAACAGGAAGTCAGCTCCGGGAATGTATTGTTAATTACAGTTTGAAATATCTTCTTCCATGCTTTTCTCTTGCAGTTGTTGATATACAGTAAGATTTGAAACAAATTCAGTTTCTACCTCAGTTTGACAGCATTTCAGTTCTGTGAAAGAGAGAGCTCTCTGAACTTAAGTTACAGTTGTAGTAACCAGCTAAAAAAAATTGTCAACTAAATACTGAATAAACTACATGAACAGACAGATTCTAAATCTGTAGGTGTACACTCTAAACAACAATAGCTCCCAAGATTGCCTGCTATGATCAGGTATTGTTCATATATTTCTTTTCAAAGCTGAAATAAAGAAGGTGGAATACTGTACTTCACAATGGAAGTTGCTCAAATTTAACTTTGCCTATCTACAGCTGTACGTTCTGTTTTGTTATACAAAATCCCTGCTGCTTCATACTGTAGCAAATATTTTTAATTATTGTGAAACCAGTGGAGGTTCTTTCCTTTGAAGAAACTCATTTGTATAAAGAAAGGTTTTAACTTCTGACTTTGGGTATAATGCAAAGACTTTGAATTGTGATTCTTATGGACAAGCAATGCAACATAAAGAAACCATTTTGCTGTATCAGACTGGTAGACTCATAACTATGCAGTTAGATAAGAAAGCCTCTAAACTGCCTTAGAATACACACAATTAAACCTGTGATTGTGGTAGTAAAATCCATAAACATTGAACTACTACATTGATTGTATAGCCTCTACTATTGTAGAGGACAAAATGTTTATTTTCCAAGTAGCACATAATTCTCCATCATGCTTTCCATTGTTTTTGCCTTCAAAACTGTATACATCCCAATAAAGCTAATTTCTCTTTCAGCGTATGCTCAAGCTCTGCAAAATGTCATCTCCTCTTGCGATATTTTGGACAGGGGCTCAAACACAAGACTTTCCATCCATACATTTGCTGTTGTACATGCTCGTTCTAAAAATTCCTGACAGAATTGGTGAAATTGGTGCCTCCTTCCCAACCTTGTCTATGAAAGTAGGTGACTACGAACACATCAATTCTGAATTTTCTTCCAGGTTGGATTAAAATAAATAGATTCAGAAGAGAAGCCTTCTCACATTTCTTTACTTTTCTGAAAGTAATACTCTGTGCTTTGTTTTCTACAGGATACTAATTTGTCAAAAACTTTAAATTCTTTGTTATTTGTTCATGGGTGGAAAATGTTCTTAGATCAATTTTATTGCCAGGCAGATCTGTATCTGTCAACCTGTGAGACTTCTGCCCAAAATTTAGGTGGATTTTATGCTTTGGGGGTGTGATACGATATTAAGATACATTATGTTTCACACTGGATTTCAAACCAAGATACCTGCCTCTTCCAAGATTTTGAAGTGTAAATTGTAAAATGTAAACCTTGGTCTTTGGGAAAGCCTTTGAAAGCGATTACTCCAAATGAACAGAATCGTTACTAATCATGACAGTTGTTAGTCAGCATCAAGACAAGATGAAGGAATGCTCACATTGAAGAAATTGAGAAAATAACCCAGTTTCTAAAATAAAATGAATTAGTCTTGTACAGTACTTGGTTTTAATTTGATGTTGGCTGTAGGCTGGGAGTCTCTTGTTTGTGATTTGCACATTTGACAGGACAACTCAAAGAATAATGAAATAATACATATTTCTATGCCTTTTTTTATTATTTGGATATATATATTTGAATGCCTCTGAACTATATTTTAAAAGTGAAACTTTAAAACTGAGTGTTTGGTACATGTTAACTGAAGAGATTTTTATGTCAGCTTGTCCAATTTTCAAGCTTTGCAGATCTGTTAGGTAACATACAGACAAAGAGTTTTCTGCTCCCAACATATTCCAATAAAAATGTTTTATATTTTATATCCAAGTGTCCACTGTCAATTCTGCTTATCTCTTGTGAATTCTGGGAATAATAACATATGAAAAAGATTTTCTACTATTCTCATGATGGTTCATGATTTAATTGGAGTAACTGCCGGAATCCTGACATTATGTCTGCTTCTTTTAAAGTGAATTGCTCATAAAAATGATGTTGCAATAGAAAGTGAGAGGTTTATAACATATAATTACATTTTTAATGTCTGTTTCTTTCCTGCAACACATGATGGTATAAAAATATCTTCAGATGTTTTTTCATATTTGTTCATTGTTTAACCAAATTTTTAAATAACAAAATGATATTGACCTAAGAGATTTCCAAGTTGCATTACAAGTGAGTAAAACTGCTCTCATTGTACTCTTAATTACCATTATGGTTGGTCGTGTTGGTTACTAGATTCTTGAAAAAACAAATTACAGTATTAAATGCTCAATAGTGAAAATGCTTGTTGCTGTTTTTCCTCTTCAGCAGATGTAGTAAACTTCCACAGTTACTAGGTACACTTATGATTTCTTAAAATATTCAGAACATTTTCCACTGACAACATGAAAATAATGTAAATTTTAAAATCCCTATAAATCTGGGAATATAAGCTTTATCCTTGGATTTTCTTTAAATGGTAGTGTTAAACAAGATTCTTAAACATGTAAATATAGAAGTTAAAAATCTTGCTTCAGTCTAGTTAATGGTTATAGCAAGTCTTTACGTCTTTTCTGATAGTTCATTTCCAAGGACAGTCTCAACTTTAGCACCATTTAAAGCTCAATAACTTTAAATGGATGGAAAAAAAAATTACATATGTACTTAGTTATCTTGGCTTTTTTCCTACTAAAGGTCTCCACTCAAAGTTGTATTGGAAACTTATCTTCACCTACATTTCGATCAGAATTAGTCTGCTGTGTCATTTCTCTAAATTGCATTCTTTGTATGTTAGAGAGAGGTAGTAAGGATGTAAAAATATGGAACAACTATATTTTAGGTGCAATAACAAGCAAAGACAAGGTAAAACAAGAATGATATTAGCTGAGACGCCTAGTCTCCCCATTTGGAACTCTTCATTTTTTGTAATTTTATAATGCACATTTCTTACATTTTTTATTCAGGCTTTAATATTTTAATTTATTAAATTGTACACTGACTAGAGCCTCTCTGTGAGGAAGATGAGTTATTAAGAAGTTTGATTTTTATATATGTAAAAAAAATCTGCTTTTTAAAAACTGGCTGTTATTAACTGCTTATTTAATAAGCAAATTTCCCCTTTATCTGAATTTTCATTTAAGAAGTGGTAAGTGAAAGAAAGAACAGTGGCTTTCTTACAATCATTCTACTAGAGGTTTTGTGGAACTGGAGAGCATGAGTGCATTGGTGCTAAACCAACTCTGCCCTTGACTATGGACCTTGATAATCATGATATGCTAGGTTGCCAATTGTGCTGCTAGTCTTTCTCTGCCTGGTCAACAGGGCAATAAATTCTACCTCTGAGATCGAATTTCATTCAGACTGCTATGGATCCTCCTGAACCCAGAATCTTCTTTTAACGACCCCATAATTCTTGCGAGGTGGAGTTTGGGCAACTGAATGGAGCTAACAGGAGTGTTTTAATGGCTGGATGCCCTTCCTGTCACCAATATGGAGTTTTGTTCAGCAGATATATTCTCATGTGCCCAGAGAGAGAAATATCTGCCTCTACCTAGGATCAAACTCCACCGCATCACTCGTCTTGAACCCAGAACGTGCAACATGAATTAAGGCCAACCATAATACTAAACAACTTTGAAAACATGAGCTGGTTCACAAAAGAAGCAAACATAATAGGGTTGGGTTGGGTGTGTTCTGTGAATCCAGACATTTTTTAATGGTGTTTTGGATGAACATTTTAAAAATGTATATTGTATTTTTACCTGGTCAGCCACTCAGTCAGTTTTGTGAGATGGGTGGCCATATAAATAACAGGTTTAAATATTGGTTGTATACTATTAAATGGATACATTTGGTAGCAAGGGTAAGAAAAATTAAATCCCAAGAGTTCAAGAGATGGAAGAATTGTAAAAAAAAAAAAATTAAAAGCTTAGATTTGGCTCAAAGCCATACTGAAAAATCCTCTGCCTGTACATCATAATGGACTATGTCAATAATACTATATTGGATCTGTAAAGTTTATGCCATAAAGGGTGGAATTTTCCCCCACCCCTCAAAAATAAACGGGCCTCTCCTGTGTCTCACCTTATCTGAAGTAACCTTGCTAGGTAGGGCCATAGCAACCTGTGTTTTTCTCCAACTGTGGACAGGGTCACTTAATTGTATGATGATGCTGATAAAAGTTAGGTTTTAATCTGCTAATGAGAATGAAGTGCAGCCATACATCTATAGAAATGTTCCATAGGGATAAAAATAACGTAAGAGTGACTTGAGATGTCTTGTAGATGGAAACTTAGTTTTTTTGGCAAACTGTTTGCAATTTGATTGAAATACTTTTACAACCTCTAGAAACAGACAAATGTGAACATATATTGCAAAGTCTAATTGGCTTCACCGTTAGAAATCCTCCTGGAAAAAAGAGCAAGAGCCAAGGATACATCTGCACAGTGACATTTGGCTCTGTAGAAAAGGCAGATTTGGTTGTGTTTATTCCCTAATGACATTGTAATATACATACATCACATATGAGTTCTATGAAGTTCCATGTATTGCTACCCACAGTACTGGTCTCTATGCTTCCTACTCCATTGCCAAACCATAATCACAATAGTGATCCTCATTTCCTACATATCTTTATACAGGAGCCTCAGTGGTGGAAGCGGTTAGAGTGCAGTATTTAGTATTTATTTGATTTGTCAATCGTTTACAAGATAACGTATAAGAATAAACATAGTTTTGAATACATGGGATAGATACTTACAAGAAAAATAAAAAGAAATGATAGGACAGGGACGGTAGGCACAATTGGTGCGCTTATACAGACCTCTAAGGAAAGGGGTGAGGTCAATAGTAGACACTCTAAGGTTAAAGTTTTTGGGGTTTGGGGAAAAAAAACACAGAATCAGGTAGAGTATTTCAGACATTGATCACTGTTGCTGAAGTCATATTTCCTGCAATCAAGTTTCGTGCAGTTAACTTTGAGTTTGTATCTATTGTTTGCTCTTGTATTGTTATAGTTGAAGCTGAAGTATTCATTGACAGGTAGGACATTGCAATGTATGATTTTATATACTATATTTAGATCGGACAGGAGGCGGCATAGTTCTAGGTTTTCTAGGTCTAGAGTTTCAAGTCTGGTGGTATAAGGTATTCTGCAATGAGTAGAGGAGCGGAAAACTCTTCTTGTGAAATATTTCTGGACTTTTTCAATTGTGTTAATATCAGATACATGATATGGATTCCATACTGATGAGCTGTATTCAAGTATAGGTCTAGCAAATGTTTTGTATGCTCTAGTTAGTAGTGTGATAGTACCAGAGAAGAAGCTATGTAGGATTAGATTAACAACTCTCAATGCCTTTTTGGCTATGTAGTTACAGTGGGCTCTAGCACTTAGATCATTAGAGATGAGTACTCCAAGGTCCTTGACAGAGTTTGGATCCTCAACAAGGTCTTGATTATTGAGCTTGTATTTTATTTTCTGATTTTTTTTTTTGCCAATATGTAAGACAGATCATTCATTTGTTGAGATTTGAAGTTGCATAAGTACTGCAAGCTATTCCTACTGCAATTTGACAGATCGAATCCCATCAGGCTCAAGGTTGACTCAGCCTTCCATCCTTCCGAGGCGGGTAAAATGAGGACC
The DNA here is from genome assembly GCF_049901715.1 of Pseudonaja textilis. Classification (NCBI taxonomy): domain Eukaryota; kingdom Metazoa; phylum Chordata; class Lepidosauria; order Squamata; family Elapidae; genus Pseudonaja; species Pseudonaja textilis. The sequence continues at coordinate 15,171,287 of NC_141998.1, read as the reverse complement.
CAGATTGTTGGAGGCAATATGCTAACTCTAAACCGCTTTGAGAGGGCTAGAAAGCACTATAATGCAGTATATAAGTCTCAGTGCTATTGCTATTTATGGACTGAATGATAAACAGATCTACTTGATAAATGTATCAATTTATCAAAGGGTCTTTTTCTGTGCCTCAATATCACTTGGGTATGACATAACGAGGACTTTATTTCAAAACTTTCCACATCATGGAATTCCCTTCCCAAAGAACCCCGATACTGTTTAAAATTCATGCTAGTTTTTTATCTCAAATTTAAGCAGTTTTGTTGTTTTATAAGCTAAACATTACTAAGCCACAGTTTATAATTTGTAAACAACAATTAGGGCCAATGGAGATATTCATCCACCCTTTCCTAGATTACTCAATATTTATAATTAAATGTATTTTCCAATCCACCATTTCTAAGCCAAAGGTTAAGGCTCAGGAGAATGCACACTTAATTTTGATCCATTTATTTTTATTATAATTTCTAGAACATTTTGGTTAACAACGAAAAATGCAATTCTATTTTAAACAAAGCTGAAGTCACCTTGACATTCACCTCAACTCCTTGTGGTTTCATTTTCATTATTGAGACATCTGAGCTTATAATAATCAGTGACTAGCAATTGCTTAACATTTCTGTCCAAACATCAGTTTTGTTCTTCACATTAAAAAGCCAATGTATTTCCCAAAGTATTGGGAATCCAATAGCATTTCCATTCCATTCATCAGGTTGGAAATAGTGAAGATGATATTCTAAACACTTTTGAAATGAAGAAAAAAATCACTTTGATTTGTTGGATTCCATGGCCAAGTACGGGTACTTCCATCAAGTGCCACCAAATTGTATGTGTGGTGCCCCAGCCGTAGAAAATATTCTTCATGTTTTGTTTGATTGTCAACTCTATAACTCTTTTAGGCTTAGATAATCAAATCCCCTACTTTCAATCTACTGGGACCTGAAATATTGATTGCTCTATTTCCTCTTGGGTTCTAACATATACATTGGTAGCAAAACTGCTACGTTTACAGACAGGGCAATCCCCCAATTCAGGGTGGATATTTGGAGCATCTTCTCCCTGTTACATTTTGTAGGGCATCTAGATTCTACAAAGTGACCACAAAGTGAAGGCAACAAGATCCCACGCTATAAAGAAAGCTGCCACATAGATCATCGGCAAAAGCCTTCAGTCAGCAAGATTTAAGTTGTTTATGAATTTTAGTGTAACTGTGCCGACTTTAATGCAGTTTAACCATCCCGAGTTTCCATTGCGGCAAAAAAAAGATAAATTCCAAATATGAGTTGGTAGATAAACACATAGCCCCTGGAAAACATTGAATGTACGTCCCATTAATCTAATGCAATCCTCCTGTCTTTGTTGTTAGTCCAGGAAGCGGTAATCTTACATTTGTTCACCTTTGCAAAACATTGGAAAAATACCCCTTTAAGTAACTGCATCCAAATATTTAAAATTAAAAAACAATTACAATGCAAGTTTTTCCCCACGGTGCTTTATGAAGCTTGATTTTCTGTTGACCTGTACTTGTGTCTTGCCCAACGCAAACCAAAAAAGCATTTGTAACACTAATGGTATTCTTTAATGCTAATTATTAGCCGATAACTCATGAGTTACTTGCGTCAGCAAGAACAACAAACCCCTAATAAAGCATTTAAGACATGCCATGATACTTTTTACATAGGGTCTCGCCCTTTGCAAGTCATCCACTTCTTTCTGGAGTGGTAACCAATACCTAGATAACAAAAGAAAATGACCTTTCCTCCGGATTGGAACAGGCTCAACTTTTAATGAAAAGTAATGAGGAATCTATAATGTTCTAAGAGGTCACCTATTTAACATAAGTTTGGCGTAAGATATTCCTGGTAATTGGTCCTATGGGCATTTCTGACTTGGAGTGAGTAAGTAGGTTCCTACTAACTTTGGCACCATAAATCAAGGGTCGTGGGGCAAACAGCTCCTTAAATATTTCCCCACTCATTTCTCTGTGATTTTTTTTTAAGCTAACCACCTATTAGCCACCAGGAGGCACAGTTAGACAAATCGCAGGCTGCAGAATCTACAGATGATTGTTTTTAAATGGCTGGGGACTTGCACAAGAAGGAGAAAATAATGGATTCATGTTTCCAACACAGAACAGAACACAGAATATAAAATAGTGCAGAGCAGGGCAGAGCAAAACAGAACAGAACAGAACAACAGAATACTTTATTGGCCAAATGTGATTGGATGCACAAGGAATTTGTTTCAGGTGCATAAGCTCTCAGTGTACATAAAAACAAAGTAATATAATCATAATAATGATACCAACAAGAAAAAGTAGTAGAAAAGGTGAGAAGGGTAACAGTAATACAGCTATACTACAAGGGTATATATCCTTAGACAGTTAGATGTTTAGCAGAGTGATGGGACCAGGGAAAAAAAGTTTATACAATGTTGTTAAATATATATGGTGTTGTATGTTAATATATACAGTGTTGTTTGGCACATCTAATTGTTGACCTTGACAACTGGGAGTAGAATTTCCATTGCTAAGCAAGGTACTTAAATGAGCTGTGCCCAATTTAACAACCCAAATCACTGCAGTTGTTAAGTAAATCATGCACTCATCAGCTTCCCCCTTTGACTTTAGGTGGCATTTTTCTTGGAAAGTTTAAAGAGTAAACTTCAAATCCTAACTTGAAACATGGCTTCCAGCAGGAGTTGAAGCCCAGCCATTTTAAAATTGCCAAGGCTGAGTAGGAGTGAACCACTCCTAGACTCACCCAAACTTAGAAATCACTTGCTGTCCTACAGACAGTAATTATACTCTTTGTTTCGCTCATGGGGAAAAATAAAAGGCTTTACTTGAAACTTGTTGACCATTTACAATTGGTAGACCAAAGGTTCATCTTTCACCATAATACAGACCAGGTCCTGATCCAGACAGAAGAAACTCATTCATTTTCTCTATGAGGTATAATCACATTTACTTGTCAATACAAAGTGGGTTGGATTGCACGTTCATATCACCAATATCAGGCATAAAATGTAAGGAAGGGGCTTGTGAAGCCATTTTCTGCAACTTTTCATGTAAATCTTTTAACATATACTATTTTCTTTGGTTCAGACATGGCAGGAGAGGGAATAAACGTTAATAAAATTGTGCAGTAGCTCCAGTCTGAAGAAACTATAAATACTTGCACTGCTGGGAAGAAAAACACCTGGCCAAATTATATTATCTTCATAATGTTACTGAGATTTATGCTAACAGATTTTATGACTGTGATTCCCTTAGGTCTCAGTGGCAATGAGTAACAAGTTTCATCGCGTTATATAACTTTGCCATCACAATAACTGGTTTACTTAAAGAGTTGCAGAGCTAGAGGAAAGAATAGTTACAAAATGTAATGCACATAATTTTATTTAACTGAATAAACACTATAACATTACATTTTTTCACTAACTCTATTCAAAGCCTTTATACCAGAGGGTGTATTTTAGCAGGCGATGAACATGTAATTGTTTTTTTTATCTGCATATTTTTGAAGGTAAAAAAGCATCTCTCCTCAGATTTGTGTGTGTGTGTGTGTGTTTGTGTTTATTTTAAAAAATGTAAAAATCTGTTGTCTAACTACCTAGTAAGATTTACAATTTCATCTATACCCAGTATTTATTCGGGAGAGAGAAATTGGGATAATAATTGAAACTTTTCTTGAATTCTAAGAAATCTCTAACACTCTTCCAAAAACAGTTTATATTATGAGATGTATCCTAGTTATTTTTTAATAATTATGTATAATTAATTTAAAAAATTATGATTCCAGATAAGTTTGAGAGTTATTTCCTCATATAACTTTTTAAAATAAATGTTGGTGGTAAAGCATTCATTATCAAATCAACTGATTTAACTCCTGGGGTGACGAGAATATAGTAAATTAGAAACTGGAACTAGAAGATGACTTTTTAATTTGTTGACAGTTAGCTGATGTTGCTTTAATGTTGCCATGGCTATTGGTAATATGAATCTAATGTATCTTTAAAACCAATGTTTTTTTTTATCAGCAATCATTGAAAATAATCACGTCATGCTTTACTGGGCAATCTAAGTCAAGGGTCATTGACTAGGTTTCCTAGAATGAGAAAAGTAGCATTCATGGTTAATTATAACTTTCTGGCATAAAGCCTCTCTCCCCACCTGAAATGAAATCTGTTTCAAATACAAAACACAAGCAGAGGAGTTTCAGTTTTAGTTTCACCCACCAAACAGCTTTAGTACAGAACAATTGAGCTAAGCCACACCTAGGCTCCTTGTTGTCTCTTCCTTGCTCACACAGCAAATACTGTTTCAGTTTCCAAACAGTCCTTAACTCTCTTACACACTGAGAGGACGCTAGCCAGATGAATACTGATGGATGCTGGTAGGCAGAGGCAGAATTTTTTCCCCTTATTTTCCTCCCCAAAAACTAAGCCCAAGTCTGAACCACATAGTTTTGTAGCAAAGCACAGGTGTTTGGATAAAAAAAATTATCTTACTGAAATGAAAACATAATATAATATAGTAGCCTAGAAAAAATTAATCCATTCCTTGATTTCTAATGACAAAGTGCTTCAGACTTACTAAAACCAAATCCCTTTTTTTGCCAATTTTTGCAAGAAACACCATCAATGAAATTCCTAATACTGTTAGTACTCTGTCTGGACTTTGAACTGTCTACTTATAATTAGGAAGCTTTCTAATAGGATAATTTCTAATTCTGAACAATAGTCTTTAAAGGTCCAAATTAATTTGATAATTAGCAAAGAAACATGGAGGAGTATGCACATTAACCAAAATGAAATACTACATAAAATGCCACAGAAAGGGGGTCATAGGATCCAAACGAAAACATTTCAGTGTTGATTTTTGTACTAATCAGCTCTTTCACTGTCACTTATGTAGGGGAAGCATCAGGAAAAAAACCAGTTCAGATAATCTCAACATCTAGGGAAAATGTTTTTAGATTTATATTAAAATACTCTAAGAATCATCAGAAATGCTATTGATTGGTGTTTGATGAACAACTAGATCAGCTTGAAATACAAGTGCTGTTAATATTTTACAAACACATTGCTGAAATAAAATGTTATTGATGAGAATCCTGGTATTTTCGAAACTAGCAAAACTTTTTGAATGGCAGAGCATTCAAAATATACTTTTCTACAGTGGCAGATGGGCTGGTGCTTCACTGCATGCTATTGAATCAAATGATACTGAATCATTTAATCTCAACATCTGTGTTGCCAATCTTGATGGAATTTTAAACATACACACATTAATCGTTTGTTATCCTCAGTACCCGTGAGCTAAACATTCATTTCTGAAATAAGAACGTTTATGAAGTTTTTAAAGTGTCTGCATAACTCTAATTACTTTGTTCTGCTGCGCACCTGATTCTTTAATCTCCACTTAAATAAAATGGAAAATCTCTCAAGACTCCTTAATCTGCTACTGGGTTTATTTCTTGAAAACTCATATAAAATAAACCAGTCTGCAAAATAATTATCAGTAAATAGGGAAATCGCCATTTTGTCAAAACATGAGAGTTATACTTTCCTCTGTTGAATCAGCTTGCAAACAAACATATCTATTGAAAGTTGGAGAGAAAAACAGTTTTTTTATATACTCATCAATTTTGCACAGAGACAAGAAGTGCTCTATAAACTGGCTTCAGAACTGGTTTTCCCAAGAAATCTAAGCCCTTTTAGTTATTCTTCCCTATTTTCTCTTCAGTATTAATACATAAAACATTTATTTGTATAGTATTTGCTTAAGAGGATTATTTGTTAGTTTTATAAATTCTCAAGGTTACTGAATATCACTTTATTAGCTTCCTTATACAAACTGCAGAATTTGAGGCGAAGATGATTGCTTTTATTTACTGTGTAACTTTCTGTATTATATCTGGGTCATTCATTTGGATTTCTAAGCAGGTGAATATTTGTAAAATATTATGCAACTACTCTTTCTATTCATGTTTGAGAAATTTTGATCAAATTCTCAACAGTTCAACTGCTACATTTTATTTTTCCATAATATCTCCAAAATTCCTGAATCTAGCTGCAAAAAGTAAACATAGATTCTGAATTCTCAGTGATATTGATAGATGTAATCTAGATGTAATTAATGATAGATGCAGTCTTCTCAGTTAATGCGTTTCTACTCAAAATCAAAAAGGAACCTTAACATCGATAAAGATGAATCAAGTATGGAAAAGGAAGAAAAACAGCCTGGCAAAACGCTTCTCCAACCTCATAGCTTAAACAAATTGATTTTCCTCCTATTTTTTTCTGGTTCAACTTTTGCAATATAGGATTAATCCATGTTTCCCATAGCTACCTATATTGCAAAATTTGAGCCGGAAAAAAATAGGGGGGAAATCAATTTGTTTGAGCTATGAGGTTGGAGAAGCCTTTTGCATATTCCTTGGACACTTAATGTGACAAACAAGAAAGTACAACCAATGGAAAGCAAAATCAGAAAATTCTGACTTACTTAGTTTGGTTATGTCATGAGATCAAACTCACTGGAAAAGGTAACTATGCTTAGAATTGACAGCAGTAAGAGGAAATAAGGTCACCAAAAACAATAGTGCTAGACACCATCAAAGCCAACACCAGCCAGAGCATAAAGCAACTGAAAGAAGCTATACAAGATCAGAAAATGTGGAGATAGCTGCTAATAAAATCACTGAGAATGGATAGCATCCTCATTACTTCATTGAACAGGTAGCATCCTTATTACTCAAAAACAATTTCTTCAAGGTCAACAGGATTCAGCTTCAGGGTTGATGAGAAATCATTTTACCTATTTCATGCCAGAAAAGGAGCAATTTCTTCTTTTCTGCAAGAAATAATATTGGGCTGCAACCCCCAGCTATGCCCTCCCAAATCCAACTCTTGGCAGATTTGTTGATCTACCTGTAGGACCAGGCTGAGTTCAAGGGAGTGGGTCAGATACATCACTAGTCAAGAGTCCCTTCGTGCCCACGAGAGATCTAAGTCCAGCCCATCTTAAATTCCATTGACTTATCTACCACCAATTTCACCATTAATAGTTCAGATTAATATCAAGCACCAGGGAAATCACGAGATCCAGGCAGTTCAAATGTGTGTAAAGATCTGTTGCAAGCTTAAGCTCTCTACAAGAATCTGAACTACTCATGGTCAAGGCAAATTAGCGGCAGTTAAGAATAGAAAGGAATTCAATATGGGCTGGACTTAGATCTCTTGTGGGTGCAAGGGATTCATGACTGATGATGCATTTGACCCCTCTCTAGGGCTCAGCCTGGTCATCCCCTACACTACCTTACAGAATCACCAGCAACATTACAGCCTGCAGAAAACAACAGGTTGTGGAATGTTGATTGGAAAGAACCAACAAATTCTAAGGCATTTGGCCAAGGTTAGCTGGGAACTGCCATCCAGCAAGACATTCTAGAATCAATTGCAAAATCTGAAGGTGAGTTAATTCATCAATTTCACTTTTAGGTTCTTATTTGAAAGAGAGAATTGTCTTAACTTGAATTGTGATCAATTTGTATACCTTTAAATGCTCAGAACATCCCTAAGCATGTTTATGCACAGACCTAACACATAAATTTGTATTCAATTTTTAAGTTTAAAAAGACAGTTCATTGAGGTATGGCTTCTTTGTTCATTCTCCAGAAGAAAATGCTTTCTTTTTTCCCCAAAGATAACCCTATGAGAACCATCTTTTCAGATTGCAACTTTTCAAATTCTGTATTGCCATTTTTGATGGAATTATAAATATATCCAATTAAAAGTCCAGTTTTTCAGCAAGTAAAAACACAAGCCTGAGAAGCAAGTTTGCATATAATAATCCTGAATTATTTTGCTTCATGAGCATTTGAAGTATTTATTCTATACTTGAACAAAACAACAAGAACTTTCTAAAGACTCTTTAAGCTCCTTGACTTGTTCTGCTGAGGTCTGCATTTGTTGAAAAATCTGAGACAAAAATAAACCTGTCTGCAGAAATTTATCTGTAAAAAGAGAAGGGACCATTCTGTCCAAGTATGGGAATTCTGCTTAACTTTCCCCCAGTGATTCATTTTGAAAACAAACATGTCTATTGTAAATAGGTACACATACACACACACACACACACTTTACAAGTAGTCTTTGACTTACAACCACAACTGAGCCCAAAATTTCTGTTGCTAACCAAAACATTTGTTAAGTTAATTTTGCCCCACTTTACGACCTTACTTGCCAAAGTTGTTAAGTGAATTAAGTTAGTAACATGCTTGTTAAGGGAATCTGATTTTTTTCCATTGACTTTGCTTGTCAGAAGGTTGCAAAAGGGAATCACCTGACCTCAGGACATGGCAACCGTCATAAAAGTGAGTCAGTTGCCAAGCATTTGAATTTTGATCACATGACCATGGGGGAATGCTGCAACAGTCATAAGTATGAAAACAGGTCATAAGTCACTTTCTTCAGGGCTGCTGTAACATTCAAATGGGTCACTAAACAAACTCTTGTAAATAAAGGACTACCTGTATTAATTCAGTTTGTATGGCTATCCCCTTGAGAACTAACTCTGGGTGGAGACTAGCAAATTGATAAAATCAACAAGAAATTAAAACAGATTGCACCTGGAGTAACATCCACATTTTATTTCTTTTTATTTATTTATTAATCCAATTTATATAGCTTCCTATCTCAGCAAAAGTGATTATGGGTGGCATACAACAGTCAAGCAAAATCACAACAAAAACATTCATAAAATACTCGTTATGAAAATATAAACAATCATTAGTAAAATTTCATATGTATCCAGGAGTGTGTGTGTTCTTCTAAATAAGAAACCTTTGTGTGGGTTTATTTCATTCAAGTTTTAGGCTAATTAATTACTCTGGATGGCTTACAATTAAATCCCTTCCCTTCCAATACATACAACCCACTATACAGATTTGTCCATCTCATCCCAAGATTTGGGAGAGCAATATTTTTAACACTTTACAGATGGCCAATAAAGTAGGATCAGTACAAACCTTTGTACCTCGTGATGTCATCCTAGAGGGTAGGAATTGCAGGCTAACAGAAGACATTGTTTGATCAATAGGACCAAAACTGTGTCCACTCTGCTTGACCTCGTTGATGAGCTGAAATCTAGAGACAAGTGGTCCCTCAATGTCATATCAGATGCTGCAAAGAATTTATGGTTTAGCACCCTGGATTGCACCCAGAAGCTGGTATGGAGTACATCTCATAAATTTCTATCCTGGGTGCAATCCAAACCCCTCACTGGTCTCATTACTGTACTCTGGACCACACCACTTCTGGATGGACTTCAAGGGCAGCCCCATGTAGACCACATCGCAGTAATCCAATCACGAGATGACAAAAGCATGAGCAATTGTTTGAGGGACAAATTAAACTTAGCTAATTAATCTGCCAATTCAACTTCTGATGAGTGCTCATGAGATTAGCCTATGGAAAACTAAGGAATGCACCAAGGTCCCCCAAGGTGGTCAGATGTATTAAACCTGTCCTTTATTCCCACTTTTCTGCAGGACTGACTCAATATTTGCAGATAGCTTATCAAGAACAGAATAAAGTGCAGTTCCCTTTATCTCCAGGTAGCAATATCAAGATTTGAATGGAATGCTTCTATGCTGTTGGAGAAGAAGTTAGGACATGGAAGACAGCATGTGCATTAGGATTATAAACAAAACGTGATAGTGAAAGAAGTTAGGAAAAAATGAAAATGTTCAGTTATGGAGCCAGGAAAAAAAAACTATGCATGTTGTAGAGATACTTAATATGTGACGGTATTCACATTTACTGAATTCTGGCAGGGTACGCAATATCTCTTCCTAGGGAATTCAGCAACCTACAAAAAAGTTAAAATAGATTAGTACAGTCCAGACTGGACATTGCAAGAATTAAAGGTTTGCTTCCCATCACAGAAATCCTTGACTGCTTAAACGCTTTAATTTCATAGCACACGGACACTCAACCACATTTTCAATTGGGAAACTGAGCATCATAGATCAAGCCAAGTTCCAAAACCAGGAGAATTCCTGGAGGTTTGACACTCAGACAAATCAGCCATCCAGAGGCACATAGAGATGAACAACATCTACAGACCATTCAAAAGAGCCAATCAAGGAACCACCAAGAACAGCCCCACCAACACTGAAAGGACAAGCTGCTAGTATATCAAAATAAGAGCAAGCCTCTGTCTCTTCTGACACTGATGATGTTGCCTAGTTTGGAATGAAACATCTACAAGAAAACCATCAAGCTCAGAGAGCACCAAAGACCCCACATCACTGAACTCTCCAAATTTCAATAGAAGCTCACTTATGGAGAAAAGAAGCAGCAAAGTCATTGTCACCAATACATTTCCTACTCCTTCAGTCCCCATGTTATCTCGCAGGGTCCTCTAGGATTACAGAGCAATTGTTTCAAAAGACCCAAGGGGCTTTGAGGCGACCGCAGAAATCAGAAAAGTCACCTTGCTGATCCCTTCCTGTAGCATACATGGCACTGGTGCTGATTTGGTCCCGCCCCATTTCTCCAAATTAAAAAAAAATGCAATGACATAATTTCAAAAATACAAAACAAAACAAAACAAAAAAATGAGTTGCACAAATGACTTAAATGGTCTCTAGGATGAATCGAATGGCTTCTACTGGCGCTGAAATAAAACCCCATCTGGGGTTCTTTGGGGAGGGCCTTTCATGACCAGGCTGTGGGGAGGGATGTTTCCCCATAGCAATTAATCAACCCCTACTTTGCAGAGAAATTTACAACTGGTCTTCTAACAAAGGTCTCAGTGTTCAAGTTGGCAACCAACCAGTATAATTTTTCAAGTTAGTCTGGAGATTAGAAACTCACATCTAGAGAGATGAAATGCCATTTCTGTTAGAGCAAAAGGACACTGAAAGACCCTCTAATACAGGCTTGTCCAACCTTTCACCTTCCCTGGGCCACATTAGAAGATGAAAATTTGGTTTGGGCCGCACATAAAATAAAATAACAGTAACGATGCCTGATCATCCAAAAAACCCATAGAAAACATGGGGGGGGGGGAGAAAGCTTGCCCACCTTGCGCCTACCTCTCCTCCTGCAAATGGCCCGGCTGGATGTGGCAGGACTGGAAGGTGAGGACCGGGAGGCTCGGTGAAGCAGCAGCAGCAGCAGCGGCGGAAGGTGCAGAAGCTGCTACAACAGCTCTGACAGCGGCAGCGGTGGCAGCGGCAGCAACAGCAGGAGGTGGCGGAGCGGGATTCTTGGGCTGCAGCTGCCTCAGCACAAGGAGCGCTCTGACGGCGCCCGCCTTTTCTGTTGCTGCTTGGCATGGCGCTCGCCTCGCCTCGCGCCTGCCTCTCCTTCTCCTCCTTGCTGGCTCGTCCTCTTGCACGAAGGTTGGGGTGGGCACTGGGCCGCATTACGAGCCGACCTGGGCCGCATGCGGCCCGTGGGCCGCGGGTTGGACAAGGCTGGTCTAATATATCATCCACTAACATAAAAGTATGAACAATAAAAGATCGAGCATGAGATGGTGCAAAATTACTTTGGACCAAGGTGTCTGATAGTATCAAAATGAGAAGAAAATGTGATCTCTTCTGAACTGGATACAAAGGTTTACTGGAAGCTCTTGGAATTACGTTGACTTCTGTGTTAAATGAAAGGGTCCATTGTATTTTATTTATTAAAAAAGATTAATGGTTTGTAAAAAAGAAAGATGGATGAGTGAAAAGTTTATTTTTCTTAAAGTAATTGTTATTTCACATAAACACTCTTGTGACGTCTTGTCCAACTTTGTGTCCATCAGATGTGGAGTTGCAGTACCAGAATTCCCATATAGCCACTCGGATGGATATTCTGAGTGTTCTAATCTCACCACATCGAAAGACAACAAGTAGAAGAGAAAGCTACCCTACCAAATAAGTGGGGAGGGGGAATTGTTTTTAATTTGCCACCCAGATTGAGGGGGTAGGAATGAAATGTACAAATAGTTAATGACCTGTTTGTGATACAATCTGGGAGTGTGTCATTATCATTCCATTTAAATACAAAAACCAAGTCTTCAAAGAAAGTTAATGAAATTATTCATTAGTTACATTTTGTCCTGTTCTTTTATTTCAGAAGCTGAAAGAAGGGCAAGAAAAATCCAAATATCTATAAATGTAGGTTGTTTTTTTATTTTTTTTCCTTTTCTAAATTCTATCAAATGAATAAAATTTACCATTGTCACTAAATTCCATGCTCTTCCTTTACATTCTGTCCTACCCAAAGAAACACCATTTTTCCATTTAGATTCTATTTTAGTTTCTGTTGCTGGAAAGGTTAATCATGTGCTTATTATTCTCCACTCTCATAAGATCCTTGATATAGTTTAAAACAGAAATTAAAGGATTAAGGGGGGGAAATGGCACAAAATTTTCTCTATTATCTTAACTTACATTTTCTCCCAAAACTAGCCCTTTAGGTCAATTATTGAAATAATTCTAACAGAAAATAAAGTAGTAAAACAGTTTTCGCTGAACTCATCCTGTAGATCATTGTTTTTCATGCAATATCTATATCACATATTCAGCAGGCCTGGGATTTTATTCTGAGCGCTGGGAGCCTTGAGCACCATTCTTTGGAGGAAAAGAAAGAAAGAAATTCAAATTCAACAGAAACAGCCTGAAAATTCATTTCCATCAGAGGGATGTAGGTACATCTGCAGATGATGCCAACAGTGGGGTTGATGGTTAAGGATCAATTAATCTAATTATAGATTATCACTATAATCCATCTGTGTTAGTGTTTGATACAGGTAATCCTTTATGACTGCAATGGACCCCCAAATTTTTGTTGCTAAGTGAGACATTTGTTAAATGAATTTTCCCTCATTTTGCAACCTTTCTTGCCACAAAAGTGTTTTTTCAAAAGGCTCAGACCTGAAGAAGCTTCTTGGATGGGAAGCAGAGGTGGTATTTAGCAGGTTCTGACCAGTTCTGGAGAACTGGTAGCAGAAAGTTTGAGTAGTTCGGAGAACCGGCAAATACCATCTGAATGGCCCCGCCCCCCTCTATTCTCTGCCTCCCGAATCCCAGCTGATTGGCTGGGTCTCCTTTTGTTGCCCTGTACAGGAGAACGGAGCCGGAAAGCAGGTTAGTGGGATGGGGAGGGAATGGGGATTTTGCAGGAACTTTCCCCCAGGAATGGGGAGGGAATGGGGATTTTGCACTATCCTTCCCCTGCCACGCCCACCAACCAATGTCCACCAAGCCACACCCATGCAGCCAGTAGTAATTTTGTTTGAATCCCACCACTGATGGGAAGTGAAACGTTTTCAATGAAAAACCGGAAAGTCCAGTTGCCTCTTGAAAAAGCACCTTTAAGACAACTGTGACGTGGATGACAGATAATCTCCATAGACACTTTCTTGCCACAGTTGTTACGTGAATCGCTGCAGGCGCTGACTTAGTAACACGTTTGTTAAGTGGATCAGGCTTCCCCATCCACTTTGCTTGTGGGAAACGCGCAAAAGGGTATCAAATGACCCTGGGACACTGAAACCGTCATAAATATGAGTCAGTTGCTAAGTGTCCAAAGTCTAATCACATGACCATGGGGAATGCTGCAACAGTCCTAAGTGTGGAAACGGTCATAAGTCACTTTTTTTCAGTGCTGTTGATCACTAAATGAACTGTTGAAAGTTGAGGACTCCCTGTACCATCTAACAGAGCCAGTGTGATGTAATGGTCAGGATGCTGGACTGGTAGAAAGACCCAGGTTCCAATCTACCCCCAACTGAGGAAGTTCATTGGATGAGTTTGGTCCCCCAAGATCTCTTCTCCCAACTACCTCCAGTCGGTTGGGAGCTAAGATCATTGGCCTTGAAAGTGACTTTGTCGAGGTTTCTCTTTGTCCACGTTTCAATCCTGCCTCAGACTCGACTCAGCGGCCCAAATGATGACTTAAGAAACGACCGTTTATGCACGTTTTTCACGGGCTTTGGAGGTTGGTTCCGCTGGGCTTCGTGGGGCTGGAGCAAGAAAAGTCCCTGATGACGCCCACCTTCAAAAGCTTTGCTCAAACCAAGCGTTGCTGGCGACCCCCCAGCCCTTCCGGAGCCAAACGGTACCAGGCTCCCCGGGCAGAAGGCAACGGCTTCTCCGAGCCTTGGTTTTGAAACGGGCGAGGTCGATGCCACGGAAGCCCAACGCCAGCTCCAGAGGGAACTTTGCCGGCGGCGGCGGCGGCGGCGGCCGGGCTGCCCATCTGGAAGCGTTGACTCGGGCAGGGGAGGGGAGGGGAGGGGCGGCCCAGGCGGGCAGCTCCCCTTCTCGCCCTGGCCCTGCCCGCGCCGGGGCGGGGAAGCGGCCTTGAATCACCGGCGGGTGCCCGTCGGCTGGCCTCCAGCAGGGCATTTAAATGCCAGCCGGGATTCAGCCCAAAACAGCGCCAGCCGCCGCAGCAAAAGAGCCGGCCCGATCGCGCCCCTCCCGCTCCGAGAGGAACCCGCCCGGTCGCGTCCCGCACCGCCAGCCAGCCAGCCAATCAACCGAGCACCCGGCCGGCCGGCAACTCTTGCTTCGCCTCCTCCGCCTCTCCTGGCTTTCGCTCAGCAGCCATGCGGGCCATCCCTGCGCCGGGCATCCGCTTCCTGCGCTCCTTCTCCAGGGACAGCTGGTAAGAAGGGCCGCCCGGGCGCCGCATCGTCTCCAGCGGCTTCAGGGACCTCGGCCGCGCCGGCTTTTCGGGGGGAGGGGAGATGGGTGGCGGGGCAAGAGGCGGCCGGCCGACCGGCGGGAGCGAGCAAGGGAAGCTGCCTCGCTCCCTTGCTCTCTGCTAGGCCTGGCCCGATCGCCCCGGGCCTCAACCGCTCCTCGCCCTTCGGTGCCCGCCTGGCTCGAACAAAGAGCCGCCCGCGGGGCGAGGCGGGAGAGAGAAGAGTTGCGATCCGGCAAGGTGCAAAGCAGCGTCGCGGCACGTGCCGGGGACGCCCAGCTGGCTCGCGACGGGCCTTTTCTGAGGGACTCTGGGCAGTCGGGCGGCCGAAGGCCGGCGGAGAAGCGGCGAGTGTAAAGGAGGGCGCCCCTGGACCTGCCTTCCCTTCCCGTGTTCTCGAGAATCCTGAGATCCAGGACCTCCGCGTTAAGGATCTGCTCGGCCCCTTCGGAGGAAAGGATCGGAGGTCCGGCCGGGAGCCTCCGAATTCGATGCAGCTGACAGGCTCTCTCTCTAAGGGGAGTCCATTCCTGGGTATCATCCCCTGCTTTCTTCTTTGGGGCAGAAGGCGGGGTAAATCAGACATCCTTAGTTTTGCTGTGGGATCTCTATTCAGTGGATCAAGGTGGGAGTTGATCCCCCTGAGTTCAAGGGCCTGACTTGGAATAGGGCGGCTTCTTGTGGTTCTGTGGAAACAGGCTGGGGTGGTGTGGAGTTATTGCAAATGTGCATTCCTATTACATTATATAATGTGACTGAAAGGCAAGCAGGTTGGCTATGTGGCTCCTGCAGTGCCTTCTGATGCTTGGTTCTCTTGGAGGGCCACCTTCCCCCTTCAGGTGAGTTGTAATGAGTCCTCAAATGTCAAGGCTTCTTCTATCTGCAAACAGTGGGAGTTCCTGTACGCAACACGGGCAACCACAGATCAGTGTTGGGCTCCAAGTTCAGCCTTTGCCATGTGCAAGACAAATAGTGATGTCAATTTTCATGGAAACAAGCACAGGGGTCTCCAACCTTGGCAACTTTAAGTCTTGTGGACTTTAACTCCCAGAAGTTGAAGTCCACAAGTCTTAATGTTGCCAAGGTTGGAGACCCCTGATCTGGCGTATAGGCAGCCTTAGATTTAGGACCACAACAGAGACCTCCGTGTTAACTGTGAGCGGCAGGAAAACCAAGGACTGGTGGGGATGGGAAATCAAGGTCTATCCTACATCAGGTTTTGTAGGAAAAATCTTCAACTGGATCATAAAATTCATGTGACTTATTGCTTGTGAGGTTTTTCTTCAGAGTATAAGGCGGCAGCCTTTCCAGTATGTCATTTCTCACGTTTGGAAATTATTCCAAATGATTGGATGGGTGCAAAAATCATTAGGCAGAGAAAGTTCCAAAGAGAGCGGTAATTGAGACCCTGGTGATAAGGATCATTTTGCTCTTGAGATTTGTTTTAATCTGATTAACACCCTTTCCTGGTTTGGCCACAAACAATAAGAAGTAACATTCTGTCTAGCTAGCATTTTCTCAATGACAATTATGCTTAGCACCATATTCTTCCTTCCCTCATCAGATTTTTGTAATTTTATAACAGTGTGGCATCTTTATGTAGTGCCTGCAATCTCTATAAGATCAACTTTGCTATTCCTGGGTCAGCTAAGTTTCACCTAGTTTTTGCAGAGTCACAAGGAGAATACAATCTGGGTTTGTGTGCCATGGACTAGAACAGGTTATTGTGGTTTATTTGATTGAGCTAGGGATATCAAATTAATTGTCCAAAGATATTACATCTCTCCATTTAATTATCCCAACACAGTGATGATGATTTGTATTGGTAAGTAATTGCAATGGAAATTATCCTTGTCTTCTGAGACTGGATTGTTCTAGTTTTGCCTGCATGCTGCATTTGTAAGTTGTGTGTGTTTACAAGATTGACAAGTCCCTCCTCTGTAGCGTTTCTGTACAACAGTGTAGAGCAATCAGGTCACCTCTCCCTGGTCTTGTTTTATAGAATGAACAGATCAAGCATCTAATGAGAAATCCCAGAGAAAACCCTCAAAAAAGGAAGAGCTCAGGCATTGGTAGAAGATTTTTCTAAGGGAGCAATTGCTGCTCATTTGAGTTTGCACCTGCCACTCTCGAGAACAGCAGGACTGGTGAGGTAACTTGCATCTGGGATCATAGACGGAACACTAGAAAGGCATCCCTTTCATCTCACAATCATTGGTTGTCAACAAAACTAGCACCCACACACCAGTAAAGAGAGCAGGTTGTGCTTGTAAGACCGGGGCGTGGCCCTCTCCAAATAGTAAAGCCATACATAACCAAACTTGTTTTTATTAGGAATTAGGGACATGCTTAAAAAAAACCCTTGCTAGATCTGATTAGCAATAGCACTGAGACTTGTTGTACATACCACTCCGTACTGCTTTACAGCACTGTCTGGGTCGTTTACAACGTCAGCATATTATCCCCAACAATCTGGGTCCTTATTTTACCAACTTCCGAAGAACGGAAGGCTGAGCCCATCAGGATTGACTGTGGGCAGATTTAACTTGAAATACTGCACTCTAACCACTGCGCCACCAGGAATGGTCTACAAAATCAGTGACCTATTTTCCTAGGCTAACAAGCCAAAAGACCCAGAGAAGCCCACAGACACTGGTTTGTCATTATTGTTCCGCAGTAACCACCATCTGGAATCAAAATGTCTTTCTGATTCTGAAAGTAGCATAACAACCTTAAGACTAGAAACCGTTCATATGTTAATATCTAAAAGCAGGAATGAAAGGAATGGGATAGCTTTTCCAAAGCCAAGAATTGCATAGTACCCAGAGATTGTTAGTCATATTAAACCAGAGCCTTCTACATGAAGACATTATTCCAAAGATCATCCAACAAGAGGACCTATCATTTCATTTCAGGGACTGGATGCTTTCCAGGCTGTCTTCATTCTTTCTCTATGCATTGATATAGTTTCTTTGGTGCAGATCAGATTCCTTTCTCATTGTCAGCTACAATCATCCTTACCATTTGCAATTTCCGCACTGGAGATTAAGACGTTAAGAAGCATATAAGGTGCAAAGAACATATATTGTAACATATTTGCACATTTTTATAATTTTGTTGCCATGGTTTAAATCTTTCAGAGAATTACTTAAGCATGACATTGTTTAACTTATTGTTCAGATTTTGAGCCTGTAATGTAGGAATTATTTTTATATAAATATTAATTTGTAGGGAGACACAATTGCTGTTCCCAGAAACATGAGGCAGAATGTGCATGCAACAGCCACAGGTCAATAGGGAATAGCACTGAAACTTAATTGGGAATCCCATCGATCTGTCCCTCCCATTTGCATCATTCTAGAACTTCCTGGCTCAAATTGGATTTTCAAGATCATTGCCAATCTTAAGCATTTAGATCCTTCATTCCTTATCAGTATATTCACATGCAGAGCTCTTAGGCAAGACTAGGTGATGTGTGGAAGCTGAATTAGATCTAAGGTCTATTTTCCTTCGGATCCTGTTTTGCGCAATGCCCAACCAGAAGCTTTAAGCAGGAGGCAAAGGCTGTGATTCTCTGCAGACTAATCAATGTTGTTCTTCTGCCCTGTTTGCAAGTTTTGCCAATGCAATGCTGAGATCCAGTTCTACTTCTTTTGCGCTTGAGTTCCTGCAAGCATGAAATGACTTACGTAATATTTGAATATTGGCTTTGTTTTAAGCACTTCTTCTTGGAGCTCCTGTTCATGGAAGTAGGAAGGGTAGGAAATTTGCTTGTGGTTGTTGTTGGTACTATCACTTTCCCCAGTCTGTCAATTTTTTTCAAAATGGCTCTGATTAATGGGAATTTTGTGACGTTCAACACACTTGAAGAGCTGATACTTGTAGATTGATTGATTTTGTCAAGTGATTATAAGACTACAGGTATAAGTATGGACATAGTGATGAGTACATGAAATGGATACATATAAGAAAAATAAAAAGAAACAATAGGACAGGGATGGTAGGCACGTTGGTGCGTTTATGCACGCCCCCTACAGACCTCTTAGGAAAGGGGTGAGGTCAATAGTAGACAGTCTAAGGTTAAAGTTTTTGGGGTTTGGGGAAGAAACCACAGAGTCAGGTAGAGTATTCCCGACATTGACCACTCTGTTGCTGAAGTCGTATTTCTTGCAATCAAGTTTGGTGCGGTTTACCTTGAGTTTGTATCTATTGTGTGCTCTTGTATTGTATTGTCTTGGATGGTTGAAGCTGAAGTATTCATTGACAAGTAGGACATTGCAATGTATAATTTTATATACTATACTTAGATTGGACTGAAGGCAGCGTAGTTCTAGGTTTTCTAGATCTAGAATTTCAAGGCTGGTGGCATAAGGTATTCTGCAACGAGTAGAAGAGTGGAGAATTCTTCTTGGGAAATATTTCTGGACTTTCTCAACTGTGTTAATATCAGATACGTAATGTGGGTTCCAGACTGATGAGCAGTATTCAAGTATAAGTCTAGCAAATGTTTTGTATGCTCTAGTTAGTAGTGTGATATTACCAGAGAAAAAGCTACTTAGGATTAGGTTAACAACTCTTAATGCCTTTTTGGCTATGTAGTTACAGTGGGCTCTAGCACTTAGATCATTAGAGATTTGTTTCCATACTTGCTGCCCTGAATTGTTTGACTCCTATTTCATTCTGTTCTGTAGAGGATGTGCATCGAGAGGCCTGTGCTTTAAACTGGTGACCCCCAAAGGATAAAACCTGTGTGGTGATGCCACATGGAAGGGCCTACGGGTAGGGCTTGTGTTGCAACTCATGTTTCATCAATTGTTCCTTCTTTTTCACCTCTGCAGTGCCTGTCGCCCCACAACAGTAGAGCACCTGAGGAAAAGTCATCTTGGAATTTTTTTTCCTAGCCAAATTTGATCTTCTCTATCCTCTTAGGACTGACTAAAACCAATCAGGTAGAATTTTTGTCCCAACCTAAATCCATTCAATTATTTTGAGCTGTAACACTATGACACCCTCATCTCTTTATTAATCTAATAGGAGTTGGGTTAGCGTGGGATGCAGTTGTTCTGGATTCTAAAAGGCCCACTGACCTACCTTTGTCTTACAGAAAGCGCCATAATTAGACTGTCAATTGCACAAGAGCCCATGCCTGTTAAAGAAAACTCTGGCTACCTGTGCACACTGAACTAAGGCAACGTGGTTCATTTGGCTTGTCTTAGTGATGTATGAACCCAGCTGTTGTGCTTTGTGTGCTATTGTAATGGAAGGATAGTTCTGGCTTATTTAATCAAATACAGTTAATATCATCATGTCTTAGAATAACCTGTCTGGCCAGCTTATTAATCCATTTTATCAACTCCAAACAGCAATAACATTAACCTTTCCAATAATATTTTTCTTATTTGGCATTATTTATGTATTATCAATTAAATTTATTTTCCATTCAATCTTTTCAACTGGAGATACTAAATCTGAGCATTTAAATCAGTTTTTTTTCCTGCTCAAGAATCTCTCCCTTAAATGTCTTGAATAGCCAGAGACAATACAAGAGTATTAAGCAACACAAATGACCTGGTTTAATTGCCAAGGGCACAATTGAACAGAGATATAATAAGAGTTTCAGAGGGAATCCTGTACATCCTTGTAGTAGTGTTTATTCTTTCCTCATTTCCACCCAACTATAACAATATTTCCAGTTCATTTTCTGCCAAATGTTGTGTTCATGTAACACAGATTTGAGCAAAAAGAGAAAAGTTAAAGGTCAATGACACAGGATAAATTACTTTGTGCATTTTTAAAAAAATCTATAAATTTTTAAAGGACATAAGCTCAATGAGACATAAAGATAGACATCTTTCCCAAATATTGGCTAAATAAACAGTTGAATGAAGAACAACAGATTTCTTTTCCTCTTGGCCATAACCCCCTGATAAATCTTCAAGTTATAAAGATCATATCTCACGTCACAAATCTTTTGGCAGCTCTGTACCACAGAAACAGTAAAGTGACATTTCCTTGAGAAGTAATTTTTTCAAGTGTTGAATGGGTCCCATGTTAGATTAGGCTATAATTTGCTGAAATCTGGTTGATTAAATAACCACAATTGTTGGTTCACAGATCTCACTGACCTGTAAATAATGACTTACAAATCACAGTGGTTTCACTAACAAGTTCAATCAAAACCAAAAAAACCACATGACGATCTAGCATGCTACGTGAATTCAATTATTGCCTTTTAAGTTTCCTGTGTTTCAGATGACCTGCTTTGATAAAGAAGTAAGGAAAAGGTACTTGCAGCTACTTCCTAAAGTAGCTTGCCCCCAAAAATTGTTCTTAAAGGAACCTATTCATTATATTAAGCGAGATGAATCATTTTGAACATGCCTTGTTAGCTTCTCAGAAGCCCAAGTCCACTGAAAATTTACAGAGCACCTAAAACATGCGTGTGCATTTTTTCCCTGTGTTACGTTTACCAACAAGCATTTAATGCCTACTGCATATATTTTCCTTTATGCAGTGCTCCATTATATCTTATAATACAGAGTGATGCAGTTTAGGAAAACATAATGATGATGATGATAGGTTAACAGAGTTGGAAAGGACCTTGGAAAGTCTAATCCCCCCTAGTCTAACCCCCACCCCTGCCCAACCATTTCTGACAGATGGCAGTCCAATCTCTTCTTGAAAGCCTGCAGTGGTGAAACTCCCACAACCTCTGAAAGCAACTTCTGTTCCATTGGATGCTTGTTGTCACTGTCAGAAAATTTCTCCTTATTTCCAGGTTGAATCTCTCCTTGTTCAGCTTCCATCCACTATTCCTTGTCTGGCAAAGGGGTGCCTTGGAAAATAACTTGACCCCTTCCTCCTCTCTGTGGCAGCCCCTCAAATATTGGAACACTGTTATCATGTCTCCCCTGGTCCTTCACTTCACTAGACTAGATGATGATAATGATGATGAAGGTGATGATGATATCCATTCAGTCATGTCAGACTCTTGGCGATTCTATGGGCCAGGCGTCCTCACATCTTTTGATCTTGCACCACTTTGAGTAGTTTTATTCTCTGGCTGGTATCAGCTTTGATGGTATCCAGCCATTGTGTTCTTTGGCAGCCTGGTTTCCTTTTACCACTAATTCTTCCAAACATAATTGCTTTCTCCAGTGAATTACCCCACATGAAATGGCCAAAATAAGTGAGACACAGTTGGAAAACATTTACCATAATTTTATTAGAATGTTATTTTAATTTGTTTCTACCTTTTGGAGATGTTCTGTATTCAGCTGCTATTCGATGTCTATAATCAGCCACTGATTTCATATGCTAAGCTTTCCTGGGCTATAATTTAAACCTTTAAAGATATTCTTCTTTGTTTCGTGTATTATTTGTCTTGATATCAGTCTCATGTTCCAAGGACACAAGGAAGGTTATGGAAATGGTACAATTAATTAAATTAAATGCCACACAACTTTTATCAAATTATCCGGCAATTTGAGATGAATGTTTAAATTGATATTCAGTCTCAAATATATCTATTTACTGCAAGAAGAGAAGATCACTTTTCAAAGGGGGAAAATCTTATCTGTAACGTTGTTCCTGTAAAGTGTAATAAAGTATTTGTGACCTCTTGGGAACACTAAAGTGGAGAGAAATGTTCACTTAAGATACTGATTAAAACAGAAGGCAACAGAGAGGATTGCTATGGTTTTTAAGGACATTGATACTTTTGACAACTCTTTCAAGGATAAACACGGCAAACTTGAGTTTTCTTTCCTGTTTATACAGGAATGTAACCTTAGCTGCCTTACTGCTCTCTACTTTATGCAGACTACCTTAAAGTTCAAGATAAACAGAATGAGCTGTATTTTCTTTATGTCTGAAAGAAGACAGTTGCCTACAAAACCTTAGGAGAGACACATGGATCAACATTATCACTCTAAGTAGGGTCATCCCTTTGTCCTGATGAGACTTTCCAAATGTGAAATAAATTCTTCAATTGAATTTAAATATATATGGCTCTTATCAGTTTGTGAAAAATTTGAACTCTGAGTACTGTATAAAGCTGATTTCTAGACGAGGAGGGTCAAACTCGATTTCATTGAGGGCCACATCAGGATTGAGTTTGACTTCAGAGGGGCGTGGGCATGGCTGGGGGGGCGTGGCCAGCTCGATGTCACTCATCAAGGCTCCGTTTTCAGCCGCGACAACCTCCTGCAGCCCCCTGCCATCTAAAACTGAGCTCAGGAGGGCCTTGCGCAGCCGACTTGGGGTCTGTTTTCGCTGGCAGAGGGCTGCAGGATGTTGTCGTGGCTGAAAACGGAGCCCAAGCCAGCTGCGCAAGGCCCT
Source organism: Pseudonaja textilis (assembly GCF_049901715.1). Lineage (NCBI taxonomy): Eukaryota > Metazoa > Chordata > Lepidosauria > Squamata > Elapidae > Pseudonaja > Pseudonaja textilis. Next base: position 15,148,196 of record NC_141998.1, on the reverse strand, counting down.
CCTGAGCTCCGTTTTCGCTGGCAGGGGGCTGCAGGAGGCCATTGTGGCCAAAAACGGAGCCTGGGCAGGCTGTACATGGCCCCCTCGAACTCCATTTTTGCTGGCAGAGGCACCGTGTTTCCAGGGCGGGCCCATGGGCTAGATCTAAACACCTAATGGGCTGGATTCGGCCCCGAGGCCTTGAGTTTGACACCCCTGTTCTAGACACATAGCCCTATTCAGAGTTTGCATGAAAAGGTTTATTTCCTCTGATTGAAGATTTATTATAAGATTCCAATAAGAGAATCTTGCAAGACTAAAAGTATTTCTCCTCTCCTCTCCTTTTACTTTTCAGAAAAGTAGGGGCGGTCCCTTGTGGAATGCTTTCCATGTTCCCTTCTCCTTCTTTGGGCTGAGATACGTTTTACACACCAGTTGCCCTATCTGCAACTCTTTCTCCTACTTCCTAAGGCCATCCCCATATACATCACAGGCTATAAGGGCATGTTCCCCAAACAATTGGATTCTTAAAAAACCTTCATCTGAAATCAAGGCACTTCCTTAAAAAAAACTTTCTCTTCATTACAGTTGCGTCCCTTTTCTCTCCAGTTAATGGAAGACGACCAGCAATGCTGTATATAGCAAGACTTCCTGATATTCTAACGTAAACAGGGAGGAAAATAGGCCTCAAATCCATCAAATTCCATCCCCACCCCCGTCCAAAGATATTTATATAGTATTTAAGACTGCAAGAACATACTTGGCACAGAGAAGATGCCGAACCTTTGAAGTTCTAGGGTTTGGGCTATGCTATGAAATTATGAATGGAACATTGATGTTTGTGCTTCCAACAGTCACTGCCAAAGGCATCGGGTGCCCCAGTTATAGTGACCTAGATTCCTACAAGGCTTATACTGTATGAGTACATAGCAGATGGAAAATCAAACCAACCAGGAATAATTCTAAGCCTGGAAGTATGAAAAGATGACCTCAAGACACCACTCTTCTCCAACAGTCCAGGCAAGCAATAAGAGAAAGGCCACCATCTGTAGAAAACATGGCCCTTGCTGGAGATGATGGATTGGAGATCAGTTCTTTTGGAGGGCACTTTGAGTCATCATCTGTCCAACAAATCACAAGACTACTTCAGGGCTTTCTGTATAATGGATATTTTCAGGGTCTGCATTGGCATTTTAGTATGGTTTAGTAAATGGCGAGGTTTTAATAACATCTTGGCATGAAGTTATAGTACATACTACAGGTAGTCCTTGACTTATGACCACAATTGAGCGCAAAATCTCTGTTGCTAAGTGAGATAGTTATTAAATGAGTTTTGCCCATTGTTAAGTGAATCACTGCAGCTGCCAAGTTAGTAACACTTACAAATTTGATTTTATTCAATTGTCCTTTCAATGTAAATATATTTGAAGTATTTAAATACCATCTGTATAATTGTACCCTATGCATTTACAATATCAGGGATTAGTTGGTTGCAATCTCTGGAGGCGCTAAGGCCTTACGGGCAGGTATATGCGGCTGAAAGGGTTTCAACCTGTATCGCTGTACAAAAACCACATCTTTCCTGAGTCATTTTTTTTCTGGCTCTTTAAAAAGATGTGTTTTCTCCAGAATTTATTTCAATACCTCAATTTGGCCTAGAGGCAGAAGTGAAAGCAATTGTAACAGGAAGAAAGAGAGCAGAGCTTGCAATTTCCTGCTAAGACCAAATAGCTTTAATGGCCCCCCCAGAAAAAAGAGACACTCTTAAATGTATAGCGAATCCAATGCTGTCATTAGCTACCCAATACTTCAACAATGTTGACTTTGAATGCTATAAACAGTCAGGATCAACATTAAGATCCGGAAGCTGTTCCTAGACACAGTGGCTAAACAAACAAGAGGCATTTCAAATATCTTAAAACCTATGATTCAGAACAAAATAAAACGAAGCAGTAATATGATCCGGAGCAGAAGATCATTTAAATACAGCAAGTTAATTTCTGCTTTCCTATTTCCTACTTATTCTTCCACTTGAAAGGATCCTGTTAGCACTATCTGGTGAAGAAATAACTCAGAGCAATTTTTTTTGCATACGGTTGGGAAGCATCTCCTTTCGACCTTTCCGAGATTGTCTCTTGGTTATCTTGCTTGATAAGATAAAAGAATTGATAAGTAAAAGCTCCCAAGTGGAGGCTGGAATTGGTTTTCTCCAAGCTATCCGCCTCTTGCTTCTGCAGCACACAGAAGACTGAAGTCAACTTTCCTTGCATGGTTTAATTTCGATCGGCCCTCTCCATGTGACTCTGAACATCTGCCTGTCCTGGCTTGCTTTGGAGAATGGAAAGATTCCAATGGAAGAAAACACTGAATATGTAGTTCAAGTTGAACTGTCGAGTTTTTGGTGCTCTCTGAGCTTGGTTTATGAAACTCAGAGAATACTAAAGACCTCACAAGGAAAGACTGTATTGCTCATTCTGTAAGAAAATAGGAAGGGGCAGATGAATTGGCTTACCTACTGTGTAATCTTTCCTTTTTACTTGCCAAGCAATTTTTGTTCTCATTTACATGGATTCAATTACATGGAAGGATTTAACAGATAATCAGAGTTGGAAGGGGGTCATCTAGTCCAACCCCCCACCCAAGCAGGAGACCCTACACCATTTCTGACAAATGGCAGTCCAGTCTCTTCTTGAAAGTCTCAAGTGATGACGCTCCCACAACTTCCGAGGGCAAGCTGTTCCATCGGTTGCTTGTTCTCACTGTCAGAAAATTTCTCCTTATTTCCAGGTTGAACATCTCCTTGTTCGGTTTGCATCCATTGTTCCTTGTCTGGCCTACAGGAGCTTTAAAAAATAGCTTGACCCCCTCCTCTCTGTGGCAATTCCTCAAATATTGGAAGGCTGCTATCATATCTCAACTGGTCCTTCTGTTCACTAGACTAGCCAAGCCTAGTTCCTGTAACCCTTCTTCATATGTTTTAGTCTCCAGTCCCCTAATCATCCTGGTTGCTCTTCTCTATACTTTGAGTCTCAACATCTTTTTTATAATGTGGTGACAAAATCTGGATGCAGTACTCTAGGTGTGGTCTTTCTAAGGCTTTATAGAGTGATATTAGTACCTCACTTGATCTTGATTGTATCCCTGTGTTAATACAACTTAGGACTGCATTAGCTTTTTTGGCTGCTGCTGCACACACTACTGGCTCATATTTAGCTGGTTGTCCACTAAGACTCCAAGATCCCTCTCACAGTTACTGTTATTAAGCCTGGTTTCACCCAGTCTATATGTGCACTTTTGGTTTTTCTTGCCTAAGTGTAGAATAAGGCAAAAGATCCTCATTTAATCCTGATATCTGAATCCAGCAGAAGAAAGCAATTTAATGCAAACCAGATCTCTCTGTCCCATCCAAAAAGGCAACAAATATTCTGGAGCAGTTCTATTTGAAGGGTTAGGTTGAGCATTCTAGATTCTTTATCTTAGGAAAAGGAGAGCATCTAAGAAGGGACATTTAGTTATCCCTACCACTCTCCAAAAATAATCCTTTTTTTAAATGCCCCTTTTTTCCATCATGGTAAGGTTACCACATCTTTACCATTGCAAGGAAGTCACTCTAGATAGCAAGACTGCAAATAAGGAAAGTAACAAGGATGCTGAGTAGGGAAAAGAATATGTGTCGTAGTGGATTTATTTGAGAAAGTTGAAAATCTGGGATGTTGATTGTTGGTTTTCAACCAGTTGGGATTTAAATAAACCTGAGATAAGTTGTTTTGTGTTTAAAAAAATGGCTGTAAGGAAAGATATTCCAGGGCATGGTATAAGTAAATGGTGGACCTGGGATGTTGATTTATGGCCTATGTTTTTTTGGGTGCAAGCGGGCCAGAATCAAGGACCCATCGTCTGAATGTGCCAGCCTGGGCCAGAGATTCATGATGTCACTTTTGTTGTTAGCAGTGGGCTTCATTATTTCATAGAGCGCTGGCTTAAGCAAAATCAAACCTTTGGTTCCCCTGTGTTGAAAGGCTGAGCTGATTGAATGGTTGGTAAGCTTTAGAAAGGTTCCCCAAGAATATTCGTCAGTATAGATGTCTTTAAAATGGCACTCTGACCATTGCTTGTGATGCACAAAGAGGCATAGCCATTAGAACCGTGATGGCGAACCTTTTCCATGTTACGTGCCAAAAGTACGCTCATGCGCACGTGCTGCTCCGATGATGTAACGCGCACACAACTCCCCCTGCACCGCATGCCTCTGCACATACGCATGCAACCCCCCCGCACACTGCATGCGTTCTCCCCCCATGCATGCGTGACAGATACCCAACAAATCAGCTAGGCTGGCGGGGGGGGCATGCGCTTGCACAGTGGGGCTCTTCTGGGTGACCTCTTGCATGCCAGCAGAAGTGGCTCTGCATGCCGGCACTTCTGGCACACGTGCCATAGGTTCGCCATCATGGCATTAGAACACGAACTGTTTCCAATTCCCAATAGGAACAAAAAATCACTTGCCCCCGCTTTTCAGTAACTCTAGAATTTCACTTGCAAACGATGCCTGAGCTGTTTTGGAGAGCATCACTGCACCCTAAGCAGCCATACTGAATCTGGATCCAAGCTGTCCTACTATTGGAGGACTTTAGGAAGCTAGTTAAACCTTAATCCTGTAGGCACCTCTGTTAAGGAGTTAAGCCTTGGGTGCTCTGGAGAATCTTGTCTGTGTCCTTTATACAATATACAACGTTCAAGGGACCAGGAGCTGCAATTTTAAATGGAAAGCCAGGCTCTAAAAGAAGTAGGTGGAGTTAGGACAAGGAACTGGGTAAGATGAAAACAAATATTTAATACTTACTCTCACTTCTGTTCCGTTAAGTGTTAAGACTTGGCAGCCCAAGTCCTACAAGACTCACAGTTTATACAGTCCTGTGAATTGAGGCGCTTTACTATGAAGTAGTCATTGATTTACCTCCTTCTGTAATGTTCCTCTCATCCTCATGTATATTTTTCATAGGTATCGGGGATTAATTCTGGTGCTAACGTTCCTGTGCTACACTGCTTTTCATCTCTCACGGAAACCCATTAGCATTGTAAAGGTAGGTATAAGTAAAACCTAGGGTGGAAGAGTGTATTTTAGGCATATAAGGACGAGAAGAACCATTGGCTATTCAGATCAAGATCTTTGCTATATTTGCCAACAATCTCTGTGGAAAAAAGTTGGCAACTTTGAGACTTGTGGACTTCAAGACTTGTGGACTTCAACTCCCAGAATTCTCCAGCCAGCTATGCTAGTTCCCAAGTTTGGGGACATCTGGAATAGAGCATGCTGGCTAGGGAATTCTGGAAGTTGAAGTCCACACATCTTAAAATTGCCTAAGTTCATAAACACTGGTCTAGAGAAAGTACTACTTCCCAGGAAATAGCCAGCGGTTTACAATGCATATTGCCTCCCCCCATTTCTCTTCAATTCCCAAGATTATAAATTCCTTGTTAACAGATTTGTCCTTTTACATTCCTAAAATTCAATGTTCAATGCTGATGATCTGCTCTCTGTCCTTTCTTTCATCAGAGCGAACTGCATTATAACTGTTCTTCACTGGGATTCAGGCCAAACAATGCGTCCAACAGCACTACGTGGTGTGATTGGAAGCCCTTCGGTAAAGTATTCTTGATATCTGTTTCCCATCAAACCCACAATCACCTTGGGTCATCAAATTGCTGTAGGACAAGAAGGTTAGATATCTGAAGACCAAAGTACGGTGAAATGGGGAGGACTTGTAGCTTAGGGGAGAGCATCTTTTCCTCATTCCTGCAGTCCTGGCATCTCCAGCTATGGTGGAAAGGAACAAAAACACCTTGATGGGTGATCTCACCTTTTCAACATATTTTCTGTGATAACTCAGGGCATGGCACAAAGGCAATACAGTCAAGTAAGCAAGAAGAGTCCTTTTATTATCTCCAACTGGGCCCTCAATGTCCAGGTTACCTTCGGCTGCAGAAAAACTCTCCTTAAAGGAACAGCCTTTAAGTGGAGGAAATTCAGTCTGAAAACACAGTACATACAAACTGTAACTAAAAATCCAAACAAACCACGCTGCAGTAATTAACTTGAGAGGGCAGGAGAAGGAATTGCAGACTTGAAAGCACAGCAGAACACACAGTTGGGAAGATGCCAGGAACACAGATAAGCCTCGACGATACCAGATAAATTTACTATTTGCTACCAACAGCTGGCTGCACACAGCTTCCCTTTTTAAAACTGTGCTGTCAGCTGCAGCTAATGAAGGGAATCAGGGCCCTTTCCTCCCCTATAAGCCACACAACTCATGTTGCTCCCTTCTCTGTTCCTCCCTGCATGTCCTAGGATGAAGAGGAGGTGGCCCTGGGTCTTCCTCTGAATGCCCAGCTGGACTTTGCCCTTCCCCAGTTTCTTCCACAGCCACCAGAGCCACGCCCCCACTTCCTGTCAGCTGCTCGGCCTCCTCTGAATCAGATTCCGGGGGCATGACATTTTCCAAAGCTCTTCTTCCTGTCTGAAAAATTGGAGTAGTTTTATCTAAGGTTTTTCTCTAGCAACTTTTGGACTGTAGCAGAACTCCTTTTCAGAAGTCAGACTGTTCATTTATGGCAGCCTTTATCACTACCCTAAGCACTGATCCAGTAGAGTCCATCCTTACGAGAGTTCTGATGCCATGACTGATGTGAATCTTGACTTCATTAAAATATTGTAGAGAGTCATCTAAAGTGTCCTTGACTTTGGAGGGCTTGAAATTAGCAAGTACTTAATTTTGGGCTGTTCCAACCTCTTTTCAGCAATTCGAGCAGCTTTGCCGAGTTTTTAGGCCAAAGAGGGAGAGATTGGTACCTGCAAGGGGGTCATTGCCATTTCAGATAGATAGTTCTAATCTGCAGCTTTCTTCCATGTGCTACTCACTCAGCACTTTAGATGCAGTGGCCTTGAGTCAGTCTCATCAGTTTGGACACGGCTTTAAACTTGTGCAGGATTTGAAGTGAGGATTGATGATTGATTTTCATCCAACCAAGTAATACTGTAATCGTATGGAATCAGAAAACAAATCCTATAAAACCAAACTGCAGCCCCAGAAATGTTAAAAAGGGCTCCTCATCTTCTAATACTTTTAAGTAGAAAGGTTGGTGATTGACCAAATGTTTTTGGGCAGCAAAGTGTTTGTTGCTGAATCCAGAGTGGGGGAAATCAGATGCAAATTAAATCTATTTAAACGTTTGCTTGCAGTTGGGAATCAGACTTTAGAAGACAAAGCTAAGGACCACGTGGGCTTTTTATGGATGCGTTTCATCGTGGGAAGTCTATCCCATCTTTTCCCCAACGCTTCGGAGGCCAGCCTTGTTCCTAGGGTTTTCGCCCCACCCCCAACATTGTATCTATTTAAGTTTTGGAAAGTGTAAATTGTTTCTTTTGCTATTTGATAAAAGACCTTCAAATGTACTCTGTGTTTTTCTCCCCAGATCAGGATAACTACAAGGAACTGTTTGGAGCCCTGGACAACGCTTTCTTGGTTGCTTATGCAATTGGGATGTATATCAGGTGTGTACTTCAGGGGAACCTATGCTCTGCAATGCCCAGAAAAGCAGTAAGGAGTAGGAAAACCAAGAAAGCAAGATCTGAAATAAGAAAAGGAAGTTTCCACCAGCACCCATAGGTCTCAGGTTTGGTTTCCACTGCAGACCTCATTGGACATCTGGTTCCTCTCTGCAATTAGAATCAGTGTGGAAAAATAGAGTCCCCTCTGTTGGCTGGGAATTCTGGGAGTTGAAGTCCACCAGTCTTAAAGTTGCCATGGTTGAGAAACACTGATCTGGAGCCTCTCTGCACTCAGGGCGGTGTTTTCCTTCATAAAGACATTTGCGTTGGACTTTGCTTTAGCAAGGCAGTTTGTTACCGATAGTTTCACTGCTGCTTTTGTCGTCATTTGTCATCAAGGTTTGGTTTTGGTTGACTTTTACTGATAGGGCTGTTCCATAATCAATTGCTTCAACAATTTATCATTGAGAGCGTCAGCAACTTGGCACCTTGACTTGGCAGCTCAAGTTGATGGTTTCAAAACATCCTGTGATCTAATAGGTGCTCTTAGGACATATCTATAATGTTTGATTACATGACAACTTTCAGCCACATTCAGGAACAATCAACCCGCTTGTCCACCCTGCAGAAAAGTAGTTCAGAGATAGAAACTTCCCTTAACTGGGGTTACAATGCCAGGCAGATAAGAAATCGGCTAATGGAGAGCCTGAAATGTCAACAGGACTCTTGTCAAGATGATAGATTCTGTTTACTGAGAACTAAACAGACCCTTTGGTCACCTAAGTGGTTATTAAAGAGCTTCATAGGGTATTTGGAAGGCTATTGATATATCACAATTGTGTAGGCTGATTAAAGGGAAAGTTGTTTGGCTTAGAGATGGAAGTGTGCATTGTGTACAATAAACCCAGCTTCCTTTTCATCAATTGCAATTCAAATTGTGTTGTTTTTTAATCTTCATTTTGTCCTTCCTTCCTTCCTTCCTTCCTTCCTTCCTTCCTTCCTTCCTTCCTTCCTTCCTTCCTTCCTTCCTTCCTTCCTTCCTTTCCTCCATTTTAACTTGTGTGCACAAAGCCAATTCCTTAATCCCAAAGGCAGAACAGTTTGCCTTTTAGGCCTGACACAGAAAGAAAGCACAGATGAAGTTAGGGCATGTCCTTAAGGGATTTAACCAAGGGTGGTATGCTATCGGTTCTGTAGAACCGGTAGCTCTGAATAGCAGCAGACACCAAACTGGTTCGGTGTCTGCTGCTCTGTTTGGCTCGCCTGGGCTCTTGGCTGTCCTTTATTTCCTGCGTGGCACAGCTGAGTTTAAAAAATCAGGAAAGAAGAGGAGTTTGAAACGCTGCGTACCCACGCATAGTGCTTGTCAGCTGTCCGGGCAGCACAGCTGAGTTTTTTGGGAAATGGTCTACACACACATGCAAAACACACTCTCACCAGGGGTGGGATTCTACCTGCTGGAGAACCAGCAAATTGCACCACTGGCTGGCTCTGCCACGCCCACTCACTCCTTACCTGGCATTCATGCCATCAAACTTGCCTGCTAAGTTGCTATTTTTCCTTTTTTTCCCCTGACCATCAGCTGTTCTGCTATGCCGGGAGATTTAGCTTAGCTAGAAAGCAGGAAATCATTGGATTTCTTACTTTCTAGCTAATCAAAAAGCAGAGCTGAACATTCCTTAGGAAGCTTCTATTTTTCAATGCAGACTCAGGTAGTCGATGACAAATAGATAGATCTCTAAGTGAATCTGTGATTCTGTGAGCAACTCAATCTGCCTGCCTGCTTTGCTTGATTTTGGGCAAAAGTTGCTCTTTTTTGATAAAAAATTCAATATTTACATACATAGTATGTTGTGAGTTAATTTTGTGAGTTTGCTTGCAAGCAAATTTTATGTGACAGACTCAGGTAGCCGACTGCAGAAAGACAGATCTCTTGAATGAATCTCTGATTCTGTGAGCAACTCAATCTGCCTGCCTGCTTTGCCTGATTTTGGGTAAAAGTTTCTCTTTTTTATAAAAAAAATCAATATTTACATAAATATTTATAATATTTACATACAAGCCATGCTCAGCCAGACACATAACCATCAAAATATGCCCTGTCAGCAAGCCACGCCCAGCCAGTCACATGACCACCAAGCCACACCCACAAATGAGGCCACATCCACAGAACCAGTTGTTAAGAAATTTGAATCCCACCCCTGGATTTAACCAAATCTGCTTCTTGATGTGGCGTAACAATTATCTGCCTGTAGAAACGGTATCATTTTGGCTGATGAATGTCTGGGACAGAACATGGAGGAGTGGAGGGACAACCACAACTAGGGGCCAGTGATGACTGGCTTCACATCTCACCTTGTGTTCATGGTTTTCTGAAGATGACACAATTGAAAACAGACATGATATTCTTCCGATTAAAACTGGAATTCCGATTTTGGGGGGAATCGCCCACCCTACCCCTTCCCCCCCTTCTCCTCCTTCCCCCCCTCCCCTCGGAGGCCCCCTGAGTCAGGAGTTGCTACCGCGGCTCCGCGCAGCTCCAGTCCCACTCAGGAAGGGAAAGGCAAAAAGGAAGAGCTGCGGCGGCGCTTTGCAACGGCAGCAGCGGCACTGGAGCAGACCAGCTGTCTCTCCGTCTGACGGCCTCGGCCAAATCTCTGCCTCCCAGTGCGCTTGGTCCTCCGCCCGCAGCCTTCCCCAGCCCCTTGCCAAGCGGGTTTTCCGCCCCAGCCCGGCAGGGCCCTCACCGGCCTTCCCCTCGCCTGGCCAGCCGGGCTCCTTGGGCAACCCGGCTGCCTCGTGCCAAGAAGCGCGCTGCCAGGTGGGGGCCACGCGGTGCAGGGCAACACGCCACCACCTGGCCCTGGCGAGGGAAAGCAGCGGGCGCTCCCTGGGTGGCGGCCTCGGCCCCGCCACCAGGGAAGCAGCTGCCCAGCTCCAGAGCTGATCCACACTTGACCGGCTGGAAAGGAAGGGTGTGTAGCATTGGTATTGTGTGTGCGATTTCTTGGCGCGCGGCACGGGGTCTCTTTTGGCCGGCCCCGATTTTTTTTTTCAGAGGAGAATATCATGCCTGTGAAAAATATATATTCCCCCATGGTTCAAAATCTGAACCTCTGTCTTGCAGTCAATGTATCTCAGTCCATCACACTCAGCCAAGATCAGATGAATCATGCAGTGTCTTAGTCTAATAGGAAAAGCCAACTTTTTTGGTTGGTAAAACAATGCTGCTTACAATAATGTCAGAACCATGTCTCTATGGCTTTTCAATAAACCTAGTTACAATAAATCATGGCATTGCAGGAAACATGAACTTAACTCCATATAGCTAAGTTTTGATGACTTTCAAACCTCCTCCAGTTCCAGGATTCTATAATTTTGCACTGATAGGAAACTGATAACAAGCTGTGATTTAACAACCTGTCTATTCTATTTTCCTACAGTGGGATTTTCGGTGAGCGTCTTCCTCTGCGCTACTACCTTTCTGGAGGCATGTTGCTGAGTGGTTTATTTACTGCCTTATTTGGATTGGGCTACTTCTGGAATATCCATCAGTTATGGTATTTTGTGTTTGTACAGGTAAGAAGATTGATCTCATCCAGCTAATCAAATTCTCTCTACATTTTATATGGGGTGGGCAGGCTCCAGTCAACCATACTCAGTCAACCCACAGGGGCACAGTGGTTAGAGTGCAGTACTGCTACTCCTACTGACTGCCAGCTCCCTGCAATTTGGCAGTTCAAATTTCACCAGGTTCTAGGTTGACTCAGCCTTCCATCCTTTCAAGGTGGGTAAAATGAAGACCCAAATTGTTGGGGGAAAGAGGCTGACTCTGTAAACCGCTTCAAGAGGGCTGCAAAGCACTGCAAAGCAGAATATAAGTCTAAGTGCTATTGCTAAGAGTTACTCAAATTGTGCACCAGTATCTTGAGCCATTTTTCATTCAGTTTCCTATTCATCCCTTTTCCTCCTTCTACCATTAAGGAAAAAAAAAAACCCAAGCGACCAAGAGCCTGTTTCAATTTCCCATTGGTTCCTGAGTCTAGCATTCAAGAAGACATGGACTTCTTTTTTTAACCATGTCTCTTATCAGAGATTGATGACCATCTGTGCTACCATTCATTTGAAGTTCTTTCATACCTTCTGACCATCCAAGACAGGGCCAGAGCCCAACTTCGGAGCTTTCTTAGGCATGTCCTCTCTGCCCTTCTTGGTTATGGATCCTTGGGTGGCAGCTGTGTTTTGTTCTCGTGGGTTTTCCCTCTCCCTGCTGTGTCATAGGAAACTGGAACACAGAGATGTTCTGGCCTGTGGGTGTAGCAATCACGTGCACTAAAGGCTGGACAAACAGAAAGCAGATATATTTAGCCCCTGGAAAGAATTAGATGGAATCTGATTTTCCATCCAAGGCTCATTTGTGAACATGAGACAAATCCTCACAGATGAGGTGTTTCCAGATGGTGTCTGGCCATTCTAGTCCCATGTTTATTTATAATTAAAAATCATGATTCAGGAATATTCCTTCTATGTACCCTCCTGTTTGTGAGAGCAGTGACCCCATGGCTTTTCTCTAGGTTTATCTGTCTGCTTTATTTTTTTTTAATTAAAAAAAAAATCCTGAAATTGAATGAAAAGTTGTGATCAAAGGCAATGTGGAATCCTCCTCTATTTCTTCCTTGATGGATTTTTTTGAAGCTAGAAAAATGTTCTCTATTTAGAGAGAGAAAAAGAACTGAAGAAATAATGACTGAGTAGTAGAAGATGGTGATGACCTTGAACAAAATAATTCACTTTGCCTAGTCTAATTCATGATAGTAACTGTAGCAAAACATGTGGTTTGTATGCAGCCCATAATTAAAATACTCCTGATGTTCCATAACCAGTTTTCCATTGAATTACACCTGAGACTATTGTCCGTGAATAGTTCCTATGAATCATTCCATCATTTCATCTCGTTGTTTCTCTCTGTGGATTTGGGCCAGATTTTGCCACCTGTCAACACAAACCCTGTAGCTGAATCTATCAGGAAGTCAGACCAAAATCTGCTCCCCCCCCACTTAAAAACTCCAAATGCTGCCTATTTGATGTTATGTATTATATGCCATCCGATTCTACTGTGATTCTGGGAAGCATCCTACATTAATTACCAATCATTTTTAAAAAAATTAAAAATATAAACCAAAGAGTGGGGGGAAACAGCCTCCAGATGCCACGCCCCCTTCAAACTCTGTAACAGGGGTCTCCAAACTTGGCAGCTTTAAGACTTGTGGACTTCAACTCCCAGAATTCTCCAGCCAGTTATGCTGAAGTTCACAAGACTTAAAGTTGCCAAGTTTGGGGCCCCCTGCTCTAAAATAACCCTAGGTAACCTACAAGTTGCTCACCACCCACCCTAACTCAAGGCTTGGCAGAAGACAGTCAGCCTTTCTAAGTAGATCAGACAGGAAACACAACCAGATGAAACAGAGTCTGCCAAGTCTGAAAGTACAGGCCTTCCGCCGTCCCTTTTCTCAGCCTGATAAAGTAGGAAGGATTCTTACTGAGTTAATTTTTCTGCCCTCTGCCATTAGGTAGTTGTGGGTTCCCCACAGTTGTATCTGATCATTCCCAAGGCAGCGCCTCTCCACTCCCTGCCCCTGATCATTCTAAGGTTTTAAATTGGGGGAGGGAATAAGATCCTGTGAATCTCTTGGGGGGGGAGCGGGGGGTGTTGTTCCAGAGAACAGGCACTGCAACAGAGAAGTCATGCTTCCTAGTCCTGTTAGGTGATAATGGTCTTCTACCTCCAGGGGAACTTTGAAACAGGAAGAGTTGCAAAGTCCCCCCCCCCCCAAGCTCTGAAAGAAGGGGATGGATGGCTTTATGCCTGGTCCAGAGACGAATCTTTTTGCTGTGGTGTGCCAAAAGCGATAGTGTGCGTGTGTGCTAGCACCCACAATGCAATGCACCCTGCACATGCGCGTGCAACACCCACCCAGCGAACCTATGGCACATATGCCACAGGTGGAACATAGAGCCATTTGTACAGGAACACGAGCCCCAGCCAAACTTATCTGCACTGCACATGCGTGCTCCTCCCAGCTGATTTTCGGCCTGTTTGAGGCCTTTTTTGCCCTCCCAAAGGGTTGAGGAAAGCCTCTACAACCCTGGGAGGCCGAAAACCAGGCCCGTTTTGGTACTTCCGGTATTTCCAGAAGGCTCGTTTTTGGCCTTACAAGGCTGCAGAGGCTTTTCTCGACCCTCCGGGAGAGTGAAAAAGGCCTCAAAATTTCAGCTGGGAGGCGCACGCATGCGCAGTGCAAGTAAGTTTGGCTGGGGCTCGTGTGCCTTGTACAAATGGCTCTGTGTGCCACCTGTGGCATATGTGCCATAGGTTTGCCATCACGGGGCTAGGCCATCCACCCTGTACACTTAAAAAGGGCAGCCACAGGCAGAAGGCCATGTCCATTTATAAAGGGCCCCTGCTGCGATTGCTGCATAGAAACAAGAAGCAGGGAGGAACTGAGGACTTGAGAAAGGCAGCAGCTGGGGGTTTGGAGGGGGGGCAGCATTAGGAAAAGGCTCGAAGGGAGTGACGTTTGATGTTTGTCACTTGCTGGAAAAAGAGCCCCTGCTGAGTCACCCAACCGCAGCTGTTGGAGAAGGAAGAGGAGGAAGAATGCTGCAGCCACCACAAAGCAGGGACTATGGAGGCCCTGAAAGTTGTACCGAGATCTGCCACGGCTGTTTCACCGGGCTGATAGCCACCTAGAAATCCCTGAGGAACCCAGTTCCTGGCCAGTGCAGAGGCCTTGAGCAACCTCCCTTTCGAGCCAAGTGAAGTTCTACCTGTTTTCCAGATCTCCTTGCCTTTTTCTTTCAGGAGATCGAAGCGGCATCTACAGCACTCTTCCTTCCCTTTTCCACACCCCCAGAACATCGTTCTGTGAGCTCTGGTGGGCTGTGATGCAGAGTCCCGCTCCCTGCTATTTTTGTAGCTTGTTAAGCAAGAAGTCCCTAGTTTTTCCATCCCATTGCCCAAAACTCTCCTAGTGATTTGACATGACTACATTTTTCCAATCACACATTTTCCATCTGGTTACTTATTTAGCTACCCAGTGAGGGAATGTCTGCCTCCCATTTAGGGTCATTTGGGGTGTGGGGGGGTGGGGGAATTGGCTTCGTCTTTGCTTTCCCCACCTTCCTTATTGCTCTCCTCCAAGAGCAGTCCTAGCAGTCCAGAGTTTTGCAGCGTTAATTCAACGCCAGAAAAATAAACCCAGATGGCTGATGCTTCATTTAACACATCTTTATAAACATAATAAGTAGATTTTACAAACCAGTTGTAGATTTCTCCAACATGGAGCAAACTCAAACAGAAGCATGTTGCAGGTATCTTCAGTAGCAAGGTAGCTTCTCTTTTACTTTAGTTCAGCAGGCCAGCAAGAGGAGAGAAGCAGTTTCTTCTTCAATAGACAGACCCAGAGCCCAACGCAGCTGCAGAGTTGCAGAGCTTAATATAGAGCCACACCTAGGCTACTTTTAGTTTCAGTTTACAAACTGTCCTCATTGGCTGGCTTAGTTGCTATGCCTATTCATTGGCTGACCTTGTTACCAAGCTCTATTCCAGACCATGAATATACTCTGAGATGGCCCACTAGTAACTTCTTACTTGCTTCTTTAAAGTTTACACTGTCATTGCGTGTTAATCTTTAGGCTGCCCCAAGACATTTAGAGTACTTTTCCTTGCAAAAGATTAAAAAAACAACCCCTCCCTCTCTAGAATCAGTGTCCTCGACTTATAACCATTTGTTCAATGACCATTCAAAGTTACAACGGCACTGGAAAAAGTGATTTACGACCATTTTTCACACTTACAACCATTGCTGCATCCCCAGGGTCCTGTGATCAAAATTCAGATGCTTGGCAGGTGACTCATATTTATGACGGTTGCAATGTCCCAAGGTCACACGGTCACCTTTTGCAAATGTCTGACGAGCAAAGTCAATGGGGAAGCCAGATTCACTTAATAACCTTGCTACCTAACTTAATAACTGCTGTGATTCACTTAACAACGGTGGCAAGAGAAGTTGCAAAATGGGGCCAAATTCACTTTTATCAACTGCCTCACCTAGCAACTGAAATGTTGGGATGGATTGTGGCTGTACTTCGAGGACTCCCTGCAGATGTCTGCAGATGTGTGTGAGAGAGAGTGAATGCATACATGTAAAAAGCATGTTCTTCAGCCGTTAATTGGTTTTCCCTCTCGTGCCCTCTCTTAGATCCTGAATGGCTTGGCTCAGACGACCGGTTGGCCATCAGTGGTGACGTGTGTCGGCAACTGGTTTGGAAAGGGGAAGTGAGTTTGGTTTCTTCATGCCTCTCAGATTGTTGTTTGCTTTCCAATCTCGGTTGCTTCATCTCATATCTCTAGACGGGAGGTCTTTGATTTGTTCCCACACAGACAGGAAATGCAGCCCTGCGCAGTTAAATGGGACGGTGGTTTGATTGATTGCCTGGTGTCTTCTTATGCTTTGCATGCTGCCCTGTGGCTTCTGCCCTAAAGGAGAGCTGCTGCAGTGACTCTGTGAGATGCTTTTCAGATGATTGGTCATTGGAAACCAGCTGACAAGCGTCATTGCTGGGCAGTGATTTGAACTCGGATCGCTCAAATCCAAGCTGAACTCAAATGGGTTGCAAGGCTGCCCCGGTTTTTCAGCCTCCAGAGCTGCATTTGGCCTTTCAATGTTATATAAAGGATATAGGATACATGATAAAGGCAGAGCTGGAGCCAGAACACTAATTAAACGATACTTAATTAAATTCACTTTTTGCTTTTTTAAAAATTTAATGCCATGTGAATATGTGCCACCCAGATATCTGGGGCATTAGTTCTCATCAGCCCCAACCAGCATGGTCAGTGGTAAAAGGTGGTGGGAGCTGTCAGTCAAAAATTCTGGGAAGTTTACCTGTAGCTTGAAGCACTGGTCCAAACTGCCAGAGAGATTTCACGAAACCGACTCCCACAAAGTGCTGAAAACTGCACAATGTGTGGGCTCCCACCTGCCTCAGAGAACTGAGTCAAAAAAGACAGAAATTTGCCGTATGTCTTTTGTTTCTTGCCAGGCGAGGTTTAATCATGGGCATCTGGAATTCACACACATCTGTTGGGAACATCTTGGGGTCCTTGATTGCTGGCATCTGGGTCTCCAAGGCATGGGGACTGTCCTTCATTGTACCTGGAATCATTATAGCCTTCATGGGTGTTCTCTGCTTCCTGTTCCTCATTGAATGTAAGTCTTGTATAAAACAGAACCACTCACTTTTTGCATGATAGGAAATCCAATTTGCTTTGGTGGTTTGGTGATGGGCAGTGACCGGGGCCTGGCATTATTGCTGGAGGTCAAAGATTTGCTGCTGTGCTTTTCTTAAATATCTGTGCCACACTGGGAACGCCGAGGTTGCTCAGATTAAACTTTATCATAATGGCGTTTTGTGATATTGTCACAAAGTCTGTTCAGAGTAGTGTTAATATTCCTTGCCTTCAGCCCGGCATCTTCTGAATAAAAGGTAACTTTTAATTGTAGCAGTCAGGATTCCCAAGATGTTGTATTGTAACCAACTTCCTCCCTATTCCCAAAGTGAAAAATGTGTGGAATGAGGTTAAAACCCTTAATTTTCCCCTTCAGCAGAGATTGGCCCTGAAAATTACCTTTTTTAGCTGAAATGTCTGCAGTGCTAAATATCTTAATATGACCCAGGAGAAAACAAATAATCCAGTTCAAATGAATGGCATCTAACTAATAAGGGTTTTGCTAGAGAAATGATAGGTAAATAATACTTGGTCTAAATATGTGTAAATAACGTATTGTAAACGTAATGTAAATAGCGTATTGGCTGAATCAGTTTCTCAAATTGCAAAAAAGAAATAACAAAAATGCTACAGATTTAAAGAAAAGTAATTCTCACATTTTGGATCATGCAAGCCATAATTGTCATAACATCAACATGGAGAAATATCTTGATGATGTGCTAATGAGATCAGCTCAGAGAAGGTGGAGGCCTCTCATGTGCCTTATTTCATGGGCCACATTTATTTAAGTGGCTGTCACCACCTAGTGGCAGGTAACAACATCACTACGTTCTTCGCCAGAAAATTACTTGGATATATGTATTTTACCAGGAAACATAGGTAAGGCAGGCATGAAAAGTCAGCGCCCTCCTGCTCATACCCATGTGCTCCGAATCCATTGGTGATGTCCATTTTACTCTCCTAATTCACGGACTCTAACCCTAAGTGGAATGGGATTTTCCCATGTATTTTACCAAGAAAGGTAGATAATGGATCTTCAAAAACTCAGTGTCCTCATATTGATGCACTCTGAATCCATTGGCAATGTCCATTTTGCTCTCCGAATTCATGGAAACCTCACCCAAACCCTAACTGAATTTGTTGTTTATTATTTATCATTCCCTTATCTACCATATGTCCCTAATACCCTAATTTACCATCTGTCGTTAATTTCCAGTGAAATATACTTTTTGTTTCCATGTCTTTCAGATCCAGAAGATGTTGACTGCAGCCCTCCTCTTCACCATGTAAGTTTTATCTGGCAATAAATACATTTTGTTTGTCACAAAAAGTGGTCACACGACCCCAGGATACTGCAACGGTCATAAGTACATGCCAGTTGCCAAGTGTTCCAATTTTGATCCTGTGGCCAGGGGGGATGCTGCAATGGTCATAAGTGTGAAAAACAGTCATAAGTCAATTTTTCAGTGCCGCTGTAACTTCAAACAGTCACTAAACAATTGTAATTTGAAGACTACCATATATGTTTGTTTTTATACAGGAGACCAGTTCTGATGAGAAAGGTCTGGAGGCAGGACACTCCATCAGTGACAGGAGCCTGAATGTTTCTACCAACAGCCAAGAAAACATCATTGACATGGCGGAACATGCCAAAGACTCTGGGGAGGACCGAGAAGCCATCAGTTTCATTGATGCCCTCAAGATACCTGTGAGTGCAGTCCTTACCAGAGCTGTCAAACACTGTTGGCCACAGAGAAGGCTAAAAGAATGGATGTCCAACTTGCAACTTGTGGATGGCACTTAGAATCCACAATGATATCAAAGTGAGATCAGCATGTCATGACATCATCATGCAAATGATGTAGTTAAAACAATTGCGTGCTGATGTCATGACCTGGGGATTTCATTGGTTTCCCAACCAACACCTATGGAGGACAGATTAGATTTTGATCAGACTTAGATTTTGGTCTAAACCAAGTGCAGAGGGTATGCTTAGCTTTTCTCTCCGCATACAGACTCTCAGCTCTCAGTCATTTTGCTCTTCCTTGGAATTAATCCCAATAGGCAACCAATTTAAAAAGATCACGCCAGCATCTTTAGTACAGTGGATCTAATAGCAACTGCAATGCTGTTGATGATTTTGAACCAAATAAGATATTCACTCTCAGTGAGTGGCATGATGGCCTAGAGGTGAAGACACTCACTTCCCACTTCTAAGCAATGATAGATGTTTCTCTATCAGGATACAAAGAGAAAATATTTGCTGACAACTCCACATAGGCATCAGGAAGAGTATCCAGCCAGTCAACACTAGTTCGATTCAGTCGGCCCAACTCCAATCTGAATCAAGGGATTTCAAGGTTGTAAAAAAACAAAAGGGATATTCACTCTTAGCAAATTCCTCTTTGGGCTGGAGTGTAGATCAGAGGAGGGAAGATTAAATGTGGTGGAGGTCAAAAGGTTGAATCACTTCTCCTCTGTGATTGTCCTGACCTAAATTAGAGCATCTCTTAACAAAAATAAATGAACCAAAGAATTGCCTGCAAGACTAGTTTGGGTTTCCCCCCATGTTTATTTGTATTACTCAAATAAAAATTCAAAACTCACAAGCTTCATTTAAGAAAGATGAAACAGGAAATCAGGAAAGTTAGATCATTAATCTTCTGTAGTACATCAGATCTTGCTTTTTCTGCCTCCAAACTGATTTTGAGCATTTGCTAATGAATAGTTTCTCTCTCTTTGTCTCTCTCTCACCATTGCAGGGAGTGATTGAATTTTCCTTCTGCCTCTTGTTTGCCAAACTCGTCAGCTATACCTTTCTTTATTGGTTGCCTCTCTACATCGTGAATGTTGGTGAGTCAGGATCAAGTTACTTTTGATCCCCAAGTGACAGTATTGGTCCAGGAAGTTTTGACATACTTGAGCAAGTTTGATTTATGGTGTTTCCAAGGACTATTTTGACACATAGCTGTCCAACACATCAAATTTCAGCAGTTGCAGGCCAGCAAAATTTAATGACACAACTGCAGGACCTTGAAAGCTGTTGTGTCAACTCTAAATCAGGATTAAGAAATTCAGGAGGGGAAAAAAAACCCCACAGGGTCTTTCTCCTAGCATGGAAAATTCCAGACTCTGCCACAATTATTGCATGCTCTTGCTCATTCTGTGCCCAAACTCTCCCTGGATGCAGAATAAGCAAGTTAAATGTGACCCTTGGTTGGTGAAACATTAGCCAACGTATTAATAGGTATGTTACATGAGAAAAGTAATGCTGTGGTGGTAGGTGAATCCTTGTGTGCTAAATAGTTTCAAGTCAACTATTTTGGGACACACAGAGCTTCTTTAGATCAAAATAAATTGGGGATTTATCCAGCTTACTATTGTCGAGGTTGAATGGCCGTGACTCTTCATATTATCAACAGTAGTTTTCCCAGTATGGTTAATGAAGATCTTGTTTTTAAAAATTGAACGTTTGAGGAATTGGGTTCTTATGCATGTAATGCATTGTAGCTGTGGGTGCTGCTGATCCAAAGAAAAAAACCATGTTGGGGTTGCATACAGAGCATTTGTCAAATTTGGCTGCTTACTTCAAAACATTTTCCCCACTTTCAATCCTACATATTGCACAGCCCAACAAAGCATGTTCTCTGTCATGGATTGTTGACCATCATCCATTCATATTTATTCCTCTTCCTTTCTGTTATTGCAGCTCGCTTAAGTGCAAAAGAAGCTGGAGATATGTCAACTCTGTTTGATGTTGGTGGCATTATTGGTATGTTGGATTGATTTTGGTATGTTGCTTTCTTTTCATTTCTGCGTTAGAGTCTAGGAAAAGGGGTAGTGCTGGGGCTGTGAGTTGACAGTTTAGAGCAGGCATAGGTAGGAAGATTTTGGGTGGAAATTCCACCCAAAGAATTTGCAATCTTTGGATAGATTCTTTAGTGATTTGCAGATCATGAAGCATTTTTTTACTTCAAACTCTTTCCATGCATTTAAATTTAGATTGCTGAAATGAAAGTAGTGCCACCAAATCTTGGTTGGAAAAATCTGGGTAAACAATAGATGTCCGCCAGCAATTACACTTTTCTTCGTGTTTCTGCTGCCACTCCATTTCTGCAGGTAGCTCTGGCAGCTCTAGCGGAAAGTAGCTAGAAGGAGGAAAGGCTGGAATGAGTTTTTGTGTAAGGGGTCTAGGAGCTCAGGAAAACCCTGGAAAATAAAATTCTGCCCTGGAAAACAAAATTCTGAGCTTAAGGGTAGGATCAGCACCTGCCTTCCCACCAGCTCTTAGCTTTGGCATCTTCTACTGTGAAACCATGCCCTTTTGTCCTGCAGGGGGCATTGTGGCTGGTCTCATCTCAGACTATACTGGTGGCAGGGCCACCACTTGCTGCGCAATGCTTATCCTGGCGGCTCCCATGGTGAGTATTCCCACATCACCTTCAGGTTAATGAGTTTCTGTATCATTTTGGGAGGAGTAACTATGTAAGAAGATTGTTAGCTTCATGCAATATTCTTGTTGATCATTGATGGAAAAGCCAGTATTGAATTAAATAAACATTTCACTGGCAGTTTTTATACACTGCAATCTGATTTGTAAATCGTTCCATCTCATCATATGTTTTACCAAATAAGCCAGAGTTGGCTGGGGTTGTGCAACAAGCTAAGCACAATTCAAGCAACTTTGGCTAAGGCCCTAAAGCCCTTGTCCAACTTTTGGTTGGCTTGATGTTTTGAAGCAAAACTCCCACAATTGCTTGCCTTAAGCCATGCTGCTTGAAATTAATGGAAAGCTCAAAGAGTTCCAGATATTTTGTGAGGATTGTAATTATCAAAAATAACTGGCAATGTAAAAAGGGTCTGTTGCCATCACCCATTTGAGAAGGAGGCTGTGTTCCAGGTTCCTGGTGTGTTTTTCTTTATGGATGAATTCTTACTTGTTGCTTTGATTTTGGTTCCAGCTCTTTTTGTACAACTATGTTGGCCAAAATGGACTAGGTACATCCATAGGTAAGAATGCATTACTTTCTGGAGATTTTTGCTTACAAATGCATGTTAACTTCCCCCAAAAAAAAATCAGGACTGAGTCTCACATTACATTGACCTGTAAAGCAATATTTATTGTTTGAGCCAGACAGCCTTTTTGTTTGTAAGTCAAGGACTACCTGTCTTTAGCTGGAAAATAACCTGGTTAGGTTGTACAGCTGACATTCCTCCTCTTCCTTTTTTTTTCTTTAGCCATGCTCATTATCTGTGGTGGCCTTGTCAATGGACCCTATGCTCTCATTACAACTGCTGTGTCAGCTGATTTGGTAAGGATGAACTTATTCTTTATTCACTCCTACTTTTTTGCTTGCTTTCTGAGTCAGCCCTGGCAACACACAACTTTTAATCCACTCAGGTGCAGTTTTGCAGCCCTGCATTTGTGTGTTTGTGGATTTTTATTTCAGTTTCCCTGGGAGGGAGGTGATACTTTGCACAACTGTAATTTGGTGAATTAAAACGGTAGCCAAATTTCACATATGTATAATATGTACTTCATCCCTCATTTGACATCAAATGTCAAACACCCTGACTCCTGATATACGTAGCTAAGCATAAATACCTTGCATCTTCATCTGCTTTAAATTTTCTGTGCTTGGAATAAGATTTTACATGCATAGCACATTGGTTCATTTATTTGGGCACAGCTAAGGCATTTCTTTCCACCCAGTATAAACACGACATCTTGGATCAATGAATCTCAGGGGAATGGAAATTCTTGGCTTAAAGCAACCCATAGAAGTTGAAACTTGGAAGGAATTTGAAACTTGGCAGAGAGCTGATTCAATGCAATTCTATTTATCCAGCAGATATTCTGGAAAGGTTTTCTGATTCTCCTGTAGTAACTATTCATGTAAAAAAAATCTTTACTCTTCTTTTTGGCTGATTTTTATTGCACCAAGAATTACAATTGTCACTAGAAGTTGTAAAAGACAAAACACAGAAAAACAAAAGATATTACACTATATAGTAAACAAATTATCAGCCTTAGCAAACTTTTCGTGCCCTGAGTCCTTCATATAGGATTCAGAAGGCATTCCTTTGCCCATCCTGAAGAGTAAACTACAGCTGTTTACACCCATGGACAAATCAGGAGGATAAAATGTAAGATATTTTTGAGCTCTGTGAAATTGCACATGTACCACACTCATCATAATCTGTTCAAGCACTATTTTTCCTTTCCATTTGTTTATTCATTTTTTTGTCCACTCCAGGGTACTCATGAAAGCCTCCAGGGAAATGCGAAAGCTCTTTCCACAGTCACAGCCATCATTGATGGAACAGGATCTGTAGGTCAGTAGCCAGATGGCTGCCAATTTCATCCTTGATTGCGTTTTAAGAAACTATGGTTGGGCTTAGTAAAGATCTCAGCAAAATTGAGGGTTTTTCTCCCCCCCCCCTCTCTTAGGATCATAAAATGAGAAATGAATAGTAACCCTTTCCTTGCTTCATACAGGTAGTCCTTGAATTATGACTCAAATTCACAGAATGTCAAAACTGGATCATAAATAGCTTTGGGGGTATCCATTATAACAGTCATTAAGCAGTCAGTTGTAAGTCAAGGAGTACCAGTTCCTTGCTAATACAGTGTGATCCATTTTGAGTCTAAATCCACTCTTATGAATGGCTGACACATAGTCCTCATTGCCTGGTCCCAGAAACATTCAAACAGTTGCATATGCAGGGTTGTATGTTGACACACAGACTTTACACCTTTTCCTACGGTTGTGTCTGCATCTGAAAGAAGAACGTCTTGAACACATTAACTTGTCTAGTTGAAGCTCTCAAGTAATTCTCCACATTAAAAATGGCTCTCATGTTTGGATACCACCCAGAAGCTTCTCAAAAGCATTTCATTGTCCATCGTTTCCTTCAGAAGTCTAGCTAAGGACCTTGTCCCCACCTGGCACTTTATGTCATGATCTGTAACCGCATGCTTGTTGCCCCATTCCCCCTTCTTGCCCTCCTTGGGGACAGTTACTAAGCAAGGACTCCCAACTCTACTATCCTGGAAGGTGTGGACCATCTACATGACATGAGCTGGACTTTTGCTGGGCTTCTCAGTTGCTGATCTTTTGCGTGATTCCCATTTTCAGGGGCTGCTCTTGGACCTTTGCTAGCAGGTCTGATCTCCAGCTCTGGCTGGGATAATGTCTTCTATATGTTGATTTCAGCTGATGTTTTGGCATGTCTGGTAAGTACCTTTTCAGGAATTTTCTGCTCCCACTTAGCAGTCAGTTAAATTTGTTTACTTAAATGTGAATGGCAGAAGGTGAATTTATTGCACTTAAAAAAACAAAAACAAATTGGGGACTTGCATCATGAAATTTGGAAAGAAGCAATTAATAGAAGACAGTGTATTGGTTGGAGGAGCATGAATGCATTATATTAAAATAAACCAGATAAATGTATTCCATTGTAAATTTTTGCGCAGATCTCCAAAATTCATGGAACAAGTAATTTTGCGTATGTCCTCTGCTTTCAGCTCCTTTCACGAGTGGTATTCAAAGAAATTCGAGAATGGTGTGGCTGCTATACAAGAAAAAGAGGGTAAGTGTTTGAAAAAACCATGTCCCAGATGTTGATAACCTGTATTCTAATCCTTTGGAAAAGTTCCAGCACAAAATTCCTTGGATTTTCAACATTATGAATCTCATTTTGCTCTCCAAATTCATGGGCATCTAATCCTAACCTTCTAGCCATGAGATAAACAAACATCTCCCCTTTCCAAGCCTGTAATGTCCCCTTAATCTATTACCATATGTTCTTATAGCTTTTGTTTGACATTAACTCATCAATAGTGTTGGATACAAAATAACTTACAGTGTATGAGTATATTCACTATTTCTCTCTTCCTACTTAATGGAGAAAAAACGTGCAAATCTCAGGTATGTTTTTCCTTGCTGCAATACTTTTCCTTTCGTGGCATCTCTGAGTTCAATGCAGTTGTAGAAATTCTGTGAAAAAATTATGCTTCTGGTCTGGGGGCCTCTTTATATTTTAAAAATTACAAACGACAAAATAAAATGGCAGGAAGATTTGAGAAGTTCTGGCCTAGGCAGAGCTGACCTAAATGAGGAAAGAATTTGGCCCATTGTAAAGCAGCATTCCGTGAAACCCATGGCTAATTCTGAAATAACATGCACGTTTGATAGTAGGTTGTCCCCTCCAACACACACAATATAGTGATGTCAGATGTGCTACTGTGTTTTCAACACAAGCCTGAACATGTTGAATTCAGCATAGAACTCAATTGAGTAGGTCACCAATTTCAGGTTGTTTGTTTTGCTAAACCCGTCACTCCAAACTTGTTGTTCAACAGGTGTACTAAGCTTCATTTTCTTAAATTCTAAACAGTTTGGGGATGAATGTCAAAAGTCCAGTAGTTGGAAGGCAAGAATTTGGGGAAGTGTACTCCAAATCACGCCTATTCAGAGAGGGTGGTCTCCCTTTTTACTAGAGCCCCTTAATTAGTTCACCCAGAAATAATGAATTCTATGAATTTCAACTTGAGGCAACTTTACACAAGACATCTTGGAAAATAATTAGCATTACTGCAGACATGACTTTGTCTGAACAATCTTCAGTGTTCCATGATTATGCTTTGTGTGCTAACAAATCACCTACCAAAGAATGTTGATTGTTTATTGTCAAGATAAGCAGCTGAGATGAACAAATTGAGTAATTTAAAGCACTGGTTCTCAACTTTGATCCTCCCAAGAAAGGCATGGACCATCTTTATGGAAGACAGTGTTCTAGTTGGATTAGATATTTAGACATGGCCAACTTAATTATCAAACTTCCCAGTCGTGTACTATATCTATTCCATTCTTGCTTGGCCTTCATTTTATCATACTGACTATTTTTCATCTAAGGAACACTAAGGAACTTCAAAAGCCTTCTACATCTTACTAGGTGCATCTGAGGCTCTATATCCTAATCTCCTAATTTTGTTCACATTCAGGATTCAAGCCAGACCACCAAGTGTTTTCCATTCTAGTCCTGTTCCCTAATTTTCCTTAATAATTTGTGGCTACCAAGCATATTTGGAAGTTCAGTGATGGATTGCAAGTCCCTTGTAAAGGAGAAGAAAGGAAGAAAGAGAAATTGAATCTTTCCAAGATGAGGATCATTCCTTCTTGTTCATCAGTGACTTTGCTTTGGCTCACCTACCTTCCTTCCTTCCTTCCTTCCTTCCTTCCTTCCTTCCTTCCTTCCTTCCTTCCTTCCTTCCTTCCTTCCTTCCTTCCTTCCTTTCTTTCTTTCTTTCTTTCTTTCTTTCTTTCTTTCTTTCTTTCTTTCTTTCTTTCTTATATTTTTATACTGCCTGGTTTAAAAAAAACACAATATCTAGCAGTTCCCATCACACTTCTGCCAGCATTTGTTCCCTGAGTCTGTTATTAGAAACAGTGATGACATATTGTTCTTCCTTCTTTTTTCAACTGACTTTTGTCCTCAGTCTAGGAGCATCTGATTTAAATCTTTTCTTTAAATCGGGGCATAATTTACTAAGCAGGGCCCATTTAGTAAGTTATGCCCTGATTTAAAGGGTAGTTTTAAGGTTTTAGATTTATCCACAAGCAAGGCACCACCAAAAGAAAGACACTGTCTTTGAGGGTCTCTTGTCTAAGCAAGCCAACAGGTGCAGCTCAAGACCTCTGGCTAACAGGAAAGTTACTGTCAGATGTTGCTTGGGTGAATGCTCCCGGGAGAGACAGGGATCAGTGTGAATTGCCTTTTGCTGGGAACAGTTAGCACAACCATTGAGAACCACTACTTTACAAGCAAAGAAGCCTGCTGAGTATCTTCTCCATATGCTTTTCCATCTTGCTCCAAGATACCTGGGTCCATTTTGTGTTAATTATATTTGCAGGTCAATCACCATTTTTTGAACAGTCATGCTCTGGGGCCATAAATCCCGGTAAGTTATTATTTCAAGCCCCTGGTGTGCCTTAATAGGTCTCTTGGCTTTTGGTGTCTTGGTTCCAATCCTTAAAGATGTTCTTGACCTTCTATACCTTCTTGGAATCTTGAGTATCTGGTGGTGGAGCAAAATCAAAATGTCTGAGAAAGAGCCTTGTACAATGATTAGTTCTTGGGCTGTCTGCACTCTTTTCTTGATAAAGGAAGAACTGAACCTCAAGCTCCTGATATCTTCTTTTCCTGCCTTTTGAATGCTAAGCCTAAAATGCAGACGTGACTCTTGAGTAGGATGTGTGAGTGGCACCATTTGGCCTTGGCTGGGACCCTGAGAGGTTCTCCCAAGGTCTTTCCCACATACCATTAAACCATCTGAGCTGATGATATTTCTAATTGTAGCCTCTTGCATGTTGCAGCTTTAAAGAATTCTGATGTGGTCTGCCTGGCCATTGGAGTCCACTGAGGCAAGAAGAAAACAGCATTGCCAAGAAGGTTGGTTTGTTGCCCCACCCACATAGCTCATGTGGGACGAATTAATGATGCTCTCATGTGCTCCAGAGACAAAACTCTCCTACAAAAAAGCTAGTCCGGTCAATCACTGGCTTCACCTTCAGTTTTTTAAAATGATTGACGATGGAAAGCAGGGAGAAAATACAACAAGAGAAAAAGAATGGGCATATTTGGGATCCAGGTGGAGTCCCCAGACCTTGGTTTTTCTATCAGTTGCCAGATGCATTCCATTTTTTTTTATAATATTAAAAACAGAGGAGCAATCCAGGATTCATTTCTCTACCTGGAGGAAGAAAAAGCTGCAGTCCTCTTGTAATTGCTGCTTCTTCCACAGTCCTATTTTTCATTTCTGGAGATGTTTTTATTTTATGCAAAACCACTGCCAAGTGTTTAATTTGAATTACAAGGACAACCCAGGGAAAAGAGGTTTCCTCTTAAGCCAAACACTTTTTTTTATACTAAAAATTGTGTGTTAATGACAGCTATTTCTACTACAAGGACATGAAGCTCAATGTAAAATAATACCACGAGCAGAGGCCATCACAGGGTGGCCTCAGACTGACGCTAATAAACTGTCCTTAAACTCAGAAAGTGAAACTTGTGTTGTAGGGGTGAATAACATTTGGGAGGGAAAGGCTGGTGAGTTTCAGAAAGTGAGACATGGGAAGCATTTTTTTTTGAACCTGCACATATAAAGGATATCTCGGAAGAAGGAGACAACAAGCCACTTCCACAACTCTGTCAGAAGACCAAATAATCCCATTGTCTATTCCTACTTTATGTCTCCTACAATACTTGAAATATCTTCAACTGGAAAGCCAATGGGAGGCTAATGCAATGATTTCTTCTTATTGAATGGAGGCTCCTTTAGAAGAAATGTTCAATATTCTAACCTCCCCTGCTTGCAACTGGTCAGTCGCAATTGGTCAAGTGCGATCAAAAATTCTTGGACCAACTGGATTTAATTTGGATGGAAAGGAATGACCCATCTTCATTGAGCCAGACTTGAGACTTTGTGCGTCTAATCTCTTTTTCCATATCTCACACCAATATAAGAGAGCTGCTGCTCTTGATGGAGGCAACATGGCCAACATGTATTTTGCTGTAAGCTCTGTTTATTTCCAATTGTCTCAGGGCAAATAATTATAGTGGGAAGTATTCACACTGGATGTTTGGAAGAATAGTCAGGTCAGCAGAATGGGGGTTTCATTCTAATCTGGAAAATACCACATTCCTCTGGGGTTGTGTTTGAGTTTGTTGAGGGTGGCCTGCAAGGTAAAACACCTGTCTTCTGATCATCCATTGCACAGAGATTCCTTAAGAGTGAAGATGTGAAGGAATGCAAGGTTTAGGTCTATGTGGAGCTCCCATTCTGCTTTTGTTAAACCTTGTCATCTAATGTTATGGAAAAGAGTTTTTCTTCCCTGGAGAAGAAAATGCTAGTCAAATTCTCCTAGGAAATGAATACAGGGTGCTTTCATTTAACTCAGTTATCAATTGGCCGGGGATGTGTTTTGTCTTTCAATAAGTACAGTCATTGTATTTTCAGTGGACTTTAAGTGGTTTAGGGAACCACTTAAAGAAAGACATACAATAGAAACAGCAGTCCAGTTTCTATTGCATTTCTTTCAAGTGGTCCCCTCCAGCTCTCTAATTAATCTCAAATCACAATGGAAGGCCTCATGAGGGGAATTTCATATTAGGATTTTTTTCCAGATTAGAGAGTGAAGTCAACCAAGGAAGCCGCAGAAGGATCAAAAGGGCAGTGTTTGGTGAAGTTCAGAAGAGAATAAGTTCAACAATGCCAAGTCAAATTGGAAAGTTTTTCAGCCAAATAATAAATATCATGAACTCCATTAGCAAAGTTTATGTCATAACAACACTGATAGGCTTTAGATCAGAGGTATCCAAACTTTAGCAGCTTTAAGATCTGTTAACTTCAAATCCCAGAATCCCCTAGCCTGCTATGGAAGAATTCTGGGAATTGAAGTCCACGAGTCTTAAAGTTGCCAAGGTTGGACACCCCTGCTTTAGATTAATACGAAGCTCTGGATAGTTTGTGTAGTGATTACCATTTTGTATGTAGAAGAACTTGCTGGTGATGAAATCTTGTGATGTACTAGTTCCATTCGTGTAACAAGTAAAGACTCACCATGAATTTTATTTATACTGTAGCCTCCTTTGGTCACATTTGCGGAGGTATGAGAATAATATCCAAGTCTAAAGTAGGCGAAACTCATTCCTTAGCTTGTCTGTGTATTTCAATTTTTAATTTCAGTGGTCTGATTCATAGATCATACCAAGCCTGTCATTTGTTTGGTTTGGGCATAGCACTTTAAGTGAATTCTGTAATTGGTTCAGAAGCCACAATTAAACAGTGGCTTATTGTGACTAAAACTACAGCCACCTCAGTTGCTTGATTTCTACAGTGAACAGTTCCAACCACCATTGATAACGTAATAGCGAATTGTAAAAGGTCCCTGGACTTGCCCCTGAGCTCACCATCCTCTCTTTTTGTTCTGAATGTCTGTTTAGCTTCTTAAATACCATTGAATATCCTCTGTGGATACCTTTGTTATGCATTAAAGGAGAGTTGGAATCCTCTAGATCAGGGGGGGGTCCAACCTTGACAACTTTAAGACTTGTGGACTTCTGGCTGAGGAATTCTGGGAGTTGAAGTCCACAAGTCTTAAAGTTGCCAAGATTGGACACCCCTGCTCTAGATGAAGTGCCATTTATATGATTGGGTATCAGCTCATCAGGGTGAATCTAAGTATAAATAACAGATTTAACAAAGTTGGACGGGACCTTGTAGGTCATCTAATCCAACCCCCCTGCCCAAGCAGGAGACCCTACGCCATTTCTGACTGATGGCAGTCCAGTCCAGTCTCTTCTTGGAACCTTCCAGTGATGAAGCTCCCACAACTTCTGAAGGCAACTTCTGTCCCATTGGTTGATTGCTCTCCCTGTCAGAAAATTTCTCCTTATTTCTATTATCCTTGTCCTCCTCAATCTACCATGAAGAATGCAGCCCAGAAGGCATTTAAGGACACCTAGACCAAGTAGCCCCAATTTCTAGAATGACTGAAAAAGTGGGCAAGGAGGAAATTAGCAATTGAGGTTTGCTTTTGATAAAGTCCAGAATAACAACTGTTAGTAATTATAATGTAATATGCTATGTCCTCATATACAAGTTTTAAGGTATTACATGGACTGGAAATAAATTAAACTTTTCAAAGCCTCCTTCATCTAAAACAGGGGTGTCAAACTTAATTTCATTGAGGGCTGCATCAGGGTTGTGTTTAACCTCGGGCGGGGAGCGGGCGGGATAGGTGTGGCCAGCTCCACATCATTCATGTCAGGGCCACCTGTGGTGGCTAAGTCTAAGGCAGAACTTCCCCCAGACCCTCCCTCACTCTCATTATAATCTTCCTCCCTTTTCTTCTTTTTCCCTCCCCCTTCATTCTCCTTCCTTCTTCCTTGCCCTTTCCTTATTTTTCCTTGCTTGCTCTCTTCCCATCTTTTCCTTCCCTCTTTCCCTTTCTCCTTTCCTGTCCCTTCTTGCATGCTCAAATGCAAAAGGAGAAAAACATTTCTCCTTTTGTTTTCTTTTTAGTTTGTTTTGCTAGCCCCCTGCCAGCGAAAAGGGAGCTCAGGAAGGGGGGCGCGTGCAACCCTCCCGAGCTCCATTTTCGCCGGCAGAGGCACTAGGGGTTGGTCCTTTGCTGTTCCCAGGGTGGCCCTATGGGCCAAATCTAAGCACTCTGTGGGCCACATCCGGCTTGCAGGCCTTGAGTTTGACACCCCTGATTTAAAAGAACCCAAATGTTTATGAGCCATTTTGTTAGAACTAAGATTGCAATCAAGCCCAACAGCTCTCCACTGTTATTATTAAACACGATAGGTGCCAAATATAGTGTTTATGCGCAGTACAAACGTATATGGCATAACTGAATTCCCCTCCTTGGAGTTTAGCACACAGAGTAACATTTGTTCTTGATGTGGTTTTATAAAGCCAGATTCCACCAGTAAAAACCAGGAGATGAAGGTGGAAGAAGGATTATACTGTTAAGATGGGATTTATTTGAAACAAATCTGCTAAATAGAAAATGGGCCATTGGAGCTCTCTGGTATGTGAGAAAAAACTGGAGCAGAAAAAAATGCATTGAATTGTGTTAGATTTCCATCAACTTCTGGGTCAAAAATGGTCTGCCAAGAAGGACTGTTTGGAGCTGAAGGATCCTTCCAAACGTTGACGCAGGAGAAATTTAAAAAAAAAAAGTGGCAAAGAGAGTGATGAGCACCATCCCATCCTCACTTTTGCCCTGTTTGTCTATTTCCACCTTCAAAATAAATAACTGATGGGTAGAGCTATCAGTTCCTTCAATACCTCAGGGCAATACTGAACACTCTGGATGATCAATCAAATTGTTTCTGTTCAAACTCCAGGTCTTACAAATTGCAGTACATCACAAGGAAAAGAAATCGAGAAAATAGATATTGGAGTGGTGATTCTAACTATCCTCACTAGGTGGCACTGCTGTTACGAGAACAATCTTAAGAGTTTAGGGAGACCTTCCAGGGTTGTCAAATTAAATGCATTTCCAAGGATCAAACATCTGGGGCGGAAACCGAACAACTCATTATACATTGGGTGAAGTGTCCTTTTGTCTTTTGCAAATTTACTTTGAATTAATTTCATGGTGTTACCCCAAATCCTAGCCTTACAAAAGACCGTATAACATTTAAAATTGTCAATTTTTCTTACACTAAAAATACATTTCTTAAATGTTGATCAAATTCCTTATTATTTTCATCTTCATGAGATAGTGCCAAAAACAGTAATCTTTCTTCAAAGAGGACTGACCCCTGGATCATTCGTGATTGGCCTTGTCTTCACCTCTTCCATCTCTGCAATTTGTTATTTTATTTCTTTCCTTTTCAATTATAAATTCGTCGTTCCTACAAGATATGCAGGTCAATTATAGTTTTACAGAAATGCTTACAATCAATGCAGAAACAACAGATTCACAAAATAGCTTTATTTTGATCCTCCACACACATAAACACTAAGCACACAAATGTACCAGCAATTGCAATGAAGAGTTTATTGTCCTGCAGAGAAATGATTCAAAACAGATACATTTAAAGAGAATTATTATGCTGGCAAGAACCAAGGATATTAGCAATGAAAATTGTGAAAACTTAAACAGAGGTACCTCATGTGACAGTTGTACAAAAATATACCCTTTTTTTGCAGAAATTTTCTGTAGGAAAAATTTTCCCAACCCAGACTTTTCATTGCTTCCTTCAGATATGACCAATGAAAAAGGTTAATGGATGAAGTGGAAGTGTCCGTGGATAAATTGCTTGTTGAATGACCTGCATGTAGAGTTGCTTCTGTCTGGTTTCTTTCAGCATATGAGGAAGTCTCCCGGATTTTTTTGACATCCTTCCTTGCCTCTTGCCTTCTGCTAGGTATTTGTAGCTCAGTTGTTTACTTGCATTTGTAGTTTTAATATAGTGAGCACAGATGCAAAATGGATTTTTTTTAAAAAAAGCTCCCTCATTAGAAGTCGGGAAAGCTGGAGGATACCCCAAGATTTGTAAAAGAACAGGCTTCAGAGGAAGCAAAATCTGAATGGGGGGTGGGCACAGTAGATCATTGAGGATCCAGCATCGTGGTCTACCCCTGCCTCTTAAGAGATTGGACTGGGGTAGGATTCTACCAGTTCGCACCTATTTGGTAGAATCAGTTGTTATCATTCTAAGCAGTTCGGAGAACTGGTTGTTAGAAGAAATTACTGGCCTAATCCTGTAAGGAAGGCAGGAAGGAAACATTCTGGTTGTTGCATACAGAAACTGCCTCTCCGTTAACCCTTATTACATTCTTTGCAGGACTAGACTTCCTGTCTCAAGAACATCTCTGGAGTTTTTTTCCCCTCCTTTGCTGGTACTTTGCTTGTGTGGAGTGACCATTCAAAGTTACAATGGCACTGAAAAAAGTGACTTATGACCATTTTTCACACTTACGACTGTTGCAGCATCCCCACAGTCATGAGAGGCCAGGCGAGGAGATATGTGCCTCAATGTGAGTGAAGTTGAGTTGGCCATGCCCAGCCAGTCACATGACCACCAAGCCACGCCCACCACCTAAGCCACGCCCACAGAACCGTTTGTATAAAAAAATGAATCCCACCCCTGGATTGGACCACCATTTGCCTGAAATGGTTTCCTGCTTCAGCGGGGTGGGGGGTTGGACTAGAAGACCTCCAAGGTCCCTTCCAACTCTGTTAGACTGTTTTCACCATTCCACCTATTTATTTCAGTTGGGCTGCAGAACATAAATGAGGCTGAAATGACTGAAGCTATAAGCATGCTTACATGCATTCCCACCCACTGCCAAAGATACACCCGGAGAACAGATTGCCGACAAATTCCAAATGAAGAGACATGCTGTTATGGCACAGGCAACGAAGACTAATGTGGCCTTTTAATAGAAAGTACCTGTGGCATTTTTAGACTAGAGCTCACTTCATCAGGTACGGAACAAAACAAACATGTGCAAAACAAAAATGTTGCAGCTTACAGTGATCGCTCTTCTATCATTATTCCTTAAGCTTTTTATGTTCTTTAAACATCCAAAGAGAAGTAGAATATCCCAGTTCTTAAACTCATCCAAACTATATACAGGGAGTCCTCGACTTACAACTGCAATTGAGCCTAAGATTTCTGTTGTTAAATGACACATTTATTAAGTTTTGCCCCACTTTACAACCTTGTCACGGTTGTTAAAGTGAATCACTGCCGTTGATAAGAGAGTAACACGGTTTGTTCGGTGGCTCTGCTTGTCAAAAGGTTAGAAAAGGGGATCGCGTGACCTCGGGACAC
The DNA here is from genome assembly GCF_049901715.1 of Pseudonaja textilis. NCBI lineage: Eukaryota > Metazoa > Chordata > Lepidosauria > Squamata > Elapidae > Pseudonaja > Pseudonaja textilis. The sequence continues at coordinate 15,114,009 of NC_141998.1, read as the reverse complement.
CGCAACGGTCATAAGTATGAGTCAGTTGCCAAGCCCCTGAATTTTGATCACGTGATCATGGGGATGCTACAAAGGTTGTAAGTGTGAAAAATGGCCATGAGTCACTTGTTTCAGTGCTGCTGTAACTTTGAACGGTCACTACTGAACCATTGTAAGTTGAGGACTACCGGTAGAATCAAACTTGCTGAACCATTTTGTATCATCCTTTGAACCTGGACGTGCCCTTCTCTCTCTCTGCCGGTCCCACAATTCACAGGACAGGCACCTTCCTGAAAAAAAACCCTGCTTGGGATGTTGAACCATTTTAAGCAGCTTTGATTAATGGGGCTTCCTGACCGGCCTTTGCATTCCCAAGGAAGGGAAGCCAGGGCTCCTCCAGGGAGCCAGGATTTCTGGCTGTCAAGGATGTGGCTGCCTGTTAAAGGCATCAAGACCTCTTCGGTTTGTTTTACGGACGTCAGCTTCTGTGTAACCCATTAGGCTCTTCTCAACTCCCAATTAACATTTGCACCTTTCTTTTCTCTTTGGCTTGGCACTTCCTCCCAGTTCTTTCTTCCATTCATCTTGCTTTAGGGGGCCTTCCTTTCGATTCTCCCCCTCCCCAAACAAACTTTCAGCTACCTTGATTTCTCCTGTGGGAGACTCTGCATGTTGTGGTCAGTGGTGGGATTCAATTTATTTTACTACTGGTTCTGTGGGCGTGGCTTGGTGGGCCTGGCAGGGTAAGGATACTGCAAAATCCCCCTTCCCTCCCCACCCCACTAACCTGCTTTCCAGCTCAGTTCTCCTGTGTAGGGCAACAAAAGAAGACCCAGCTGAACAATCAAGAGGTGGAGAATAGATGGGGGCGGGGCCAGTCAGAGGTGGGATTTGCTGGTTCTCCGAACTACTCAAAATTTCCACTACTGGTTCTCCAGAACTAGTCAGAACCTGCTGAAGACCACCTCTGGTTCTATGGCAGAATGAGCTACCTACCCATTTTTTACTACTGGTTCTGTGGGCGTGGCTTGGTGGGTGTGGCTTGGTGGGCCTGGCAGGGGAAGGATACTGCCAAATCCCTATTCCCTCTCCACCCCACTAACCTGCTTTCCAGCTCCGTTCTCCTGTGCAGGGCAACCAAAGAAGACCCAGCCAATCAGCTGGGACTCAATGGGAGGCGGAGAATAGATGGGGGCGGTGCCAGTCAGAGGCAGTATTTGCCGGTTCTCCAAACTACTCAAAATTTCTGCTACCAGTTCTCCAGAACTGGTCAGAACCTGCTGAATACCACTTCTGGTTGGGGTGAATGATAACAGAGACCTAGAAGACAACTTACTTCTTAACAGTCATGAAAGGCAGCAAAGGTGAAGGATGCAGGCTTTGATTTAAAATGCAAACGACAAACATTTGCTTTAACCAATCTCAGAGCCGGTCTGGGGCGGAGGTGGGGTGAAGGCACCAGACTAGAAACCCAGGAAACTGAGTTCTAGTTCCACCTCAGACATAAAAGCTGGCTGGGTGACTTTGGGCCAGTCACACACTCTCAGCTCACCTCACCTCACAGGGTTGTTGTCGTGTTGGGGAAAATAAGAGCAAGGAGTATCAAGGCAAGTGTTCTGCCTTGAGTTATTTATAAAAATAATAAAGTTGAGATAAAAAATAATGATTAAAAAGCTCCCTTTAGGTCCCAATTCCATCTGGGGATGTGGACAATTGAACCTGGGACTTTTGCAATGCTGATGTTCAGTTTAGCTCTGACCTTTATGAAGTGAACATGACAATATACTTCCCCACACGCATCCCCTCGTCTGTCCGTTTTGTGTCGTGGACCTTTCCTTTGAATATATTCCCTCGCAGGGAATGAGGTTAAAATGCAGAACCCTGGAGCTTTGATCAGCTAGGGTTCCATTCTCTATCTTCAATAGATTTGCAGACACCCAGAGTATGTACTCTGTCACCAAATGCCACGCACCTGTATGGGGAAGAAGTTGTCATACCAACAAGATTCATATTCATCTTAATGACACAAAGAGAATAATATCTGCTTCCCTCAAATCCACACCATTCCAAGCTTATGTGCTAATATGCTCTTTTTCTTTCCCCCCCAATTTTGCTTGTTCTTTTGTGTTTTAGGACTGTAACTTTAAACTTCCTCTTGGTCCTACCAAAAATATTAGTCAGGAAACAATCAAGTAAGAACAGTTTTCAGATTCTTCTTTCTGACGTGTAGAATCTTAGATTATATTCTATCGGAAACTATTTTATGGTTAAAGGTTGGTTTTTTTTTAAAGACTCACACAGACCTTTAAATTTTTCCTGGTTTTTCTTTTAAGAGAAACCCTTTTTTCCCCTTAGCCACTTATTCCCATCAGAAGCAGCTTAAAAAATGCCACCAAGTATTATAAGACTTGTGATAAAATCAGCAATGTTGCTTGTGTAAAGCAAGAGCTTCTCCCTTGTCCAGAGTTGTCTACTTCCTCAGTGCAGGTGGAAAAGACTTCTCCATGCGGCAATTTGCATAAAACCAATTTCTTAAAACCCTTAATTAAAATCTTTGCAGTTTACGTTTGCCAGGTAAATTGGAAGAACAGTTTTCTCAATTGTGGGAAGCTGCTGACATCTTTCAGAGTAGGCTGTTTGGATCCTGTATCCCTGACCTTGCCCTCTCCTTTCCTTCTCCTTTGGCACAGCTCTCTTCTGTTTTCATTTCTGTTCTCTTGCTTTGCCCTCTTTATCAGCTTATGCACCCATCAGTTATCTGAGGGAATATCCTGAATGGACACGAACCCTGGCTGATGGCAAGCTTTCTTGAAAATGGAATTGTTGATTTCTGAAACTGACCGTACACAGTTCCCTTTAATTCCCTTCTGAAAACCATTTCAAGGTTCCATTCCATCCCCTTTTTGCTTGGAATTTATTTTAATTTAAAGGATATTTATTTTCATCTGGCAAGGTGTCTAAACTTTAAACCTGAAGTACAAAAGTTGAATGTTGAAACATCTTGCAAAACCTCCAGGCCATTGGTCTAGAACAGCGTTTCTCAGCCTTGATAAGTTTAAGATGTGTGGACTTCAACTCCCAGAATTCCCTAGCCACCATTCTGGGAATCGGTCCACACATTTTAATTTGCCAAGGCTGAGAAATGTTGCTCTAGACCAATGTTGCTTAATCTCACAAAGCTCTTAAAAATTAACTTAGGAGGTAACTTATGTAGAAGACAAGAGAGCACTTAATATCTTAAACAGAAAATAGCCCTACAAACTAATAGCCACATTGAAAACTGTTAGTTCCCAGTTAAATTACCTTAGAAGATTGTATTTGTTGGAAAAAGTATTGGAAGGTTATCTTAAGAAACAAGGAGGAGGAGGAAGGAAAAGGAGAAGAGGAAGAAAGGGGAGAACGAGGAGGAGGAAGAGGAGGAAGAGGAAGAGGAGGAGGAAGAAGAAGAAGAAGAAGAAGAAGAAGAAGAAGAAGAAGAAGAAGAAGAAGAAGAAGAAGAAGAAGAAGAAGAAGAAGAAGAAGAAGAAGAAGAAGAAGAAGAAGAAGAAGAAGAAGAAGAAGAAGCTTCTACTGATAAACAGGGATAAGTTATCACCTTAGGCAACTGATTGTGCATGTTCTACAACAGCTCCTTATTGCTGTAGTAATTTTTTTAATTATTATTTTTATTGCTAAAATACATTTTTATTTTTTGTCTATATATATTATTATTGTGAGATATGAATATCGAGCAATCTCAATGCTAGGGGAGGTCAACTTGCCATACATGTAAAGATTATAAATCTCCACTCTGCATCCAGACTAAATTATAGCTGTCTTCAGGAAGGATTTCATGTCACTGAATGATGGACAATTCATTCTGCCTTGTCCAAGGTGGATGTTCTAACTGGCCAAGGCTCCCTTTAGAAATAAATCTCCTTGAGCTGCCAATCCAAAGTCACCCTGTTTCCCATCCTACTCCTATAATGAATTTAATTTTTATTATTTTGATAAGAAGCAAAAAGAGGGGAGAATGTGGGGAAAATCATTACATCGGGATGTCCTCTAACATTCTGTGAAAACGGGCAGAATGGCTATAGGCTAAAAAAGCTTCTCTAGAGAAATTCCAACAGGTAAGGAAGAGGACAGGCAGCCTATGAGAGCACTGACTGGAATGCACAGTCGAGACAAGGGGACCTTTGGCAGAATCACAGGTCCTCTCTCGTATCTTCTCCAGTTGAGGCCTTGGTCCTTCCTCCCATCCTTTCAGAAAACAGTAGGTAAAGGATTAGGCCCACCCAAGAAGGGGCTTGGGAGGGTTCCTAGCAGGGTCTCCGTGTAACTGGAATACAGGCGGTCCTTGACTGACGACCACACCTGAACCCAAAATTTATGTTGCTAAGTGAGCCATTTGTTGAGTGAGTTGGGTTCCATTTTACGACCTTTCTTGACCCAATTGTTAAGTGAATCATTGCACTTGTTAAGTTAGTCGTGCGGTTGTTAGGTGACTCTGGCTTCCTCATTGACTTTGTCAGGTCAAAAAAGATGATCACAGGACACTGCAACCGTCATAAATATGGGTTGGTTGCCAAGTGTCTGAATTTGGATCACATGACTATCAGGATGCTACAACGATCGTAAGTGTGAAAAATGGTCATAGGCCACTTTTTTCAGTGCCGTTGTAACTTTAAATAAATGGAACTGCTGTAAGTCCAGGAGTACTTGTATTTTGTCAAGGTAAATATTGAAAAAAAGCTAAGCAGAGATAGATCAGATTAGCATCTGAAAGGACCATCCAGCAAGTCAAAAATGCAGGGCAAAACTACTTTCAGGATGCCTTGCCCACAAGATTTGACCTTGGCCTGGGGGCTTCGGGACCCAGACTGAGAATGAAACTCATTTCCAGTTGTACCAGAGAATGTTTTATATGCTACCCTGATCAAGGAATCCCCAGCAGTGCTTTATGTGTAGCAAGTGGGCCAGTCCTGTGCTGAGAAAATAAAAGCAAACCTTTCAGGATATTACCCTGGAAATCTTCAGAAATCAATGGAGCACATCTGTCTCCCCAGACACTCTTTCTCGGACCAGAGGGTTGAGACTTAAAACGGAGCTACTTGACAAATTGCAGCAGGAGGCTGCAGAATTAACACATTTAATTAAGCCTCTCAGGGCTCAGACCAGCAGTATATGCTGTTCAAACAAACAGGGAAGGAAAGAGCTGAGCTATCAACTTTAGCATCCTTAGGCTGGAAAGACGGTAAGAGGACGTTTTCCTTGGAGGTCTTGTGAATAGGTCAATGCGATGAGATTTCCCATCAGTATTCTCTCTTCCCCCATCAGTGAGAATTCCTGGTTAGGGCAAACACTTATCCAAAAAGGACAAAATAAATTAGAGATACAGAAATGTGCAACTCCGTCTGTGGACTGGCCCCATTCTGCAGCACGCCAGAAACTGCTCCACGCAAACAAGGGAAGCTCCATCTGCAGGATGCAGGCAGCATGTGACACCATGCCACCTCCGGTCCCTGGGAAAACCTCTCTCCACGGAACTGGTCCCTGGTGCCCAAAAGGTTTGGAGCCACTGTGCTACTCTTTGCGTTGACCTCAGACAAAGTGTGTGAAAAGGACCCCCACCACGGGTGCCCATCCTAACCATCCTAACCATCAGCCATGGTGGCGCACCGGTTAGAATGCAATACTGCTCATTGCCAGGAGTTTGATTCTGACGGGCTCAAAGCTGACTCAGCCTTCCATCCTTCTGAGATCGATAAAATGAGAACATAAATTGTTGGGGGCAACTTGCTGGCTCTGTAAACCCCTTAGAGAGGGCTGTAAGCACTATGAAGCGGTGTGTAAGCCTAAGTGCTATTGCTAACATCAAGCATTGAATAGAGTATCATCATCACTATCGTCAGCCATTCAGTCGTGTCTGACATCTTCCTAACTCTTTGATGTTGTTCCCAAATGTGGAAACTAAATTAATACCCGCTGAGTCAAATATAGCTTCTGTCCTACACAGTTCTCTTTTGCTCTTCTTCCTGCCATTGTTTCAGGATATAGAATGGATGTAGTTCAGCTGCACACAGTCCTAAGCTTGAATGAAGTTGTCTCTTCAAACTTCATAGAAAAACCACGTTCCCTTTATGCTTTTTAATCCTAAAATTATGCAGTTTGGACACTGTCCAGTGTCCTTTCAATAGAGGGAGCTACCTCCTTCGGTGCCATTGGGACCATATTATAGATCATTATATAGGCTGATCCATTCCAAAAGTTGAATATGGAAAGCATAATTGAGAGCCAGTTTGATCTAGGAGTTAAGGCACCAGGCTAGAAAGCAGAAGTTCAATACCCGCTTTAGTCATTTGTAAAATAACTTGTAAAAATAATAAAGGCAGGATTCAAATAAATAAAATTAAATAATTGATATTTATTATTATTGTGTAATTGTAATCAATAATACAATTGATTAAATAATACTTGAGACTTAATAGTATACAGAACAATCAAACAATAAGCAATTATAAGGAATTCATCCCCTCCCTCCAAATATCTGAGGCTTGTAGCATATAAGCCAATCAAATCAGCAAGTTAATAGTCAATGTAGAGTAGAATAGAATAGAATAGAATAGAATAGAATAGACTAGAATAGAATAGAATAGAATAGATTAGAAATTCTTTATTGGCCAAGTGTGATTGGGCACACAAGGAATTTGTCTTGGTGCAAATACTCTTTAATACTAATACATTCAATATAACATCAGAAAGGAAGAGAATTCAAAGATGGGGAAGCAGATTACGGGAAGTGCTTCATTTCAGTAGAGCATGCAAAGATTATTCTTAAATGGGAAAAGCAGAAAAATAAATATTAAAAAATGCAACATTAAAGCTTCTTGTATTATTAAAACAGCTAGCTTTAAAAACTTTGTAGAAATGGAAGCAGTTTTATAAGAACACTGCCATGTTGGTCTGTAAAAATATTGTTAAAAATGAAATCAGAAGAACCGGGATCTCCGGAATTTGTAATGCCTTGACACCTCTCCCCAATTGGGTTTTTATGGCTTTCCAAGTCATCTGATGCCAATTAATATGTGTTATGGAAGCACCACTAATCTATTTCAGGAAGCTATCCCTGCTGGGTTTTTAAGTATTCCTTCGTTGGCCAATTACTTTCTCACTTATTTCTCTTGTTAAAAAGAAGGTTCAGCTATTTTAAAATTATCCTTTCAGGTTTTTATTATTATTATTACTCATTCCCAGGGCAAGTTTCTAATGAAGTTAGGAAATCTTATCTACAATCTTGTTAGAAAGAGCCCTTGACGGGTCTCCTATACTTCTTTCATTAAGGGAAGAAGGTAGAAGAGGTCTCTTCTCCATTTTGAGTGTGTTCGCTGTACGCCATGTTAAAACCATTCTGTGATTAATATCACCCAAATGGACACTGGCATTGCCTGAGGAGGATGAACGAACAAGAGGATCAAAGCAAATGCACAGATCCTGAATAGGTAAGTGGAATATTGAGAAAGAGATCTAATCTGTGTCTGAAATATCCCTAAAAGTACAAAGAGCAAAAATGTCATGCACAGTGGCATACAATGATAACAAACCTATAGAAACAGTACCATGAATAATGAGTCACCATTAAGGCTGATGTAATTCCACAATTTTGCAGTTTCATGATGCAAATATTGTTATTTATTTAATTTCATTCCATTTGTGTACCATCTAATGTCTCAATGATTCCTGATTTATCATCCTAATAATAAATCAACAGTTAAAAACATTCATGATAAGTGAAGATCCACAAAATCAACTAAACATCTATAACATAAAAAAGTCAAATCATAATACAGGATTTGCTAAGTTTGGCTTCTGTATTCCATAGTCGAGCAGATCTAGAGACCTTATGCTTATGATCAGGACTCTAAAATTATGTGACACAGGTTGTAGTTTGATAAATACAGGATATTTTCCTGCTTGCCAATGTATTTTTATGTTTTTATTATGCAACTGTTTTGCACATTTTAATATTAGTTAACTTTGAGTATTATTTTTAGTGGGAAGGCAGCATATTTAATTTTATATTTAGTTTAATGTTAAAATACAGTTATGCCTCAGCCCACTGATTTCAATCAGTTTATGTATTTAATACCGGGTGGTTTATGCTAGTTAGGGATTATGAGAATTGGTCCCACACATATGATAATATTAGACTATAGCCTTAAACATCTCATTCATGGTTAACAATTGCAATTAACATGCATGGGATTTCAGAAATGCATTCATGCAAGGCATACTAACAATGTAACATGTGAAATCCAGAATCCAATAGAGCAGTGTTTTTCAACCTTGGCAGCTTTAAGATGTGTGGACTTTCAACTCCCAGAATTCCCCAGCCAACTCTGAGTTGAACTCCATGTATCTTAAAGCTGCCAAGGTTGTATCCAACAAAAAGCATGGTATTGTCTGACATCCCTGTTCAAACACTACTTTCTTCTTGTGTATCAGGGCAGACACAGAGCTGAACATTATCTCTGCCAAACAAATCTGTTAGATGTAACTGTCGGAACAAATATATGATATTGGTTGCTGAACAATGATTTAGCAACACTGATCATCTGTTGCTGAAGAAAAATGATGTTTCAGTTTTGTCCTCCTGGAACAATTTGGCCAAGAGACTTCTCAGAGGGATTCATTAGCATCTCTCACCTGTATTAGACAGGCGGAGTTGACAATAAATAAGCCCTGGGGGATCCATTAAATTAAATCCAATAAATACAGAAAGTACTAAAAAGAAATTCACAAGCAAAGTTTCACCATACAAGCCTGGAGGAAAACAATCTGGTTACAAACCAGATTGACGTTCAATCATTTCACGTGAATGCATTTTTATTTGTTTAATACACTGTTCTGGCAAATGGGCAGTTACCAATACTGCAACACATGTTTTATGGGATTGAATCAGCATTATCTGAACTGTTATACAAACACATCTTCACACAAATACTGTACATTTTCAATTAACCAAGTTAGAACACAAAGAGAAAAAAACAAACTTAATATTCACGATACATTTGATTGTATTCATTAAACTTCTCATACCTTGCAGGGAACTCAAGATACCGTATTATACAAATTCTGTATTTGTGACTAATACATTCTGATTCATGGAACTGAATCTTGTGTCTTCAGTCACCGGAATGGGAAATGTTCTTGGGGCCAAAGTACCATCAAGGACTTGCAGCCAATTATTCTAAGCGCTAGGATCTCAACGGTTTGGCATATACAGGTTGCAGAAGATGGTGAGTCAGAAGCAAAAACAGGCATCCCAGGAAAACCACCGTTAAAATGAAGAGCAGGATGAAACGGCCAATGAAGAAGGTATCTACAATCTGGGAATATAACACCAAAAATCACAACTGTAGTCGAAGATCTCTTCCGCATTAGATACCATTAAATTGAAAGACTGCCACTTGTTGCATCACTCTTGGCAGGTGCTAAAGCGCCCTGTGTATTTTCCTGACAACTGAGATGAGTTGGTTGGGGACTGAGAGCAGGGCTGTTTCATTTGGGAAAAAAAAAGTGCGAAGAAGAGCAACTAAAATGATTAAAGGTCTGGAGACTAAAAACATATGGTTGGAGAATTTGGGCTTGGCTAGTCTAGAGAAAAAAAGGACTAGGGGGACATGATAGTATGTTCCAGTATTTGAGAGGCTGCCACAAAGAAGAGGGAGGGGGGGGTCAATTTAGTTTCAAAGGCAGGACAAGGAACAATGGATAAAAACTAACCAAGGAGAGAAGCAACCTGGAATTAAGGAGAAACTTCCTAACAGTGAGGACAATTAGCCAGTGGGACAGCTTGCCACCAGAAGCTGTGGGTGCTTCACCTGAAGGTTTTTAAGAAGAGACTGATCAGTCACTTGTCTGGAATGGTATAGGATCTCCTGCTTGAGCAGGGGGCTGGACTAGAAGACCTCCAAGGTCCCTTCCAGCTCTGATTCTGATTCATTTGTGGCACTTCCACAATCACCTCTTTGGGGAGGCTTACTTGATATTATTGCACTAACTTTTCTGAACCAGTGAGCTGGGCTTTTATTCTCCCCAGACTTTTAAATCCTTGGTGCCTAAATCTACTTTTAGTGACTATTATAATAGGGTGATTTTATTTTTTCGCATTGATTTTACCAATTGTTTTCTTTTGTTAAAAAACTGGTTACTAAAACACAACTGAAAGGCAGCACATAAATAAGCAAAATAGAGAAACACTATGAACAGAAGAGCATTGCTGAATATCATCAAAAACCTATTCAGCCTGCATTCTCTTCTCACTGTTCCAGATCATATCCTACCAGGAACCCACAAGCACAAGGATGGGCAACTATGGCAACTTTGTGACCTGTGGACTTCAACTCCCAGAATTCCTGAGCCAGCAGGAAATCTGGGAGTTGAAGTCCACAGGTTGTAAAGTTGACATAGTTGCCCATCCTTGTGCAAGCAGGACGTCTCCTGGCTCCAGTTTCCCAATGACGTTTTCTTGGCCTCCTAATATTAAATTCAGTCTCATAGGTTTGGGAGAAGGTTATGCTCCTAATAGGTGGAATTTGGATTTCCTTTATATAATTTCTTTCCAACTTTTTATGGGGTTAGAAAGAAAAAAAGAACAAATATGCAAAAACGAATAAAGAAACCAAGAAAATATCCAAGGTGAAAATAATTTCAAGACTCCTAAACTGATTTAAATACAGGCATGTTTGTGTTCTAGCTACCTTTCCCTCTGTCTGGCTTGGCCAGGTCACTCAGAACCTTGACAGTAACTATGGATAATCTAAAATATAGAATTTATATTTCATATTTCTTAACCCCTTATGATGTATTTACAAGCCAGGGCAGAGGAGGATAAAAGGAATTAAAAAAAACTTTGTCTGCACACACATGCCAATTCATGCTTCGAATATGAAACGTACGGGGTAAGATCCAATTTGCCTTTGCCCCAGCAAAGAGAGAAGCAATGCAAAAATCAACTTTTCAGCTCCTGGGCCTCCGTGACCCTCTGGGTTGACAGGAGAGGCAAGTTTCACCAAACAAGATTAATGCAAGTTTGACCTCTCCTGCCTACAGGACAAACCCCCTGTGGGTAAAATGTTTGCTCATTCAACAAGCGTTACTTTTTAATTAGCCAATTAGCACATTGTGGGTGCTGATGAAAACTCGGTGCAGGCATTATCAATATTCTATTGTGCTTAACCTCCTGCTGAAATTAACACTAGAGATACCCCAAATGAACCTGTCCCTCAGCCTACATATCCTGGTGCCCACTTTCCATTGCTATTCCTGGTTCTGAAAACCAAGGAGATGAATGAAGGGTAGAATTATTCTTGTTTCTAATAAACCAGGGGGTTCCACTTTTGCATCTTGAACTTTATCAAACACTCAGTGGTGATTGTCCTATCCCAAATATCAAAAAATAAATCTGCCAGACTTGATGGGTGTTTATTGTTTGCCAGCTTTGCTTTGCTGGCTGAGGAATTCTGGGAATTGAAGTCCACAGGTCTTAAAGTTGCCCAGGTTGGAGACCCCTGCTTCAGAAGGGAACTCCAGCTAAAGCAACGGTCTGTGTTGCACAAGTGTGCTGGTGACAGAGGTGGGCAGGAACGTGGGCAGGAAGGAGCCCTGCAAGAAGCACATCACTCTCATAATCAAGGAGGCAAGGACAGAAGAGCTTCAGAATGAGTATAGAATTAAAGAATTCGGTCTGGGAAATCTCTGGGAAAGAGGAATCAATTGCCTCTAAAGTTGATCTGAGAGACAGACACACAACTCTTAATGAAAAGTCAGAGTGCTCTGGAGGGTTACTCTAGCAGCAAGTAAAAGCCTAGAGGAATATTTGATTATTGGTGAAATCTGCTGGAAGCATCAGCTACATTAGTAAAAGTGTGATTTATTGGGGAAAGGTAGAACTATACACGGTACTAAAGAAATGATGGGGAGGGGGTAGGATGCACTCTAATATGGTAAAAGCAGATCTTCACACAGGAATAAAAACCAGCTCTTGAGATTAAAGAAGACAAGTTGTGTTCATCACAATTAAGGTTCATGTGAAATCCTTAATGCTCTCTGAGTTTGGTGGTTTATTTGTGGATCTTTTGCTCTCTGGCTAGATAATATTATCAGTGCTCAAAGTTTGCATCTTTAACTGCCACTAATTATGGATCTTTTTTTTTGCAAAAGATGATGGATCTTATTTATTTATTAGAATTTGTCAAACAAAATCAAGAACAAGAATAAAAGAATACAAACACAACATCAGAGACTATAGGCAAGTTAGTGCACTTATGCATGCCCCCACTAATGGTCTTATTTCTAGATTTAAAAAGTTTTTTTTTTCAAAATCTGAAGCTCAAGACAGTTAAGATCTTTTCAGTGTGGAAGATTTCTTTTTTAAGAAAAACTATAATAAAACATCCATTTCCCTATTGTAGGATTAGTTGTCTAAGCCTATGAGAGGCAAGTCTTTAGCTTGTATGGCAGGTATTTGAGTGTCTATAAAATAAATAGCAATGGCTTGAGCTATGAAAAAAAAAGAATTCACTAAGGGTAATTTTCATAACTTGTTGCAAAGAGCACTGGCTTTGAAGAAGTTAAAGCAAAACTTATATTGGCTGACCCTACTAATAAACAGCAGCCGTAATAGCTAATGAAATTTTTATATTCAGAGACAATATTCAACTGAGTGCCAACTATTAGTAAGTAAAGATAACACAAAGTCATTACTTGTTATTAGTCTGATCCTCACCAGATTTATAAGGAAATTGTATGAATCCAAATCAAAGCTTTAGAATGCAAATGTAATTTGTGTGGACCTGTTGAAGAATTTTTTCATCAAAACAAGAAAAGAGCTGAAGCATAAATGAGATAGTATCTCCAAAAGTTTAACAAGCAGTTATAATTGAAGTTTCCTTTTTAAGATACAACGGACTCTTAGAAAAGCAAAGCACTCTGTATCTAATGTGGGGGGGGGGATTCTATGAGTAACACAACATAGAATGCAAGTTCCCTTTGCAAACAAACCTTAGTGTAAAAGCAGTTTCTCTCACTTAATAAGGTGAGCAAGCTTTATTTTTTGAGACTCCTCTTTCCAGTTTAAATATTTAGTTTTTATAGCTGATTTTTTCATGCCTGGGGATAAAGAGCCATTTAGTTTCTGATTTTAATTTCATTTTCCTGTTGCCCAGGTGCCTCTTACTGCATTTTTTATTTCTTTAGATAAGAAACAGCACAAGCTTCTCAAATGCAAAATTCATTTGGCAAGTCTTTGTAATTAATGGGAGTCCTCTATTGCCTGCTTCTGATCACAGAACAGGAATTCAAACAACTAAATCAGGCAGCTTGGTCTTTCAGTTAAACTGAAGATAAACAACCTTCATTTTTAACATCAGATTTCTAGATTTTCAGGCAAACCAAAGAAGTTACTTCAAGTATTTTTGATTTTGCTCAAACAACTCATTATGAGAGGCTGCTTCATTTTTCTTCTTTACTGCCAGATACTTGCTTCAAAATAGGATCCTATCCTTGAGCCCTTAGCCTATCGTAAATTCAATCTGATCCAAAGTATCCACCCACTCTTCATTGGGGTCTTTGATACCCAACTGCCAAGCCTGCCCAGAGCTTCTAATAATTTGGGGCAGCACTAGCATTCTAACTCTGGTTCTTACTGTCATCACCTCCAGCAATGCTTCCCTTGTTCTGGCAGCGGTTGAGAAACAGGCAATTAACTCTCTGCTTGGGGTGATGCATTTCATTGAGACTATACTTAGCCCATGTGCTCAATCAGCTCAAAGACTGTGTTTGTCTTGGTTTCATCAACAGCCGAGACAGAACACGTTGATTTGCAGATGCTTTTACCTTGATTTCTGTAACTGGTGCGGGCAACTTGCCGGCTCGAGGAAAAAGCAACAAGGTTAAAGTGATGATCACAGCAGCAAAGAAAACCAGAATGACTGAAAACCTAGAGAAATATAAAGTTAATGCAGAAATCATCACAATATTTGAATACTAGTATCTCTTACTTGGTGTATAATCTAAGTTAGTTCTTACTCATAAGCCAAACATTAGATGTACAGGTCAAAATTTCCACTGTTAAGCAAGGCAGTTGTTAAATGATTTTTTGTCCCATATTATGACCTTTTGGCAGCAGTTAAGCGAATCACTGCAAATCACTGCAGTTGTTAAGTGAATCATGAGATTATTAAGCAAATTTGGCTTCCTCCACTGACTTTGCTTGTTGGAAACTAACTGGGAAAGTTACAATGGTGATCATATGACCTTAGAACAGTGCAACTGTTATAAATATATGACAGTTGCCAAACACATTTTGATCGTGTGACCATGAGGATGCTGTAACGGTAGTAGGTTTGAAAACTAGTCATAAGTCACTTTTTTCAGTGCTGTTGGAATTTGGGTCACCAAACGGATGATTTTAAGTCGAGGCATCCCTGTATGTCTTTACTTCTTTTGATTAAAAAGAAGGTAAACTCTGGGGTTCCCTTCTCTTCCCCTACCAGCCATGACATAACATCTTCTGTGAACCCTCAAATTACATTAGTAAGCGGAACATGGGCTATCAAGTCCAGGAAGGGAAAGTGCCAGGCATCAGATTATAAAATGATAATCTAACATTTAATTACACATTCTCATATTTATTATGCTTCTAATCAGCTTAATTACTGAAATTTGTAACTCTGAATTGATTTGGGGAGGATCCGTCTTTATGTCAGGGTAATCTAGAAAATGAATTGTCATGTCTTATATTAAGTAATAACATATCTGACAATTTTCATTTGATGCAACTTTTCAGAGTACCTTTTAATTAATTTCTCTGCAAAATCACATTACTTTTTGACAACAAAGTGCAAAAAAATTTCAAAGATTTCTTATGCTTTCATCCAAACAATATTAAAGTGATGTACATTAAACTTCTGGTTTTGAAAAAGGAACACCGTGGTTCTTTAAAGTTTAGTAGTCACCTTCAGCACTACAAGAAGTAATTGATTCAACTAGTTCCTAATCTTGTATACTATGAAATACTTAGAGCAACCATAAACAGCTCTAGTTTGGCTCTCTGTTACTGAAATGCTAAATATGCATAAGCAATGCCAGAATGCTCCATTCACTTGAGAAATATTGACCTATTATTGAACAACTGCTTATTACAAGCTCTTTACTCTCATTGGAATAGCCTCTCCAGATAGTTAGAGAATATTGTTCACTAGCAAGTAAGAATGAGGGAAAAAGTTGAAAGTGGGGATTGCTATATAGCTACAGCACAGAGCGAAGATATTTGAAACTGTATAAAAGCTTTGCTACTCCAAAGAAAGCTTTACATATGATACTAATACAAAGAAACAATGCCAGATACAATTAAGAAAATGCACAGAGGACAACAGGAGCATTAATGAGAAACAGCAGGTGCCCAATAAGAGAAGTGATTCTGTTGAAAGGATTGAATCACCTTTATACCCAGTTCAGGAGGTCAATAGTTAACATGATCAAGTGGGATCATTCCACTGGTCCAGAAACTTGCACCTGCAGTGAGGCAGGCTGTGTAAAATGTCCTTGTTGGGACCAGGCAGTCTTTCATAGCAGCATTTTTCTACGGCCAACATAAGAGCATAGAAATATGCTCAACAGTGGAAAGAAACAGAACCTGGTAAATGAGTAGAATAAATGCCAGGGAGGCTTCCTGGAGACTGGATCATATTCTGCATATCTAAGAGCTACTGCCCTGACAGGTAAACATGAACATGTATCAACATTAGGAAATTTACAGAGCTAACACTCCAGAGAATTGAATGATCTAATTTAAAAAACCACCCCATTGCTGCTCAGGTTACCAGCGTTCATCACCATGAAAAGTCTTTGTTAACATCTCTTTTGTATTATATAACGTTAGGATAATTCAGGTTAAGAATCTCCAACATTTGCACAAAAATCTCCTGCTTTCTCAAGCTTTGCCTGAAATTCATTCGAAGAGCAGCTTCCCCTCCATTTATTTTGCCAGGAATAGAGAGATCTTACCTAGCAAATCCAGAAGCTCTGGATAACAACATGCACAGCAGTAAAGTCAAGACCCAGACCACTGCCAAGATGAATACTCCAGGCCCAACTCCAAGTATTGTACCAGTCATCCTTTTCTCTGAAAGGTCAAGAAAAATGAAAGGGAGCTTCATAAACCCTGTTATTTTTATTTATAATGAATTTAAATGGTCATTTCTTTTTCCATCTGCCTCAACACCCCTCTGTTTTCCAGGCAACCATGGAGGGAAATAAACCAACAGATTTTTTTTCTTGTTGCTTCGTTTACTTAAATGCTGAGAATTAAAAAGAATTAAAATCAAATGAATCGTTGTAAATCTAGCAGACAGAGAGACTGTCCTGGTCAAAGCTTCCCGGTGGAATTCCTGCCTGCCTTAAAGCAAACTAAAAACATTTTTTTTAAAGTTAAGGATCCGGCCACGAGACAGAAATAATATCAATTAGAAAAAAACAAAAATAAACGTGGCCTTCCACGCGTGACCGTACCTACCCCCAAACTCCTTGCCTTCCGAAAACGTGTAATTTTAACCAATCCCGGGGAAGCTCTGAACGAGATACTTCGCGGGAGAGCCAATAAGCGTTGGTCTTGCTTTTCCACTGTCGGGTCAGATTGGCGGTTGCTCGGGGCAACCCGAAGCCTCGCGGAGAAGCAGGCGGAGAGAGTGTGAGAGCGTCGCCCGTCTGCCTACGGATTGGTTCAGAGGAGGCACCAATCGCCTTCGCCCGTTCGGCGTGACGTCATCGCCTTTTCTCCCTCTAAATGTGGCGTTGTGATCTTTTGGGAGTCTGGGCCGAAAATCACTTTGCAGGATTTCTAATGTGGATCAAATGTTCGCCCTTCGCCTTTTTTTCCCCCTCCTCTTTAATAAGCAAAGTTATTTACAGTATAAACTTAGGTCTTTCTTTGCCCATTTTTTTTGCTCACCTGGTTGAAGAAACAGAAAGGAGCACAATTTAATGGCATTGAAATAGGTGCTAATTTAACACTCAGGATTAGCTAAACACCATCACCACCAAATCCTGGCAAGTCAAAATGAAGCACCTGCAAGAATAGGCTGCAGTAACAGAAATAACAAAAAGAACAGCTCTCTCTTTTTCCAATTTGAGCAGATGTTATCTGTTACGGTGTTTAAGGTGTTTAATAAACCAGAATACAAAATCAGCAACATGAATAGGTGGTTGCGCCCAGCCAAATTTGGAAAACAGATTCTCGTTTTTGGGGAGGACTTCGTTAAATACTTCTACTAATTGGGATCGTTCTTCAATTATTTTTTCACCCCACTTTGGCAAGAACTTGCTTGTGCGGGTGTGTGCATGTGTTAAAAATGTTATAAGAGGAAAACATCTCACACTTGTTTTGCTTTCTTATTTGCAACATTAGGGAACATCTAAAATAGAAACACTTGTAATATCAATTTGAGAAAATTGCCATCTGTCCTTTCATTTCCCAGATATGTGTAAGGAATTGCTATTCTTCTGGTTTGTTTTAAATTTCGTTGGAATATGTTTAAATAATACCAGATCACAGGAGTTGCTTGTATTCTGTATATTAGGAGCCAACAACATTTTGAACATCAGGAACTGGTTCCACGGTGCCAGGTTTATCTGTGGACCAGAGGGGGGTGTGGTTTCATGTGCTGCCTGCATCCCATGGATGGGGCTGTGCTTGTTTGCGTGGCCTGGTTTCTGGCATGCTATAGACCAGTGCCAGTCCACAGACTGGGGGTTGAGGACCCCTGCTCTATATCATCTCCAGGCCTTCTCAAAATGGAAGGAATTCACTTTCTCCTTTTTGCATTTATCAATTGCTTGTTAATCAAATGGGAAATATATGCTACTTTTACTAAAGGGTTACAACTGTGGAAGAACGGAATGAGACTTCTTGGAAGAACCTGGGACCAGCCATTTAGGAAATGCTGGACTAAATAGAACTTTGATACAGTACAGATGAATGTCAGAGCCAATGGCAGCATAGAAATGGAAGGCATGGAACATGGGTTGTTGAATCATTAGGATCAGTATTTTAGCAGTTGCAATCCAGCAGGTGAACATAGATTTACTTCATATGTAATGAACTAAAATGTAGTGATAATCTTTTATGCCCACTAAATACCCTCTGATCCTTGGGCAGATTAAACCATAGTGCAATAAAACACCATCATTGTATGGATAAAAGCAATAACATTTATTACAACAAAGCAACAGATGAAAATTGCAATGAAACCCACAACAGCCAATAAAACAAATGTGTTGCTCAGAGTTTAGGGTGCTAATGCTGAAGAGGGCCTTTATTCTCCAATTTATTCATTTTCCTAGGATGCTTGGAAATGTCCTCAAATGAATATCTCTGAATGTATAGGTAAATAAATGTCTGAAATGGTACAGGGTTTCCTGCCTCAGCAGGGAGTCGGACTAGAAGGTCCCTTCCAACTTTATTATTCTATATTAGCAAGTTGAAATGTGTTTTTTGTCACTTCATTGTTGCTTGGTTGTTTTCAGGCAAATCACTTCAGCCATCAAATGGACTTTCTAAAGATAATTGTATCTAAACCTGTTTAGAGCTTTCTCAGTAATACCAAAGATGTATGATAAAATTGAGGAACCCTTTTTCACACTCCAAATCTTGAAATGAAGATATTTCTTCTTTCACCCAAATTACAGCAAAGAAGAACACAGGAGAGGAAAAGAATCTGAGAAATTTGTAAAAGCATTTCAGCTATGAAGTAGAACTCATTATACATTCCAGATTAGCAACTTCCTTCCTGAGTGATCACTTAAGAGTGAAAACATTCTACCGATAAACTTTCCCATTAATGCAGCTTTCCTCTTGATTTGCCTGCCAAAATTATTGGAACCTAAGCTGATAAAGCACCTCATATTTAGAGGATGGGACTGTAGTTCAAAGGTAGATCAGATCTGTATACAGAAATTCACAAGCCCTTGCTATTTCTGACCCAAAAAAGCTCAAGCAACAGATGATTGGATTGACCTTTGAAGAACCAATGTCTTGAAACTGAAACAACAGCTAGCTAGAAAGCAAACAATCTGATCCAACATATAATAACCTCCTGATGCCTTCCTTAAATTGCAAAATAAATAATTTGTTGTATCTGTTTTCCCCCATCTTCACAGTCACGGTCATAGTTCGACTGTTGGTGTCAAAACTTTGAAAGTTAGTATATATCATTGAAACATAAAGTCAATAAAGAGAATGGGTAGAGAACCTGGGCATAAAAAATACATCCCCTACACTTAAAGCCTGCCTATGGCTGAAAGGATAGAGAGCCAAGTGCTTGTGTGTAGAGCGGAATATTGGGAGATGCAAGCAGAATTCATCATGATGATGAGGTCCCCATAATTAGGTCTAGGTGCATCTCCCTAAGAGAGATTCTGTGTTGAAAATTGTTCCTTGACAATTCTACCACAATAAAAAGTCTGTGTAAGAACCTGGCATTTTATAGTTTGTAAGAAGCACACACAGATTGTTTAAATATGTTTGAATTTCAGGATTAAGACTGAGTTGCAGTTTTATTTCTCTTAAGTCTGAGATTGTTTTGTACAGTGACAATGTATGATTTGAATTTATTTTTTCCAATATTTCGTGAAGTCTCCAGGGACATTTTGGTGTATTTGGAAGCTGTCTTATGTCGTGTTTTATGCATGTTAAGCCATGGCATGTTGCATCAACCACAAACGGCGGTTAAATGGCACATCCAAAAATCCCTGATCTCAAACTACATTGACAATGAACAACACCAGTTTGATTGGGAAGGAACAAAAATCATTGGCCATACCAACACCCACCACAAACATGAATTTATCAAAATGTGGTATTCTCCCAAAGGAGCAATTAGCAAGCATATGGATTTAGATTCAGCATATGAATCAGTAAGAAACCCGACTATTGAATGACCAATCAACAAGAGAACCAATCAGCTGCTCAGAATTTAAATGTAGCTCCAAATGAACAACCAATCACATGATCAACTGACCAAACTGGCACACAAGGCATATATAAGCTAAAGAGAAATAGAACAAGAATATCCTGCTGATGATGTTACCTAGTCTGATCACAAAACGTTCAGAAACTAAATTGATACAAGCTTGGAGAGCAAGCCTCTGCCAAAATCTAAAACCTGAGCTACAGGTATTTTCTATTATTTCAAAACTACATCTTAGTTCAAAATCTTAGCCAATCCAACCAGGAGTATTAATCTTTGTTGCTTCTCTTGCTGCAAATTACATTGGTATCTAGCACACACATATACAGCCCCTACTCTGAGATATAGGAGCAGGATATACTGTATGCCGTGACGATGATGGTGATCTCCCATTCTTGCTTTAACAGAGCACAACCATTACATAATCATACTTCCATTCTCTTCCCATTAACTTGCTTCCTCATCTGCCTACCATCCTCTGAATTTGGTGCAGTGGAAGTAAAATAGACTCCTTCTAGATCTGGATGATTTACTTAATCTAAAACTGCCAAATATCCATTTAACTATGAACAATTTATCCTCCCCACTGGGTGAATTTGCCAGTACTTCATAAGAAATGCCCTGAGGGACTGACTGCCTCATAAATGCTAATATTAAGACAGCTTCAAGAATAAGTCTTTACTTTGTGAAAATGAAAGATTATTTTGACCTTTTTCAAATTTACACAGGCAATGTATTTCTCTGTTGGGTAGATAGTTCTTTTAATTTAAAATTCTATTCCCTAAAATGAAGGATATCAAGTTTCCGAGTATCAGATCTGGAGATTTTTACTGCAGTTTTCTGAAAACCAACCCTCTTATCATCACCTCTCACTACAATAAGAACCTTGCCTGTACAACTGAATGAGGAACCAAGCTCCCTATTACAGGGTAAATAGATAAGACCCATCTCTAAAATCCTCAAATTGTCTTGTGACAGCAGTTTCAGACAGTAAGGAAAATGGCCTTGATGGAAGCTCCGTTACCAAAGCAATGAGGACTAAGAAATATCTAAGTCCATAACAGGAAGATAGTAGCAATCACAAAAGCAGCTCAGACAAACTGTTCCCTTTACAGGAGTATAAGAAAGGGCAGGAGGTACAGAATACATTAAACTTAGAAGATTCTGATATTATAACTAATCTCAGTAAAAGTAGTTTTAGTCTTTTTTGTGGAATTGGTTTTTTGGTTTGGTTTATCTATGGGGCTGACAAAAGTAGTTGTGAAGAGGAAGCCATCTATGGGTATAGTGTGATTATCTATAATGTGGAGACTTTGCAACTATGCAGTGATTTTCATATGATCCTGGATATATGTAATAATCATGCTGTATTCTTGCAGAACCATCCAACGTATTGACTCAGAACAGATCTGTTCCCTGCTGTCAGGCTGTGCTCAATAAAGAAAGCTATCAGGACAAGGCTACTGATACACAGATAGTTCTTCAAAGTGATCTGCATGTTTAATTTTTATTAAAATGAGAACACCAAGAATGTTTAGCCTTGACAAAAAATATGATGTGGAGGAGCACAGAGATGGCCTTAAGAAGAAATGCAAGCATTCACTAAGTCCAGATAGATAGGAGAAACTCGAGATTGCTCCACCTTGGTTGTCTTTAGTTATAAGAGGGGGGAACAGGAACTTCTAACAGGCCTTCAAGAGACTGTTATTATTCCATATAACAAGAAGAAAGATTTACATTCATTTGTATGATGCCTGTTTCCTAATCTCTTCCTTGAAGGGCAGACAGGAGTGGAGGAAAGGTATGATAGGAGACTTTAAATACCTGAACAGATCTCACAGAGAAAGTGTCAAGGCTTGCTTAATACAGTATACAGATAATCCTTGACTTACAACAGTTCAATGGCACTGAAAAATGTGAGTTTTAACTGTTTTTCAGTTAAACAGTTAAAGGTTTAAGTTAACCTTTGCAGCATCCCCATGGTTATTGTTATGTATGGTCGGTGGGTCCCATGAATAGACGAGGTTTGAGTAGTGAACAACAGCTCTTTATTA
Organism: Pseudonaja textilis; assembly: GCF_049901715.1. Classification (NCBI taxonomy): domain Eukaryota; kingdom Metazoa; phylum Chordata; class Lepidosauria; order Squamata; family Elapidae; genus Pseudonaja; species Pseudonaja textilis. The sequence goes on along the minus strand of NC_141998.1, from coordinate 15,091,967 downwards.
AACAGATAGATTCTGAGACTGGAGAACCCTAGCGCACGGCAGCTCTTCTTATAGAGCTGGCCACGGCTAGGCAGCCAATGACAACTCTTTGAGTTTGTCGCGCTTGGTTTCAGCCAATCGCGGCAAACCCTGTATGAGCCAATCAGGAACGTTCAAGCCATCCAATCACGATCCAGCTTTTCTGGACCAATAGGAACGCAGGGTTTCAAGCCTGCTAATATGGAACACCCCTCCCCTCTTGGTTCCGTCCAAGGGGCGGGGTAACGTAGTCACGTAAGTAGGCGGGTCTTCGGACCTGCCTACTTGACTTGTACAGTTCATAATGTCTCTGGTCGTCATCAGGTTCGGACGGGCTCTGCGTCGCTCTCAAGCTTCTCGATGGAACTGCCTGGAAGGGTGAGCCGGACCTATAGCTGTGACTCCCGCCTGGTGTATCCGGGTTGGCTGAGTCGTTTGCTCTGTCGCTCCCGCCTGGATTCTCTGGGCTGGTTGAGCTTGTCCGGCTGCTACTTCCTGGTGAAGCACCCGTCTGACTCGGTTCCCTGTTTGCAGGTGAGTATTGCTGGTTAAATGATTGATTTTTATTTAATGTGTGTGTGGGGTGTTCTGCTTGAGCAGATACTGGTTCTCTTTCTAAGTTTGAGGTCCCCCCCCCCTCTGGTTTCTTGGTTAGAGTCTGTGCGGGGAAAAGTGGCCAGCCTAGACCGTAGCTGGTCAATTGCCGTTTCCAGCTCCTCCCATTGGTGGTCTTGAGCCAATAGGACCGGGGGCCGGTGACTTGGGTGATCTTTGCAGGTAGCCATAGTGGGTCCCCAGTAAAGTTTTTAGCGAAAACAGTGTCTCCCACGTTGAAAGCTCGGTGTCTGCTAGTAGATTCAGGGGGTTTCTCTGGAGTGTAAGTAGGGTACAAATGGTCTAGAGGTGACCGGAGCCTTCTGCCCATGAGTAATTCCGCTGGGCATTTGTTTGTGGTGGTGTTGGGTGTGATATGTTGTATTAGGAGCATTTTGTTGATTTTTTCATGAATGTTGCCGTGTTCAATCTTTTGGATGGTCTTTTTTGTGAACTGAACCATGCGTTCAGTTCGCCCGTTCACCGCCGGGTGAACAGGCGATGTCAATGCGTGTCGGATGCCACGGTCTGCCAAGTATTGCTCAAACGCCAATGCGGTAAATTGAGGTCCATTGTCAGATACTATCACATCTGGCAGACCATGCGTGGCGAAAAGTTTGTTTAATTTTTTGATAATGGCTTCTGTGGTGGTTGTTTTCATTTTGCTTACTTCGAGCCAATTTGAGTAAGTATCAACAGTGATTAAAAAGGTATGTCCTTTGGTTGGCCCCGCGAAGTCAATATGGATTCGCGACCAGGGGCCTCTGGGGGTTTCCTTGATGGCTTTTAGTTTTTTGTCAGTAGGGTGAATTCCATGTCTGTCTAGGGGGTACCCCAGGAATCCAACCCTTTCAGTACATAGTTGGCACTTCTCTTTTTTTACTTTGAGGCCGGAATCTTTAAATTTTTGTAAGACTGCTCTTAGCCGTTTCTCCAATTGTTTCTTATTGGGGGCTGCTACTAGCACATCGTCGAAATAGGGTATGACTCCTTTAATTCCCTGCAGCAGTCTTTCCATTAGGCTTTGGAAAATCCCAGGTGCGACGCTGACTCCAAATTGGAGTTGGTTGCATTTAAATGCCCCTCGATGTGTCACGATCGTTTGTGCCTCAGCAGTTTCAGCATAGACCAGCAGTTGTTGATAGGCTTGTGTCAGGTCGAGCTTTGCAAAGATTCTGCCACCCCCCAGTGAGTGTAGGAGATGCTGGACTACTGGCACAGGGTAGGCACTCTGCTGCAGGGCATGGTTCAGGGTGGCCTTGTAGTCTCCACAGATTCTCAGGGAGCCATCTGGTTTGATGGGGGTGACAATGGGTGTTTCCCAACAGGCATGGTCAATAGGTTCTAAAACCCCTTGCATGATGATCTTATTTATTTGCTCATCTATCTTAGGTTTGAGTGCAAATGGCACTCAGCGCGGCTTGAGGCGGATGGGAGCGATGTTTGGGCTAAGATTGAAGGAGATTGGGGACCCCTTGTACTTGCCTAAAGTGTCATCGAAGAGCTCTTGGAAGTCTCGTACGAGCATCGCCTCCCAATCTTCTTCGTCTGTGTGATTGATGCCTGCCATCTCGATCCCTAGCAGTGTGAACCATTGTAAACCGAGTAGGCTGGGGCGGTCTTTATCTACAATTGTAAGTGGTAAAATATTGGTGCGGTTTTTGTAGGTGATCTTGAAATGCCCAATGCCAGCCACTGGGATGTGATTCCCTTGGTAGTCCCTCAGGATCAATTTCTGGTCACTTAGTTCTTGGCATATGCTGGGTATTAGAAGCTTTATGGTGCGCCAGGAGACCATGGAAAGGTAGGAGCCAGAATCTACCTCCATGGTGCATGGTTGGTTTTCGATACCGACCTCAATGCGTATCTTCCGTGCATCTATTGGTGAAGAATGGGTGATGATAACTATTTGGTGTGTTTCTTCTCTTTGCGGTGCCTCGTTGAATCTTTTGTTTCGGCTATCCGGCTCCACTGGCTGTCAGTCTGGCGGTCCCGGTTTTTGGTTGGGTTGCCATCTTGTCTTCTCGGGCGGTTGCCTCGACGCCAGGGGCTGAAGTTTCTTTTATTATGGCATACTTTAGCAATATGCCCCGCTTCTCGCAATGTCGGCAAACAGCGTCCAGGAACTTGCATTCAGAACGTGGGTGATTTCCTCCACAGTTGGCACACTGATACCCAGACTTACGACCTCGCCGGTCTCGCCTGAAGTCGGTGAATCTCTTCCTCTTCGCTGTCAGAAGGGGATTCAGCATCTCCATGGTGGGTGGTGGCTGTGAGTTTTTCTGGTGTGGTAGTTGCCTTGCTGGTTGACTGACGATTGGTTCCCTTTGAATGCCGCATTCGGGCCGCTGATTTGTGGGTAGCTTCGGCTGCGGTTGCTTCGGCTATGGCGTCGGCGAGGGAGATGTCACCCTTGGCCATTAGTTTGCTTTGGAGTGCTGGGTCTTTCAGGCCAAGAACAACCCGGTCTCGCATGGCCTCTTCTAGGTTGGCGAATCCGCACAAACCTCCAAGGTTCCTCAGGTCGGCCATGAATTCACCGATGCTCTCGCCCTCGTGCTGGTCTCGTTGATAAAAATCATGCCTTCGGATAAGAGTTGGTACGGCCGGAGCATAGTGGTTTCGGAGGATGGGAGCTAGGTTGTCCCAATCCATCGTTTTGACATCTGCGGGCTTTGCTAGCGCCTTGGCCATTTTGAAAACGGCGGGCCCGCAGTGCATTAAAAATACCGCCCGTTTCTTGCTGCCAGTGGCGTCTTTCAAGTTGTTGGATTCCAAAAACATTTGGAAACGATCAATGTAGGACTCCCAGTCCTCGCTGGCTGGGTTAAAATGGTGCAGGCAGCGTGGCGCTGTTGGCCATTTCGCTGGTCATCTCTGCGCCGTTTGCCACGTGCTGGTTAGTCTTGTTGTTTCAGAATCCCACCTTCGTCGCCAGTGTTATGTATGGTCAGTGGGTCCCATGAATAGACGAGGCTTGAGTAGTGAACAACAGCTCTTTATTAAACGGATAGATTCTGAGACTGGAGAACCCTAGCGTGCAGCAGCTCTTCTTATAGAGCTGGCCGCGGTTAGGTAGCCAATGACAACTCTTTGAGTTTGTCGCGCTTGGTTTCAGCCAATCGCAGCAAACCCTGTATGAGCCAATCAGGAACGTTCAAGCCATCCAATCACGATCTGGCTTTTCTGGACCAATAGGAATGCAGGGTTTCAAGCCTGCTAATATGGAACAGTTATGTGATCAAAATTTAGATGCTTGGCAACTGATTCATATTTATGACCGTTGTTGTATTCCAAGGTCTTGTGATCCCCTTTAGCAACCTTCTGACAAGCAAAGTCAATGGGGAAGCCAGATTCCCTTAACAACTAGCTTACTATTTTATCAACTGTAGTGATTCACTTAATAACTGTAGCAAAAAAGGGGCAAAACTCACTTAACAGACATTTTGGGCTCAATTGTGGTCGTAAGTTGAGGACTACCTATAATTCCAGAGTGAAAGACCTGGAATAATAATCTCAAAATACAAGACTGCAGATTCAAGCTGTCAATGTTAGGGAAAACTCCCTAAAATAAGTACAGTTCAAGAATCAAATCAATAAAAGAGGTGACTTTCCTTCACCGGACATATAGTCAGCCCTCAATTTACAACCAGAATTGAGTCAGTTGCCAAGCATCTGAATTTTGATCATATGACCATGGGGATGTTGTAACAGTTGTGTGAAAAATGGTCATAAGTCATTTTTTCAGTGCTATTGTAACTTCAAACAATCACTAAATGAATATTGTAAGCCAAGGTCTACCTGTATTCAAGAAGATGTTGACTCAGTTCTAACTAGCCTTTCCAGCTCCCTGACTCCATTTTTGTTTTAACCTTTTCTTTTGCAACACAAGGCCTAAAGTATCCGAAGGTTCTCAAAACTTTATCATCACATCATAAAGAAGGAAACTCCATGGAGGAGAGATTCTTCTATGTTTATCTTCTTTTGTTGTGGACTTAATCAAATGCTGAGCTTGTATAGAACACCTGTAGAACAGAAGTGGAATAATAAAATAATTAAAGCTGAGCATCTTTTTTAAAATCATAACAGCTGATATTACATTTAAATGCACTGCTCAAAAAAATAAAGGGAACACAAAAATAAGACATCCTAGATCTGAATGAATGAAATATTCTTATTAAATACTTTGCTCATTACATAGCTGAATGTGCTGACAACAAACTCACACAAAAATTATCAATGGAAATCAAATTTAGCAACCCATGGAGGTCTGGATTTGGAGTTACACGCAAAATTAAAGTGGAAAAAAACACTACAGGCTGATCCAACTTGGATGTAATGTCCTTAAAACAAGTCAAAACGAGGCTCAGTAGTGTGTGTGTGGCCACCACGTGCCTGTATGATCTCCCTACAACACCTGGGCATGCTCCTGATGAGGTGGCAGATGGTCTCCTGAGGGATCTCCTCCCACACCTGGTCTAAAGCATCCCCCAACTCCTGGACAGTCTGTGGTACAACGTGGCGTTGGTGGATGGAGCGAGACCTGATGTCCCAGGTGTGCTCAATTGGATTCAGGTCTGGGGAATGGGCAGGCCAGTCCATAGCATCAATGCCTTCGTCTTGCAGGAACTGCTGACACACTCCAGCCACATGAGGTCTAGCATTGTCTTGCATTAGGAGGAACCCAGGGCCAACCGCACCAGCATATGGTCTCACAAGAGGTCTGAGGACCTCTGTACCTAATGGCAGTCAGGCTTCCTCTGGCAAGCACATGGAGGGCTGTGTGGCCCCCTAAAGAAATGCCACCCCACACCATTACTGACCAACTGCCAAACCGGTCATGCTGGAGGATGTTGCAAGCAGCAGAACATTCTCCACGGCGTCTCCAGACCCTGTCACGTCTGTCACATGTGCTCAGTGTGAATCTGCTTTCATCTGTGAAGAGCACAGGGCGCCAGTGACGAATTTGCCAATCTTGGTGTTCTCTGGCAAATGCCAAACATCTTGCACGGTGTTGGGCTGTAAGCACAACCCCCACCTGTGGATGTCAGGCCCTCATACCACCATCATGGAGTCTGTTTCTGACTGAGGAGCCACATGCACATTTATGGCCCGCTGGAGGTCATTTTGCAGGGCTCTGGCAGTGCTCCTCCTGTCCCTCCTTGCACAAAGGCGGAGGTAGTGGTCCTGATGCTGGGTTGTTGCCCTCCTATGGCCTCCTCCACATCTCCTGATGTACTGGCCTGTCTCCTGGTAATGCCTCCATGCTCTGGACACTATGCTGACAGACACAGCAAACCTTCTTGCCACAGCTTGCATTGATGTGCCATCCTGGATGAGCTGCACTACCTGAGCCACTTGTGTGGGTTGTAGACTCCGTCTCATGCTACCACTAGAGTGAAAGCACCGCCAGCATTCAAAAGAGACCAAACCATCAGCCAGAAAGCATAGGAACTGAGAAATGGTCTGTGGTCACCACCTGCAGAACCACTCCTTTATTGGGGATGCCTTGCTAGCTGCCTATGCCTTTCCACCTGTTGTCTATTCTATTTGCGCAACAGCATGTAAAATTGATTGTCAATCAGTGTTGCTACCTAAGTGGACAGTTTGATTTCACAGAAACGTGATTGACTTGGAGTTACATTGTGTTGTTTAAGTGTTCACTTTATTTTTTTGAACAGTGTAGAAGCCTTATGCTAACACAAAATAGAAGACCGTTGTACTAATTTTAACAAAGCAGAATAAATACAGCATTAACATAATGTACTTGTGTTGGCTTCTTAAAATGGCGTTTCACAATGGTTCCATGCATTTCCAGATTGCAACATTTTATGGTATTATCTACAGCATTGAATCTTCTTATTCTTCTATATATATAAAAGCGAAATGCCACTCATGCATCATCACAAAATCTCCACAACTTTAAAGCCTACAAACTTGAAATTTGGCACATATGTTTCTCTTGGCTTCTAGGTGCTCACTATGAGAGGATTTTTTTTGAAATGACCATCAGAACATTAGTATTTCCTATATTATTTATTATTTACACGCTCCGATGCTAAGGAGTTCTACTCCCCATCCCCACCTGAAAAGAAATATGTTCCAAATGCAAAACATAAGCAGAAGAGGAGTTTCAGTTTTAGTTTCACAGCAGCAAGCAGCTTTAGTACAGAACAGCTGAGCTAAGCTGCGCCCAGGCTCCTTGCTGTCTCCTTGCTCACACAGCAAATACTGTTTCAATTTCCATGTTTCAGCTTCCAAACAGCCCTCAACTCTCACACACTGACAGGACCCTAGCCAAATGAATACCAATGGATGCTGGTAGGCACAGGCACAATTTTTTCCTCTTATTTTCCTCCCCAAAAACTAAGCCCGATCACATAATTTCGTAGTGAAGCACAGGTATAGAGCTAATTTATAATATTTTGAACCATAGAATATTTCTTTCGCCTTAGCAATTTAACTATAGTGACCTGCACAGAAGTAATAATTGTTGTATTTAACAAACCAACCTTTATCTGTTTTATCAATTATCTATGCACCTTACCTTAAAATTAATTTATGCTTAATCTTCCCTAATTTGTTGGATATCTAGAAATTAAAAGATGAAGAGTTTTCCCCCAATAAATCCATGTTTTAAAACATTTTGGATTAGAGATTAATCTTTTTTCTCTTCTAAGATACATAATTCTTAGAAGAAGAAAAACTTGAAAAGGACATTTTTTCTAAGGTCAAAGACAATTCCAGGTAATTAATAGATTTTGCATTTTTAAAAGTGGAGACCAGCTAAATAATAGGCCTCATTTAAAATACAAACTATTCAGAACAAACAATTGTTTCTTTACCCCTGAAGATTAATATATATATATATATATATATATATATTCCTGGGTAATCTGAAATCATCACAGTATCTAACATTAATTACATCTCAAATATCTTCATGCTAGTTTGTGACATTTTGATAGTGCAGATAAAAGAATGCTATAATGTAAAGTTTGAAATTCAACAGAGAGATATCATACCTGGATTGCAACAGACGGCCCTAAAATTTGAAGGAGAAAAGGCTTTAGAAGGAAGGACAAGAATAATAATTTGTTACTGCTTCTTACATATTGAACTCACATCAAAACCCATCAAGAGATCATTGTTAGAATATTCATCACTGATTTCCACATAATGAAGCATTTTAGATAATAAAATCAATGCTAGGAGGAATATTGGACATCAAGTTCAATCCTGTTCTAAGTATAGGACCTCTAGTAAGCTTCCTGATAAATATCCATCCACCTTCTAGACATTTGATTATCCAAGGGTCTCCAAACTTGGAAACTTTAAAACTTGTGGACTTCAACTCTTCTTCCAAGACTTCCTGCTGTCTTCTAAGCAACGTATATTTTAACTGTTCCCTATTATTTAACTAAGACATTCTTCCTTTAATTACCACTCCTAGTTCTAGCACTACCTTTAGAATAACAAAGAAGTCTATTCCACCTGAAGGTGGCCATTGGCTCCAGGTCAAGTCAGCATTTAGCATGGACCTGAGTATATAAGACCTTAAGCCCAGGCTGTCTTCATTTGTCTCTCTCCCACTCTGCTGGGGATGTGCAAACGTATAATCACAATCAGCACAAGGTGATCAAAGAGCTGATTTAAATATCTGCAAAGGATGCTTTAATTAACTGAAATTGTATGGAAAGAAAGTGAGTTGAACAAAAATTGCAGATTGCATTGTTACCGACTGTAAGCAGTTTGCATTTAGAGGAGCAGCACCTGATGCCTGACAAGGAAAAGCAGAGGAAATGCTATTGTGTGAGCTGTTCAAAAGCTCTGTCCTTGCTCCTTTTTTGTGTTTGTTTGTTTAATACATCCCCATAATCTGAGTCCAGTTGCCTGCCTCCCCTCCCCCCAAAGTAAGTTTTACAAAACGAGGCAAGAGAGCTGGAAATAAAATTGGGAGCCTTCTGCATTGTGTTTTAACTAAAGCAGTTTTGATATGGTGATGGGATTGTGGGAGAGAGTTCATTGTAAATCTTCAAAGTCAAAGACTTCTTTGCTGTTACTCCGAGGCCTGGTCTCTTTGTTCTTGCCACTTATCACAAGACCTTGAATAATGAGAATGTGCTATTTATTATAGATGATCAGGGGGGGAGAAAACGACAGCAAGGGAATAGGCAGGAGAAACCAAGTTTCTGAAAACATCTAATGAACAAAGCTCCCAGACATCCACAGTGTATTCAGGTGTTGAAACAGTATTAACTCTTTCTATTACATCCTCAGCTGATGGATCCTTAGTGGAAAGCAGGGACTGACTACTAGATGTTCTAGAGATGTTCTTCAAGTACAATTCCCAGCATTCTTCATTATCTGCAAAGTGGATGGGAATGAAAGTTGAGCAAGCTCTGGAGGCCATAGATTGCACGACCTAAGAACAAACTTTACAATTCCAAAAGACACAATCCGTAATAGCAAAATGTCTGTGGTTGGATAGGCCTACTCTCTTGTCAAAAGAATAGGCATGAAGAGCCAGGCTAATCAGAATACTTGCATTCAACTAGTGCAGCTAAAAGGAAAGTTACTAGCCCAATTACCCAAGAATATATACAAATGTATGCACACTGTAAAAAAAAAAAATAGCTGAAAAGGTTATTGCTCACATCAAGCAGAGAACATGATGGATGAAAAAAGGAGGTCGTTCATAGTGCCACATTGAGGAACTTAAAGGTTTAAGAGAAAAGATGAAATCTGACGGAAAGAATAGAAGGAGCAACAGAGTCATAGAAAGCCGCCCCATGCTTGAAGCTGTGGGGAGAAGATACAAGAGTTAATCAAAACTTCCAGAGACCATTGAGATACCACTTTTCAGGACCTGACATAACTAAAATTTCACCTCCCTTCTTAGCATTTTAATACACTCATTGGACAAATCCAATCCATCCCACCTACTGTAAGTCATTTGTGCCATGGGGTACGATGGTTCAATGGTTAAAGATGCTGAGCTTGTCAGCTGGAAAGCCAACAGTGTGGGTTTGAGACCCAAGCACCATGAGATGGGGTGAGCTTCCGTCATCCCAGCTCCTACCAACCTAGCAATTCGAAAGCATGCAGATGCAAATAGATAAATAGGTACCACTTGAGGGGAAAGTAAGAGCGTTCCATGCACCTCGGCATATGATCATGCTGGCCAGGGGTGGGATCCTATCGGCATAACAACTGGTTCACTTTGCATGCATGTGCACCAAATGCACGCTGCACGTGCACGTGCACTACTTACAGATTACTGAGTCCGGCAAGCATTCACCTGCTCCAGCTGATGAGCGGCACTCAGCCATGCCGTGCAAAGTAGCTGAGGAGGAAAAAGCAGAGACTAAAGGACAGCCTAGAGCTCAGGGGGGCGGGTGGGCCAAACAGACGACCAGAAGATCATTGCAGTGAACTGGTTCGGTGTCAGCTGCTCTTCGGAACTACCGGTTCTATAGAACCAGACTGAACCGGTAGCATCCCACCGCTGATGCTGGCCATATGACCGTGGAAGTGTCCTTGGGTAATGCTGGCTCCCTCAGGTAGGAAAGGGGAGATAAGCACTGACCCCTAGAGCCTGCTACGACTGGACAAAAGAAAGCTTTAGCTTTAGCTTAGGATCTGTATAGACCAGGATTGTCTGATTGAGGTTGGAGTGACTTTATTTCTCCCTCTGCCATGGTTTATTAAAAATCACAGCAAATGGATATTCTCTTGTAAATAATTTCAGCCTGCAGAGTTTATGCACAGTCTGTTTTCTCATTAGTGGTGACTGACTATGTTTCCATTTAAATAAAAAGAACCAAGAGTCCTAAGATAAGAACAAAAGTCACCTAACTGGCCAAACAAATTGTTCACTTTTGCTTTCTCTTACATGTGAACTTTGGCAATCCATCAAAGTTATAAACAAGTTTGCAAATGTGGACTGGTGTCTCAGGGATTGGAAAAAATAAGAGTGGGGTTAAATTAATTTGGCTTGTGCATTTATTGGCTTCTCCAACATGCTTCAGAAGTGTTAGAAGAATAGCTCTGCAAGTTGCCCCATAATTGATGGGGGAATTCTGAGAATTGCGTGTTTTAGATCATCTGAAGGGAGTTATCAGGTTCAGAAAAGTTGAGGTTATGAATGGCTACCATTGACCAGATATTTTCAGGCTAGAGTTCCCATCATCCCTGAGCTGAGACCAGTCCAACACCTACATCACAAGTGATTCTTCACCCCCTCCCCACTTGACAGTCTCTGAAAGGAATACATGATATCTTCCAAACGGGTTTTTTTTTTGCACAAAGATATAACTTTTGAATTTATAGCTTTAGTAATGCCGTTCTGGTTTGAACATCAAATATTAGAACGAGAAGAAACAAGCACTGATGCAAATAAAGAAACATTCTGCTACTGATTTAAAGACTAGTGAATTGCTAAATATTTTTATTAGCTGCTTGCTGGAACTAATTTCACGCCCTGTAGATATGGTGCTTAAATGGGAGTAGTGTTAAATTATTCTCTTTTAAAGACAAACTCCTCTTTGCCATCCCAAAGCAACCACAAGGTGGCGGGCTGTCTCTCCAGCTCTCAAAGAGGCAGCCTAAAATCAGAGTTCCATGTGGACCACTTTGTCTCCCAATTAAAGCAGAGAGCTTTGGGATAAGGAGACACAGAAAAGAACTGCATTCCTCTCTTTCCATAAATTAAGCCTTTCATTTCACATAAATTATAAATTCTAAGCAGTTCTATTTTTCCTTTATTGTTTTCTCCAAAGTATTTTCTTCCTACGGAGTTCACCACCCACAACAAGAGACACCATATTAATTATTCAGGGTGTGGAGGAACCTGAAGCCCTTCAGATGTTGGTGAACTCCAAATCCCACCAGCTCAATGCAGCATGCTCAGTAGTGAAAAATGGTAAGCATTGCTGTTCAGCAACATTTTGGAGGGCACAAGTTTCAGCTCAGATATTCTTAGAACTCAGCTAGAACATAATCAACATTCCTGTTTTGATCTCATAATAGATCGTAGCCAAAGGAACAATGCAAAGGCTTTTCTGGCTATGTCCAGATAAACTAATGAATATGTTTGTTGAATGTTTAGAAAGAAATGGAGGCAGAAATGATCAGAATGCAGCAAAAGGCTCTACATGGTGATGGGCTGTGTGATATTATTGAGAAAAGGCACAAGAAGTTAATTCAGTCATCCTGGAAACCTCTTCTGGAAGTGTCTTCATAATCACTGAGCAGACAATATGCAGGTTTCACATAACTTTATATATATATTCAACATATTCTAATACTATAATACAAACATAAAGTAGAATTAGTGGAGAAAATGAAGAGGATGCTAAAAGCTGTCACTTTGCTTTGAAGCTTCTCCGTTTCTTCTACTCTTCTTCGTTCTCCATTGTCATGATCATCATCTATTTCCAGATAGGACGGAAGAATTAGTGGGCACTGAGAGATGTGTTATCCTAATTGTGGGGTGCTTTTCCTAGTGTACCCTCTTTGTTGGTTGGTACCTTCTTTGTTGCTTTTTCACTCAAAAATATGCTTATGGTACCAGGTCATTTTAAACATCTCTTCCCTGTTGTTTTACTCCCTGTGGCCTCAAACTGGTGATCTTGACCAGCTGTACTTCTGCCCTGCATGTTTATTATACAGTTGGTTTTTCTTGCTGGTTTATATTTTTAATCCCTTCTGTGGGTTATGTGAAGAATTTGGCAGTCTGGCGTCCGATAATGATAAATAATAAATAAAATGCATGAATTATAAACATGTTAAAGCTAATTAAAACAATGAAGCCTCTCAGGCATCAGTGACATTTGCCCTGAGCTTCCCATATTTGTTTTTTTTTAAAAAAACTGGCCAGATGTTTCATCCATTCTAGATATCTATGTCTAGCTCCTGTTTTAATTTTCACCCAAAGTTAGCATCTTCCAGAGTATTACGAGAAATAAATGGTTGCTGATTTTCATCCCCTTAGGGCTTCCGGGAAAGCTGCTGTTTTTCACCCTTCCTGCAAAGTGTTTTTGAAATATTTATTTATTTCCTGCCTTCATTGTTTTTACAAATAACACATCTAATCCTCCTTCCGTCTCCTACTTTCCCTTACAACAACAACCCTGTCAACAACCCTGGATTGGGTTGAGAGTGACTGGCCCAAAGTCATCCAACCAGCTTTTATGGCTAAGACAGAACTAGAACTCCTGGTGATTGATCCAAGGTCACCCAACTGGTTTTCATGGCTAAAATTGGACTTGAACACACAGTCTGTTCCTTTCTAGCCTGGTGCCTTAACCACTAGACCAAATTGGCCATGGAGCCCCTTCATTTTAACCAATCCCTCTTCAAACTTTGTGATCAACCTATTTCAGTTCTACTTCCAATATTGCCATTGTTCCCTGTTGTATTTTGTGTTTTCAATGAAATAGAACACTGGTATTGTTCGTAACCAGCTCATGTTCAAAACCAACATGTAAGCAAAAATAAAACCAATTATTCATTGTGATAGAGAGAGATTCCATCACACTTATTTTCAACATTGGGCACAATGCCGGCTTAATTTTCCTCACAACTTTTCCTTGAGATTTGTATTTGTTCTTTAACTGGCCCAAAGATAAGATTTTGCCCTTTTCTAAAGCAAACAACAAGGAAAAGAAAGTTCAAATAATATAACAGTTTTGTAATGTCTCCTCTGGGGATAAGTATATTTCCCCCTTTTTCATAGGAGCTCATTTTGTATTATCTTTCTCTTGCTGATGGCGGAAATCAATTTTAATAGAACTGACAGGAAATGAGGATGTAAAACTTCAAATAGAACAAATCCTGCAAGGTTCAGAAATAATAAAATGAGATATGAAGTCATTTTTTTAAAAAAAAAGTTTTAAAAATCTGCTGTGCTCAAACACAGCTTTCTCGAAACATCTAACACAATGGCTTTTGCTGACAATGTCTCTCCAATAGTTTAGCCAGAATATGATATTATAATGATAATATACTGCAGAGCTGAAATATAAGAATATAAATATAAATTAGGCCCTTCCAGTTTGAAGTCTCTTCGGTGACAGACAGAAATCCATGATTGTGCACAGTTTCGGTCTGGGCTCGCTGCTGGAGCGCCCCGAGCCGGCTGGTTTCAGGGCTAAGCCATCCTGTAGAGGTGGTGAAGAGGGGGGAGACTGCCAGCAGGGTTGAGGAGAGCCACATCTCTCCTCCTCAGCTGGCCATTATTCCCTTTCCCGAAGGTGGTTACAGCAGTGGTCAGAAATGGCCACCACAAAGAAGAACTCAACCGGAAAAGAATGTGCAGGAGGAAGATAAGAAGTGAAAGTTTTGGCTGACCGGGTTAAATTGTAAAAGCAACAACTAAAGTACCCTGGAATTTAAACTTCCAAAAAAATAACATCGCTCCCTAAGAAGAGTCGGAAGCAGCGAAGGAAACTGAAAAGGGAAAGGTTTGATTTTTTTTTTCTTCTCTTCCCTTCCCTATACTGACAACTAAGAGACTTAAATAAGAAATCGGAAAAATCTGCGTTGACATCAACAGGCAATTAAGCTGAAAATAAAACAAAATGTCAAAGGGATAATAAAGATTTCTGGACACTATTTTTTTTTTCATAAGTAGGAAGGGAGAGAAAAAGAATAAGGACAGGATCTGGAAGAGGGAGGAGACTGCCTGGAATTAAAAAGAATCTACAGTAAAATTTCAATAAGACTTCTAAAAGATACATTTTGACTGAAACTTTGTAACTAAACAGTAACCCCAGGAAGAGAAAGTGAAAGAAAAGAGCAAAAAGAAACAGCCTGCATGTATTTGGATTATTTGGTGGTCGTTGGATTTTTGGTTATTACATTTGAATGACTAAAATTAATTGGGTGGTTGTTTAAAAATGTATACAATGGCATCACTTCTAGATGAATTGAAAATGGAGCTTAAAATGTATAAAGAAGATACACAAGAAGGGAAGGGTTCTTTTGGCTTCGTTTTTCAATTCTTAGAAATGGAGATTTGGAACTATGAGAAACAACAAGAAAAGACTGCAAAACAAGAAGACTGGGGCAAAGAAGAAGCCATCTTTAATGAACAAGTAATTTTATGTGGGGAAGAAAAAGGAAAGGTGGGGAAGAGAATGGAGAATTTAAGACTTAAAAAAACAACCAAAGAAAAGAAAAATAATTCGAAAAATAAGTATAATACTGGAAAGCAACAGAAAATGGGAATACAGAAGAGAGAAATAGAGGTAGAGAGGCAAGGGGGTAAAAAGGGGAGAGAGAAGAAGAGAGGGAAGAAGGAAAGGAAAAGAAGTTACAAAGGACCGCAGCAAGATATAGAGAAACAGGACCTATTTAGAGATAATGGGTGAAAATTTAACTGAAAAAGGGATTCTGTAAAGGTACATAAGATTGTATTGTTATATTAGTTATAGAAATAACTTTAGAAAATTGGAAACAATGTATGATTAAAATGAGGGATAAAATAGTGTAATTTAGTGAAATGTTTGTTAATAAAATAAGTGAAATAAAATAAATGGGTAAATTGAATTAGGAAGGAACGGGAACATCTTAATTAGTTAATGTTTTATAAAATATAAGTGAAGGGGGGGGAATTAATGATGGAAAGCTTATAATTGTTCCCATAGAAGTATGATATTTAATTGAAAAGTCATGGTAAAGAAATTAAGATTTTAATGAATATTAATATTAATGATAGAATTGAATTTGAATGGAATGTGTTGTTTTAATTACATACATTTATATTTTTTTCTTTTTTTAAGAATATAGTGTGTATTTTAAGAATGTACCAAGCAGAATCTGAATGGAAGTTATGTATTATATTGAATGTTATAAGTTTAGGGTATATATTGAAGCCTAAATAAGAGTTAACTGGATAAATTTAAAAGATATAAAGGCATCATACTCCAACTACAG
Organism: Pseudonaja textilis; assembly: GCF_049901715.1. Taxonomy (NCBI): domain Eukaryota; kingdom Metazoa; phylum Chordata; class Lepidosauria; order Squamata; family Elapidae; genus Pseudonaja; species Pseudonaja textilis. Next base: position 15,076,415 of record NC_141998.1, on the reverse strand, counting down.
GAGAAATTTTGTTTAATGAGAAAAGATAATAGATAATTGAAACAGGACAGACAAAAAATATAAATATAATGATTTGAATTGAGATGAGATAATTAAAATAAAATTGAGAAAATTAAAAGAGGGGAGAAGTTATGCTGAAAATGTAAAATAGTAATAAGATATGGAATAGAATATAAAAATGAGCATGAAGTTGAATTTGTGTCTGTACGAAGAAATGTAACCTGGGATTACGCTACTTTCAAAAAAGATGTTTTATTTGTATTTTTTTTTCTTTGTGAAAACTCAAATAAAATTTACAAAAAAAAAAGAATATAAATATAAATTGGAAGCAACTTTTTAGGACAAGGATAATAATTTCCTATCTGGGGAAGGCTGTGTGCTGGTGAGAGAACATGTATGGTAAGAAACATCACTTGATTTATCTTATGTATAAATAAGAAGAAAAATAAGCGGATCCATTCTTCTGCTTCTGAATCACTTTGCCAGATATCACAAGAAAAACCTTACATGATTTTATTCTGCAAATTTTGCATCCTTATCATCCTCAGCTCTCAGGGCCTTGGAATTCAGACTGAATTTTTGGAATATTGTTATTCCTAGTGCCTGATCTAAATAGTCCAGCCAGAGTTTGGATTTCTGCCATGTTTTTGATACAACCAATTACAAATCATGCTTGCACAAGTGTGTATTATGATCCCTTAATATGTGAAGGTGGGGGAGAGAGAACAGAAAATAGAGAAGATTAATTTCAGAGCAAATCAAAATTAATCAGCTGCAATAGGTCCGTCTGAAGAACGTCCCTCTTGAAGCACTGCCATTTCCTTTGCATCCTTTGGGGGGATTAATTGGAACATGTGTGTAATCAATAGTTTATAGTGTTTCGAGACACCATATATTAGGACTTAGTAAGGACATTGAGAAAGGCATGATTCAAGATCAGTTTCAATGCCTTATTATTGAATATTAGATTTACAAGAATGCTTTCCACCTGCACATTCGATGTCAGAGAACAAAACTGGCTTGTGGCCAGAGATTTTGTGGTGAACACTTATGGGGGATGGAGAAGCACTGAATCACTGAAGATGTGCCAGAAGATAAAATGCAGGTATTCTAATCCTTTTGAAAGTAATTTGATTACATTTCTGCTCAGTGAATGATTCAGTTGAACTCTTTTGGTATTTTTCCAAGAAAAACAGCAAGGACATTTTCTTTTTGTTGTTCTTGCTCTCTCTTAGCATGATAACCACAGTTTGATGAAGGAAGCCAAAATATTCATGAAGGAATAAGCCAGGTGAGTCAGGAATGCTAGATGGCCAACTTGTGGCCTTAATAACTCCATCGAGCCTTCAACTCCACCTCAAAAATTATCTGCAAGAGATGAATTCAGTCCGCTGGCAAGAAATAGTGTCCTTTCCAAGCCATAACCCCATAACCCCAGAAGTGAGGGTGCCTTCTTTATCTTGAGGGGGGTAGGATGTTATGTCAGAGGGTGGGCACCATGACAGTGCATAACAAGTATAACTGAAACCCTTGAAGATTGGCCAGGGTACGAAGGAGTCACGACAACACCTTGTGTCGCCACCTTTTGGTTCACTTCTATAGAATAAACCCCATACCCAACATATGGGATAAACATGGCCAGGTGGCCCAAACTGGGAGCCAACAGAAGCCATGCAATCGTTAATAATGAAACGCAAATTTTGTAAACTACTGTAGAATAGTTCCAACATATGAAGGGGGGGTGGGGAAACCTGTGTTGCCTACCTCTTCATGACAGATGTTTTCCCTAGACTGAACAGACCTGGAAGTATCTTATCTATAGTCTACATTATCTCTAGAAGAACCATCCATTTTTCTTCAACATCCTTGGTGCACTCTGAGCTTCATTGTTTTCTTACAGACATTTCATAATCCAGTTATGTTAAACATTGATGTTGGGAGAGCACCAAGGATCTCAGAGTTTAGTGCTGAGCTACAAATATTCCCTTCTATTGGTACCATTTCGCCTCCTTCCCCACTTTTCAGAATAGGTGTTACCACCTCACTGGTTTTAGATAATGTCTGGGTTCACCTATGACAATAGCTATGATTTGTTTATCCTTAATTTGTGGACTAATCTCCAACTAGCTTAGTTCACTATCCATACAAAGTCATAAAACATGGTTTATAAACCATAGCATCTGCATTCCCATGGCCCATTAAGCCCAAACTGGACCAAATGTATGACTGTTCAGCAGGATAAGTAAAACCTGACTGCTGCAGAGCCGGGCCTGGATGGTAATTTTGCAAGAGGCAATCAATCCATCACATCTCAGGTATACCATATTATGGATATTATAATTACAGGTAGTTCTTGACTTATGACCACAATTGAGCCCAATATTTCTGTTGTTAAATCGGACGTTTGTTAAGTGAGTTTTGATCCATTTTATGAGCCGTCTTGACACATTTGTTAAGTGAATCACTGCAGTTGATAAGTTAGTAACCTGGTTGTTAAATGAATCTGGATTCCCCATTGACTTTGCTTCTCGAAAGGTTGCAAAAAGATGATCACATGACCCTGGGACATTGCAACCGTCATAAATATGAGTCAGTTGCAAAACATCCAAATTTTAATCATGTGACCATGAGATGCTGCAATGGTCATAAGTGTGAAAAACTATCATAAGTCACATTTTTCAGTGCCGTTGTAACTTTGAATGGTCACCTAATAAACTATTGTAAGTTGAGGACTAAATGTCTCTCTGTAACAGCAATGTACCTACTGCCCACATTTATGTCATTCCATTATCCAGTATTTTTATGTTTACTTGAAAGTAACAAAAAGGAGAGGAGAACTTTCTTCCTCTCAGATTATTTCCTGGCAGATCTCAATCAGATTCAGTACAGCTGGATTGAAAATGCTTCCTCCAACATTCACACATTCATACAGAAACAGATCTACAGATACACATCTTTATTTCTCCACCTGTTGGTTCCCTGCTGTAGAACAAACCCCATATGATCCCACGTTCAGGACAAACATGGCCAGATGGCCCAAACTGAGTTCTAGGAGAAGCCAGGCAATCATTGATAATGAAACTCAAATTCTCCACGGTACAGTGGGTAATCATCATTAGTTCCTTTGGTATTCCTCATAATAACATTAATCAGGAAACCCTCATTATATTTAATAGGGCTGCCATATGTTAATTCGTAGCAATTCTATTGCAGTGTGGCATTAGCTAATGCCCACTTATGGGGAAGTGACTCATAAGTCTGTTTTAGAATAAAGTTTATGAATTGTTATAAAGAGGCGAAAACAACATTTTCCTAAATATTAAGGAGTTAGGCAAGGGAGGTATATTATGAAATTCTTCCCACTGCTTAAGCAAATGAAGAAACAGAGTAAAGTACAAAGGCAATTAAGCCAGTGTTGTCAGTATTTATTTATCTCTCTGTGTTTGTGTATCCCATTCTTATGTGGGGAAAAGTCTCGGGAGGCAAAGAAATGGATGGATAAGAGTAACCGTGAAAATACATTTGGTATAACAATTAGTTAAAGGTGTAAAATCTAAGTTTCTCACTTTGGCATTGGTTCAGTTTCTTTCATCTTTCAGTTTTGTCAGTTACATCAAATTCACTGTTTCAGTTTCTTGTTTGTCAGGTTAGTTATTTTAAAAATCCACTCATATGGTTATGCATTGTACACTCCTCCAAACTTATTTGCAATTCCTTCTCTTAATGTGCTCTGTTTTAGAAACATTTCAAGCAAAATGCATTTTTCTAGTGCCAGATTAAATGAATTTGCATTCAACCATGAACTAAAAAAAAAGTTCTTCATCTCACCACTGCTAAGAAGACAATGGTAATATTCAAGTGAATCTAAAGCCCCAAAGAGGCAGCATCAAAGCTACCCAGCACAGTGACTGGCGAAGCATGAAAGACCAATAAAAGTTCAACTAGCCTACATGTAGCCATGGTTTATTGATATAGTCTTATGATATGGAACAGACATTGGGATGAACTTAGTTACAACTTGAATTTTCTAAAAGGCATCCATTTTCATGAGCTACAAGCTAACCTCTCTGACCATATTAGTGTTCAAGGAACTTCCACTACAGATCTCAAAGTATCCATTTGGAAAAAAAGAAAGTTTAGTGGCATGATTGAGCAAGATATTGCTGATTTCACATATATTGTTTCAGCCTATCTCGGGAGGTTGCAACAGGCAGAGTTGATTTTTCTGACATTACCATTGTTGTTAATAAGATCCTTTCAATATGTCTCATATGTATTTTGCAATTTGCATGAGCAATCTGTATTTTCCTTCTTTTCATCTACCTCTTCCAAATGTAAATCCTGTGTCAGTTTAGCTGTTCTATGCATCTGATGATAACAGATAACAGATAATCAGAGTTGGAAGGGACCTTGTAGGTCATCTAGTCCAACTCCCCGCCCAAGCGGGAGACCCTACACCATTTCTGACTGATGGCAGTCCAATCTCTTCTTGAAAGTCTCAAGTGATGGCGCTCCCACAACTTCCAAAGGCAAGCTGTTCCATTGGTTGATTGTTCTCACTGTCAGAAAGTTTCTTCTTATTTCCAGGTTAAATCTCTCCTTCTTCAGTTTCCATCCATTGTTCCTTGTCTGGCCTTCAGGTGCCTTGGAAAATAGCTTGACCTCTTCCTCTCTGGAGCATCCCCTCAAATATTGGAAGACTGCTATCCTGTCTCCTCTGGTCCTTCTCTTTACTAGACTAGCCAAGCCCAGTTCCTGTAACCATTCTTCATATGTTTTAGTCAGGGGTGGGATTCTACCAGTTCGCACCTATTCGCTAGAATCGTTGTTAACATTCTAAGAAGTTTGGAGAACCGGTTGTTAGAAGAAATTACTAGCCTAATCCTATAAGGAAGGCAGGAAGGAAACATTCTGGTGTTGCTTACAGAAACTGCCTCTCCGTTAACCCTTTCTACATTCTTGGCAGGACTAGACTTCCTGTCTCAGGAACTTCTCTGGAGTTTTTTTCCCCTCCTTTGCTGGTACTTTGCTTGTGTGGAGTGACCATTCAAAGTTACAATGGCACTGAAAAAAGTGACTTTTTCACACTTATGACTGTTACAGCATCCCCACAGTCATGAGAGGCCAGACGAGGAGATGCGTGCCTTGATGTGAGTGATATTGAGTTGACCACACCCAGCCAATAACATGACTGCCAAGCCACATCCACCCAGTCACGACCACCAAGCCATGCCCACCAACTAAGCCACACCCACAGAACCGGTTGTTAAAAAATTTGAATCCCACCCCTGGTTTTAGTCTCCAGTCCCCTAATCATCCTGGTTGATCTTCTCTGTACTTTTTCTAGAGTTTCAATACCTTTTTTGTAATGTGGTGAACAAAACTGGATGCAGTACTCTAGGTATGGTCTTACTAAGGCTTTATAGAGTGGTATTAGTACCTCCCTTGAGGTGTTAATAGAACTTAGGACTGCATTGGCTTTTTTGGTGGCTGCTGAACACTGCTGGCTCATATTTAGCTGATTGTCCACTAAGACTCCAAGATCCCTCTCACAGTTACTGCTATTAAGCCTGGTTTCACCCAGTCTATATGCGTACTTTTGGTTTTTCTTGCCTAAGTGTAGGACTTTACTTTTCTCTACAATGAATTTCATTTTATTAGATATGACCCAGTGTTCTAGTCTGTCAAGATCCATCTGGATCTTGAGCCTATCTTCTAGGGAGTTAGCTATTCCTGCCAGATTAGTATCATCTGCAAATTTGGTAAGTTCCCCTCCTATTCCCTCATCTAAGTCATTAATGAAAATATTGAAGAGTACTGGACCTAAGACGGAACTTCACAGCACCTCACTGCTTACTTCCTGCCATGTAGACTTAGACCCATTAAGCGCTACTCGTTGAGTACGGTTTGTCAGCCAGTTGCGAGTCCATCTAGTGGTGGTGCTATCTATTCCACTTTTTTCTAGCTTACTAAGAAGTAGGTTGTGGTCTACTTTGTCAAATGCTTGCTGAAATCTAAATATATTATGTCCACAGTATTTTGCTGGTCTACTAATTTAGTCACTATGTTGAAGAATGAAATAAGATTGGTTTGGCATGATCTGTTTTTAACAAACCCGTGCTGACTGCTAATTATTACTTTACTTGTTTCTAGATGTTGGCAGATCTGGTTTTTTATTATCTTTTCCAGTATCTTCCTGGGTATTGATGTTAGGCTGATTGGTCTATAGTTTCTTGGATCTCTTTTTTTCCCTTTTTTGAAGATGGAACCACATCAGCACTTTTCCAGTCCTCTGGTAATTCTCCAGTGCTCCAGGATTTTTGAAAGATATGGTGCAGTGGTTCTGAGATGACCTCTGTCAACTCCTGAAATGAGCTGGAGTTAATTTATTCTTTTTTATAAAATGTGCTAATCTGAAAAGTTATTAGATTCATTCCGACTTTGGCCATTATAGGCTACCATAGATCTCCTCCTATCAGGTGGGGCAAAGAAGCTGGACAATGTGCCTTCCATGATCCTCACCATCAGCAATCATTGAAGTCATGGTTAGCTGGTGATACTATCTTTACCGTTTCTGCCTACTTCCCAACTTTTTACCACCACCTCAGTGATGTAAACCTCATCTGTCTGATCTTTGCTGGAGATGTGTGAGGTGAGTGAATGACACTTCATAAGCAAGTTACATAAAAACCAGAACCATTGATGAACTTTCCAAGTCTATATAGTCCTTCTCTTGAAAAAGTGCTTTTTGGTCATGGGACATCTCATCATGTGTGGTGGATGTAGTCTGGAATGCCAGGAAGGAGTCCCAGAGGGCAAAGAGACAGTGGACTTTGGAATGTCTGATAGGTGGGAAGAGGGCAAGGATGGACGCTCCCTACCATAGCAGTTCACAGAATACATCTAAAGTCAAGCAGATAGTTGTTTTAGTCTGGCAAGATTCTGTCTGTAGGCAAACAACAATAAAAAAAACTACTGGGAATTAACTGTATATGCTGTTTTCAGTTCTTGGGCCTGACATATGAGACCATAACTACTATACTGGTATCCATTGAATGCTATTCCATGCAAACATTTAATCTTAATCCATTTATGCACCAAGAAAGTAAATTAAGAATAGACAAATCCAATGAATTCTTGCAGACAATAAATTGTATTCCTGCAGATTCTTATGCAAAAACAGACAAGTCACACCAGAGGCCACTTTTTTTAAAGTCAAAATTCAATCAATACAAACTTGCAAGGATATAATTTAAACAGGGATAAAAAAAAAATTACCACAACCTAGTAACTAAAACCACTAAAAATGCAAAGTTTATAGTCCATCTGTCTTTTTGCTTCAGGGAGCCAGTATTAAATTTATTGCTAAATAAAACAAATAAGCTTCACAAAAGTTGGTGTTGAAATCTGCATACTCCTAAGAGAATTAGCAGAACTCTCTTGTTATGATGGCTGATTCTCAATTTGCATCTTTAAAGAGTTGTGACCACATCCAGGTTCCTGAATGGTCTTATGGCTTTGGAGTACTGCTTGATTACCTTTTGAACAGGTGCTGTATGTGAGCAGGATTCTGCAATAAGGCCTGGGGGTAATGGTAAGAGAACAAGAATCAGTAAGGATGAAATATTGTCCCAGCCAAAATTGAATGACATTTACCTTTGGGAAATAATCACGTTTATATCACTATTGTACATATATACAGTATTAGAAAGCCTGCAGCTGATAAACAGGCTTTTTTTGTACCATTTAGCATGTGTAATTCAACCTCCGTTCCCTTTTGCACTGTAGAAGTTCTAGGCTTGCCAGTTTTTCCTGGCGTAGTGAGTATGTGAATATAGCTTAATATAGCTTAATTTTAAAGAAAAAATCTATCTATCTACTTCCTTCAGTTAATGGCAGCTTGCTTTCTCTGTCTTCTTCTTTCAGCACTCTGCTACTGCTTATGGCAGGGGTGGGCAATTAATTTTTCTAAGGGGCCACGTGAGAAATGGGCTGTTGGCGAGAGCTGAACCAATAGAGCTGTGAAGGTGCATAGGCTTAGGGTATGCCAGGCATGCAACACAACTGCATTGTTTTTATTTTGAAGATGACTGCTATTTCAATCAGAATAGAGCTGGAAGGGACCTTGGAGGACTTCTAGTCTAGCCCAATCCCCTGCTCAAGCAGGAGACCCTATGCCATTTCAGATGGCTGGCTGTCTAGTCTTTTCTTTAAAAAAGTGATGAAGTACCATCTACTTCTGAAGGCAAGCCTGTACCACTGATTTTTAGTGTTTTTAGTGTTAGGAAATTTCTCCTTAGTTCTTGGTTGCTTCTCTCCTTGATTAGTTTCCATCCACTGTTTCTTGTCTTGCCTTCTGATGCTTTGGAAAATAAGTTGATCCCCTCTTCTTTGTGGCAGCCCCTCAAATACTGGACTACTGCTATCATGTCACTCCCTAATCCTTTTCTCTAGACGGTTCCTGCAACCATTCTTCCTATGTTTTTGTCCCCAGGCCATTCGTCATCTTAATCTTCTTCCAAAGTCTCAACATCTTTTTCTAATGTGGTAACCAAAAACTAGATGCAGTATTCCAGGTGTGGTCTTACCAAGGCTTTATAAAGTGGTACTAATAGTTCACATGCTTTTGATTCTATGCCTCTGTTTATACAACCAAGGATTGTACTTGCTTTTTTGGCTGCTGCCATACACTGTTGGCTCATGTTTAAGTGATCACCACTAGGACTCCAAAGTCCCTCTCACAGTTACTGTTTTTAAGCCAGATTTTGCCTAATCTGTACTTGTACCTTTGGTTTTTCCTGCCTAGGTGAAAAAACTTGCTTTTCTCCACATACACACACACACACACACACACACACACACACACACACACAAACTGGGGGAAAACAGCAGTCACCTTCAAAATAAAAGCAATGCAGTTGTGTTGTCTACATGATGTACTCATTTACGTTTGATTTCTAATTTCCGATTGACTTCACACAAGCCAAACATAACAGCAAAAAGGCCAGATGTGACCCAGAAGTGTAAAATGCCCAGGTCTGGTCTATGGACTTTTAAAAGTAAGAATATCTTTGATCCCAGCAAAACCAACAATGCCCTTCATCGAAGTTCTCCATATTATGGAGTGGTCCAAGGACCACCAAATATATGTGCCTATAAATAAGGGCAACTGCATACAAACCAGCATCATTGATTTTCTATCATCTCTCGCTTTTTAATTATAGTCTGAACATATGCTTAGGTGTAGATTATAGCTATATATTTAACACATATTGCCTCTATAAGGCAACTGGACTTTCTTAGTTTTTCCCCTTGAAAACTTTTCACTTCTCATCTCAGCAGCTTCTTCTGTTCTTGGATGAGAAGTGAAATGTTTTCAAGAAAAAAAACCAATAAAGTTTTTGGTTTTTGAACAGCACTTTTGAGACAATGTCTATGGAGATTTTCAGTCATCCAGGTCATGGTTGTCCCAAAGGTGCTTTTTCAAGAAGCCACTGGAATTTCTTGTTTTTCTTTGAAGACATTTTACTTTTCATCCAAGAAGCTTCTTCAACTCTGACTGGAGGGTGGAGAATGGAAGGATTTGTATTCCTTGCAAACAGCAGACAAAAGAATGCAAATGACCAGCTGTCTGTAAGAAATATAAGTTCATTCCCCATTTTTTTAAAAAAAGGATTTTTGTTTGTTGGTTTGTTTGTTGTAACATTTCAGGACTGTAGAAGCTCCATTATATCATGCAGTGTTAGTAAGGACTCTGACCTTCCTTAAAAATCTCCTTTCTTTGAAAGGTCATGGCATTTAAGGGGTTAATATCAGCTAGCTGCAGTGGTGCTGGCTTTATAGCCTTCAGTAAGCAGTAATAGTAACAAACTTTAGTAGTAGTAGTAGTAGTAGTAGTAGTAGTAGTAGTAATTGTGATAGTACTATAGTAATAGTAGTAAATACACATCAATTCAAGGTAAAGGTTCCCCTCGCATATACGTGCTAGTCATTTCCAGGCTCTAGGGGTGGTGCTCATCTCCGTTACAAAGCCAAAGAGCCAGCGCTGTCCAAAGACGTCTCCGTGGTCATGTGGCCAGCATGACTAAACACCGAAGGCGCATGTAACACTGTCACCTTCCCACCAAAGTGGTCCCTATTTTTCTACTTGCATTTTTACATGCTTTTGAACTGCTAGGTTGGCAGAAGCTGGGACAAGTAATGGAAGCTCACTCCGTTACACTAGGGATTTGAACCACCGAACTGCTGACCTTTCTGATCGACAATCTCAGCCACTGAGCTACCACGTCCTTTTACACATCACTTATAGTGGTGTTAATAATCAAGTAGCATCGATTCATCAGCCACAATGGTGCCTCCCTGCCCAAAGTTATAGGAGGTAGGAACAACCTAGGAGACAATTGGAGAAAACACACTGCTCTATTTTTCCTATGTTCCCACAAGTTAAAAGACAAAAGATTTACTTCTGAAGGAACGACAGCCAATAATTTATGGCAGTTCCTGAGATTTATGTTGATATGGATGCCGATTCTCTGAGCCGGTAAGAACAGGTTCTGTTTCTTTGGAATGAAATATGAGAGGCTTTTGGCATTTTGTGATAAACAATTTATTTACCGCATTTGCGGGATTCAGGTGGAATGTTGTGTGTGTTGGTTTTAAGATTCCAGGAATGGCTGGCTGTCCTATGAAATTTCCGAGGAGACGCTCTTGCACCCTTGGTGCAAAAATGTTTTGTCTTTTTACCCCATCTTTCAAGTCATTCCATCTCATGACCAAAAATCCCTAATCTCAAACCACATTGATAACAAACAACAGCGGTTTGATTGGGAAGGAACAAAAATCATTGGCATGCCAACACCTGCCACACACGTGAATTTATTGAAGCCTGGTATTCTCCCAAAGGAGCAATTAGCAAGCATATGGATTTAGATTCAGCATATGAATCAGTAAGAAACCAGACCATTGAATGACCAATCAACAAGAGAACCAATCAGCCGCTCAGAATTTAAATATAGCTCCAAACGAATAACCAATCACATGGCCAACTGACCACACTGGCACACAAGCTAAAGAAAGGAATAGGACAAGAAAATCTTGCTGATGATGTTCCCTAGCCTGATCAAGAAACATTCAGAAACTAAACTGCAACAAGCTTGGAGAGCAAACCTTCTCCAAAATCACCCAATCTCAGCCTGAAACCATTGGAATAAGAAGCGTATTCAGTACAGATACTCCTTGACTTAAAAACCTTCGTTTAGTGACCATTCAAATTTATAGAGGACTGAAAAAGTGATTTATAGCCAGTCCTCGCATTTACATCCAATGCAGTATCCTACAGTCACACAATCAAAATTTGGGTGCTTTGCAATTGGCATGTATTAATAACAGTTGTAGCATCCTGGGGTTATGTGATTGCCACCTGCAACCTTCCCAACCAACTTTATTTATTTATTTATTTATTTTTGTCAATTGCTTACAAGATAATTGATATAAGTAAAAACATAGTTATGAATACATGGATATATATAAGAAAAATAAAAGAAACAATAGGACAGGGATGGTAGGCATGTTGGTGCGCTTATGCATGCCCCCCACATACTTCTTAGGAAAGGGGTGAAGTCAATAGTAGAAAGTCTAAGGTTAAAGTTTTTGGGGTTTGGGGAAGAAACCACAGAGTCAGGTAGAGTATTCCTGACATTGACCACTCTGTTGCTGAAGTCGTATTTCCTGCAATTGGTGCGATTAACCTTGAGTTTGTATCTATTGTTTGCTCTTGTGTTGTTATGGTTGAAACTGAAGTATTCATTGACTGGTAGGACATTGCAATGTATGATTTTATATATTATACTTAAATCGGACCAAAGGCTAGTTCTAGGGTTTCTAGGTCTAGAATTTCAAGTCTGGTGGCATAAGGTATTCTGCAATGAGTAGAGGAGTGGAGAACTCTTCTTGTGAAATATTTTCTGGACTTTCTCAACTATGTTAATATCAGATACATAATGTGGGTTCCAGAATGATGAGCTGTATTCGAGTATTGGTCTAGCAAATGTTTTGTATGCTCTAGTTAGTAGTGTGATATTATCAGAGAAAAAGCTATGTAAGATTAGGTTAACAACTCTTAACGCCTTTTTGGCTATGTAGTTATAGTGGACTCTAGCACTTAGATCATTTGAGATGAGTACTCCAAGGTCCTTGACAAAGTTTGGATCCTCAGCAAGATCTTGACTATTCAGCCTGTATTTTATTTTCTGATTTTTTTTGCCAATATGTAGGACAGAGCATTTATTTGTTGAGATTTGAAGTTGCCATTTGTTTGACCATTCTGATACATAGTCAAGGTCTTTTTGAAGGGTAGCAGTATTGTCTGTGGTGTTGATTAGCTTTACATCATCAGCAAAGAGAACACAGTTGCTCTTGATATGATCACAGAGGTCATTTATGTAGAGAATGAAAAGAGTTGGTCCTAGAACACTGCCCTGAGGGACACCACAGGTACAGAATTTGATACGACACTCCCAATTTTGACCATTTGTTGTCTGACAGAAATGCTTCTATCCAGTTATGCAGGTGTCCAGAGATACCATAACATTTTAGTTTTAGGAGTAGTTTGTCGTGTACCACTGAATCAAAGGCTTTACAGAAGTATATGTATTTTGCGTCTATCGCTTTGCCCTGATCGAGTTGTGTAGTCCATATGTTTTTGCAGTGTAAGAATTGCAGGTTACATGATAGTTTTTTCCTGAAACCAAATTGTTTATTAGAGAGTAGGTTGTTTGTTTCTAAGTAGAGGATGATGGATTGGTTAATAATTGATTCCATGACTTTCCAGGTGTTGCAGCATAAAGAGTTTGGTCTGTAGTTTTCAACTAGGCTGGGGTCTCCCTTTTTGAAGATGGGGATGACCGTGGCTTGTGACCATAGTTTTGGCAAGGAGCTGGTCCTGAAAGATTATGCTTAGAGGTTCTGCTATGGCAGTGGATAGCTTTTTAAAGAAGTAGGCACATATTCTGTTCGGTCCAATAGATACAAATGGTTTAAGATTGCATAGTGCTTTTTCAACATAGTCTTCTGTAAAATCGATATGTATTAGATCATTGTAGTTGTCTGTGGTTCGACTAGGAAATACTGGGCATGGATCCATTGCTGTTTACAAATACTGAGCCAAAGAATGTGTTAAAGGGGTTGGATTTAATAGTGTTGTCGTTACAGTCTTTACCATTAGGTCCTTTCAGGGGTGGGATGGACCTTGAGTTTTTTAGTTTGTTGCTTACAAAATTATAGAAAGTGTGGGTGGAATTGGTGCATAGAAGGTTTTCTTCTTGTTTAATGTGATAATTGGTGCATTCAATTTTTATCCGGTGGCATAAATTTTTGTATCAGCTTTTGAAGTTGGCAACGTGACCAGATTTGTTTTTCCAGTGATTTCTTTTTGGATTGAAGATTCCTTATTGTTATGGGTAATTTGTTTTTTCTGGTTTTGGGAGTTGTTAATGGTACATATAGTTTGATGACTCTTTTGACTTCAAGTAAAAATATCTTGTAATGATCTTCTACAGTATTGCATCCAGAGAATAGAAATTGCCAATCAAGGGATGAGAGATCGTTATTTATAAGATCATAGTTCCCTTTTTTGAAGTTATGATTGGGGTTTCTGTTGTTGTGATGATTTTTGTGTGGATGTATGTTGAGACAAAAGTCAATCAAGTTGTGGTCACCATTGGAAAAGGGTTCTTTAATTTGTATTCCATAAATTGAATTCAAACTATTGCAGAAGATGAGATCGAGGCAGTTGTTAAGTCTAGTGTTGTTGGTTTCTAGTTGTTCTAGTCTCAGATTTGTTACTGCTTTGTAGAAGGTTGCATGTGTAGGTTCAGTTGTACATTTGTTAAGGGTCCAGTTAATATGAGGTAGATTGAAGTCACCGAGAAGGATAAAAGCGTGTGGGCAGGATGCTGCCCATGTTAGTAGTGTATTTAGCTTGTTTGCATGTTCAATGTCATAATCAGGGGCTCTGTAACATAGTAAGAACCGAAATGTGATATTTAAGGACAGTTCACAGATGATGGCCTCAGGAATAGCAAGCTCCTGGGTAACTTGGATGTTTTTTAGAGGTAGGGAATTTTTTATAGAAGATAGCAACACTACCTCCTCTATGGATTTCACGATTTGATTGGTAAACATGATAGTCTCTTACTGTGGTAATGGAATCAGGGAGAGATGCATTGAGCCATGTTTCACAGACAAATACAATGTCGAATTTAGCCGTAAATTTAATAAGAGGAGAAATTCAGGTATTTTATTTACAAGGCTTCTTGCATTGAGTAGCTTGCATTTAAGGCCAATTGTGGTTGGAATAGAGATAGGTAGGGGCATGCGTGTCTAATTTTGAGTGATGTTGGATTGGATGGGGTGGGGTTGGATGCGAAGTTGCGGTTTGTGTGACTTTCTTTTGATGCAATCAGCTCTGTAGTCAATGTATAGGTCCTTTTCTCCATTGTCTAGATGGTTTTTGAGTTGTGCGTGGAGTTCACAGGAGCAGATTCTCTGCAGTATGGATAAGTCTGGTCTTGAGCAAAGTTTTTTGTGGTTGGGATTGGTTTTTGCAATGGCGTTTATTATATGAATGAATATGCGTTTGCTGGACTCACTTTTGCATACAACTCTACAAAATCTTGGGGCCACAGAGCTGTCATTGTATTTGCACCCAGGGCCATCTCTGGTTATTTCAATGATATCTTCAGGAGAGATGTTTGTTGTATTTGAGTTGCTTATGATATCACGAACTTTGGTGATGTCGTCTGATTCGTTGGTGTCTTTGAGATCAAATAAGATAGCATTTGGACGTTTCTGTTCACATTCCATGGTGTCTCTGATGAGTAAGGAGATGTCATATTTGTGGAATTATTTGAAGGGATAGTAATTATTTGTGGCTGTGGTTTGGTGGTTATTTTTGGTTGTAGTTGTGATTGTAGTTGAGGTAGTGGTTGTGGTTGTTGTGGGATTTGATTTTGAGCTGATAGGTACTTACATATCTGTGCTGTATTTTTTTTTCCAAGAGAGATTAGGCTTCCTTGTATAGTTGTTTCAAAACGTGTTGCTAAGCGTTCTGTTGAGTGAATGAGTGATTCTATGCTTTCAATGCTGTCAGTTTGTTTAGCTTAGGAGAACATGATGGACATAGATAAAAGAATGTATCTGAATTTTTAACCATATCCGACAAGCAAAGTCAATGAAGGAAACTACATTCTCTGAATACCTGCCCAATTCACTTTACAACAGCAGTAATTCATTTAACAACCAATGGCAAAAGAGGTGGTAAAATGGGGCATGGCTCACTTCATCACCACCTTGCTTAGCAGCAGAAATTCTGGTCCCAATTGTAGTTGTAAGTCAAGAACTACCTATATTGTTTTTGTATTGGCTTGAGATTTTCCAGCTTCACGGAAACTAGAAATTTGGGGGACATCAATAATGTTCCTGCCTTTTTTTGTGTAAATGTATATTTTTTAAAAATTTTTTGCCTATGTGCTGTCTCTCTCATTCAGCAGATTCATAAAATAGTAATCAGGTTCACTTTTGACCGCCCCATAAATGGATTCATTGCCCAGAAGTGAGCAATGTGATACTCTTCTTATATTTTAGGATGATATTGTACATCATCAATCAATCCCTGGCACTGGGCCTTCAGGCTGGGGCTGATGGAATAGAAGACTGCTTATCTCCTAAGCCCTACGAGATTTTTTTTTCAAGTTACTGCATCATTTGGTTTAAAGGTTGGGGAAAAGACCATTCTTTTTTATCGATATAAATATATTCATTTGTATTGAATACAACTTCATTTAGATAAAGCATTCTTCCTCTTCCAAATACCAAATGTGTACTTCCACAACAATAAATTTAAAACTGTGTGCTTTTGAAAGTAGATTGTTCAATAATGTATTCCTTTTCCATCTTATGCATATTTAACAAGCTTTTTCTGTTTATGTACACATAAACCTGTAAGCATTAATTTCCCACTGCAACCTGACATAGTTCTGTTAGAGAAATTGCACACTAACAACAATATAATCTTATAAAGAGAATTTAATTATTTATCTCAAAAAAGTAGTGAAATTACTTCGCAATCAAACTCAGTGCATTTTTCTGCAAGTTGTTTTCTCCCCTAAGCTTGTTATGTAAAAGTGTAAATGTTATGAATTATCTGGGCTATTTCACTTGTATAGTGTTTATTATTTTAACAAACTTGGAATGAACTTTTTTTTCTTGTCACTATTGTAACAGTTATTAAAAACATCCTTTAGAGTAAATTATTAGCACATTGAAATTATGCTGTTTGCCAAATTATCTTCTTCACAGTGTGTAATCGAAGTAGTTATTTTTTCGTGGAGGGGAAGAAGAAATACTGATTGAATATAGAGAATCTGATCCATACATACAAAGTCAAGGAAGTGCCTGAATACAGGTAGTCCTCAACTTACAACAGTACATTTAGTGACCATTCAAAGTTACAACAGCACTGAAAAAACTGACTTATGATCATTTTTCACTCTTATGACTGTTGCAGCATCCCCACACAATTTATATTCAGATTCTTGATAACTGGTTCCTATTTATGACATCTGCCGTGTCCTGTGGGGTCACCTGACTCCCTTTTGAGACCTTCTGACAAGCAAAGTTAATGTGGAAGCCAGATTCACTTAACAATTGTGTTACTAACTTAATACCTGCAGGGAGTCACTTAACAATGGGGCAAAACTCACTTAAGAAATATCTCGCTTTGCAACAGACATTTGAGGCTCAATTGTGGTAAAAAGTTAAGGACTACCTGTATATTTCGAGAAAGGATGGGCATACTAATCAATTTTGCTTGTGCTCAATTCTTATTGTTTGGCTACTGAATTTTGCTTTGGTCTCATTGGAACATCAGCTTCCGGATATAGATTTAATTTTCCCCAAAGTCTTACTCAAACCTGCTTGCAAGCAGTGGTGGTATTCAGCAGGTTCTGACCAGCTCTGGAGAACCAGTAGCGGAAATTCTGAGTAGTTCAGAGAACCTCTGACTGAAGACTTTACAGTATCCTTCCCCTGCCACACCCACCAAGCCACGCCCACAGAACCAGTAGTAAAAAAAATTGAATCCCACCCACTGCCTGCAAGTATATGGTGTACCATTTCCCTGTGCATAGTTTTCCTAATATGAGGATTTTTATTCATATTTTGCTGTAATAGAAGAATGTTCTTTTCCTAAAATCTAGCAATTTTAATCAAGAGTAAGGAAAAGTTAAAAGTTATGGAGAATAAAAATAGAATGTCTACGTGTAAGTAAAAAGAAAGGAAAGGATCTAGCAGCATAAATCTTTGGCATTCAGATCAGAGGTGGTATTCTGCAGGTTCTGACCAGTTCTGGAGAACTGGTAGCGGAAATTTTGAGTAGTTTGGAGAAACGGCATATATCACCTCCGACTGGAGATTTTACAGTTTCCTTCCCCTGCCACTCCCACCAAGCCACACCCACAGAACTGGTAGTAAAACAAAATTGAATCCCACCACTGACACAGACTCATTAATAATGGGGGATATTAATGTTTACTTTACTACAACATTCTTTACTACAAAATTCATATTCATGCATTCAAAAGTTGAATGCCTACGTAATTGGTTGATGGACTTCAGCTTCTTATCAAGTGGTCATTTCTACTATGTTTTCTTTTATATGTTGAAAGAGGACTGCTTTTTTCTAGGCTGTCTGGTCTTTTGGTTAAATTGTAACTTTAGTGTTAACTTCATATTATTTATAGAATTTATTCATATTATAATTTAAGCAGGCATTTAAGAGTACATAATATAATATTATGTATATTTCATTGAGCTTTTCCCATGTTTTCAACTCCCCATCTTAATTTATGTACTCTATATTTTAAACCTTATGGTTATTCTCATACGCTGTGTTATAGCAGTATATGTATTATGATATATCACCACATTACATTATTACTCATGTATTATATTTTTATGACAGAGTTGTACTTTGTTATTCAAGGGTTACTACAATAAAGCTGTTTTGATTCTGATTTTTATTCGGATGCTGACTTCTACAGAAGATGCTGCAGTCAATCAACAATATCTCAGGTAGAACTAGGAAAGCTTTGTGATTAAAATCCAGAAAGTATGGATCAGAAAAGATATTGTTTTATGGCCAGAGGTTATTATTCTTTTTTATTTCCAGAACTGGGGGTTGTTTAGGTAGTGATATTGTAGGAACTTGTATTTTCAGGGTTTGGGGAAGCAATTGGATGAAAATTCATGCATTGAATCTGCCAGAATTCTAAACACCTGTTTTGGGAGTTACTGTGTTAAAAAAAGACAGAGAATATTTTGACATTGTGCTGTGATCTTGTGGAGGGAAGAGAAGAGAAGTGTCCTAGTGGGGCCAGAACTGCATGTAGATCATGAGAAATGGCTTGTCCACCTCTGATACAAGAAACCTACTTATCAGAAAGCATCATCTCTTGTTTCGGAAAATAAGTTCAGAAAGAGGAAATGGAATGGAGACTCTCCATGTTCTATCAATCGATCGCTGTGGGCTGAAGGAACAAATTTATATCTTCAGAAAGACAGTCAAGTTCAATGAATAATTGTGTTGTCTTGTCATGTGGGGGAGACATGCAGAAATATTTAAATGATTTCTTTTGTCACGACTTTGCCTCTTGCTTTCATTTCTCTTCTAAGAATAATATGCAAACATTCCCGTTGACCTAGATATGAAGATATAAATTTTATCTTTTGCCTTAGTTATTTCTCCTACTCCAATTATACTACTACCTTCCTTTCTCTTCCCTTCCTGGAACTAAATCTAGCTGAAAAGCAACTTAGCAATGAAGGCAATTTTTATAGTTTTTTGTCTCCCGTTGCTCTTGTAGAATAATAATGAGCGTGTGAAGACCATCCTGTTTTTTTTGATTTACAAGCCACTCTGAGATCTCTACTGTAGGTGGAGCCCAGAACAGGAAAGGAAAATTATAAATCATTAGTCCCTTCAAAATCTCCAAAGGCCATTCTGACAGGGAGGGAGAACCCAGAGTTGCTCCGAGTGATTCCTCCAACAATGTTTGTCACACTGACATGCTGTGCAGATAGCAATCTGGCTGTGTCTTGCAAAGAAATCTTCTCCATCTGTCTCATTGTCTGAATAACATCCCTTTGATTTATAGCACGGTGCTTTGGTGCAATAGCAAGGAGACTATGTCAGAGCTTAGGGACTGCAGTGTCAGGACTCAGTGACCTGTTTCTTCACAGTTCTCAGGAAAAGATAAAAAACCTTGTTAGCTTCCAACTAGCATCCTTCCTAGCCTGCCTCTCTCTATTCAATCTACCCTATCCATGTGCACCAAATCGGTTCTAGGGGAACGCTGATTTGCTTTACAATTGCAGTGCAGTCAGTCTGCGGAGAGTCTCAGTCATCCAGGCCACAGTTGTCTCAGGGGTGCTTCTTCAAAAAGCAGCTGGAGTGGGGGGGGGGGAGGGTTTCCCTTGAGGAAGAAGAAAAAAACATTTCACTTCTCATCCAAGAAGCTTCATCAGTTGTGATGGTGGAGGCAATGGATCAAAATAAAAACATTCACCATCACAGCTGAAGAAGCTTCTTGGATGAGAAGCAAAACTTCTTCCTCAAGGGAAAAAAAAATTCAGTTCAGTTGCCTTTTGGAAAATCACCTTTGAGACAACGGCATTGTTCGTTTAAAAACAACCATGTTCATTTTATGACCACCACGTTTATTTAACTACCGCCCACAAAAAAAATGTTGTAAAATTGGATCAGTCATTAAGAGAGTTGCAATATAGACCGTATTGGTCATTCTCCATTACAGTCTTATGTTAAGGACTTAATGTTTCCTTTAAAAATTAGATGAAATGTTCCCCCATTCCTAGTACCAACTTTGTAAAATATACATATAAATCTATTTGGCAAGAAAATATGTTCACATATATACATTTAAATGCAGTATCTGCAATCTCCCCCCCCCCGCCCCCAGAATGCAGCAATATTTGGATTCGGAGTGGAAGCAATTTATGAATGAACTCCAGCAAAGATGGTGCAGGATGGAAATATTCCAAGTCACTAATTCCTACCTGGGAACAAATTCCTTGAACTCAGCACAGCCTGCTTCTGAGTAGAACTGTGCACAATTGCACAGTAAAACAATTCAATTTATTAATGACCTGCTCTTGAGAACCACCATCTAAAAGAACTCTCTGTTGGATGGTTAGCTTATTTCTAAACCCATTATATCTTTTATTTGCCGGGCCTCCAACTGAGACCCACTCTATTACTGTCAGTAATTCTCACACGTAATCTGATGCCCGAAGGCACGGCCTCCCAAGTTTTAAAAGATTGGTCGATATCATTATTGCAGTTGCCCAGAAAAATGTCGTGACACTCCAGAGCTATCATTGACAGCAGGCTCCCATAAAGCTGATTTAGGGCTCAATTCTTCAAACAACACCCATCCGGAGACAGTGGAAAACACACATTTGCACACACATAGAGAAAGGAAGCAAGCAAACAAAAAATAGCTGAAGTTCAGACTGCCCTTTGTAAAGTACAGCTTCTCAACAAAAACTTTTACTTTCAATGGCTTCTTCAACCAATTCTGCTCAGTGAATTCATTTTCTTGCTGAATCTTTCAGCTATACAGCTATACAATGACTTACACCAGGGGTGTCAAACTCGGTTTCATTGAGGGCCATATCAGGTAGGTGGGCCCAGCTCAATGTCACTCCTGTCAGCGGCACCTTTGGTGGCCCGAGTGCTCTGCCAAAGAAGACAGGCTCCCGAGCTCCGTTTTTGGCTGCCATGGCCTCCTGCAACCCTCTGCCACCGAAAACGGAGTTCAGGAGGGCTGAGCAGGGATGGCCCTCTCAAGCTCCATTTTTGCTTGCAGAAGATTGTAGGAGGCTGTGGAAGCCAAAAATGGAGGTCAGGAGCCTGTTTTCGCTGCCAGAAACACCTCAGGCCAATCCTTCGCTGTTTCCAGGGCAGTGTTCTGACCCAAACCTTGTTCCAAGGAAACAAACACAAAACAGAGGTAACAGCAAAACCTTTTAATGATTCTTTACGAATTCTGTTCCTTCATGGTTAAAAGGCTGTTTCAAACTAATTGTCTCTGATAAGAACGAACCTTGCCAAGGTTGTGCAAGGCTGCCAAGAACCCTAGATAAAGTTACTAAGAAATATTTCAAACCCAAAGAGTCTCCAAACACAAACCAAGATATTCCCAACATCCACAAGGCTTGAGTGTGAAAACTTCTTTGCTTCCTGCAAAGAACTCCAGTTTCTCAGCTGGCTTTTACCTCTTAAGGGAGAGGCCATTACCTTGTAGCCTTACTCCCAAGTCGCCCGGGCTGCTGCAGCTGCTCTTTCCCTTTGAGTATCCCTGCACGCACGCGCACTGGGCACGGGCTCCTCAGGGGCCTCTTCATCACTGCTGCCAGCCTCCAAAGGCAGCATTTCACTCCCGATGGTCCTGGCCCCATCCCTGCATCACACACAGGCCCCTCATCTGAGTCCTCGCTCTCTGAGACCTCAGCCATCCTCACCTGATGCCAGTAAACCACAACAGGTGGCCCCGCAGGCTAGATCTAAGTACCCCATGGGCCAGATCCGGCCCTCGGGCCTTGAGTTTGACACCCCTGACCTGGTGTATATCCCATCTCCCCTAGTGTGTTCTGGCACTATTATCTCATGTACTCTAAGCACTTGAAAAAACTGGGCATAATTTTGAGCAAGGTTGCATAGAGTGGAAAGGGATTTCTAGATGCTACATCCTGTAAAGATCAAACTCATGCATTTTTTCTGAGTACATTTAGAAATTCTATCTCTATCTGTAGAGTATAGATTAGATAGAGATCTTGCATTACTCAGGATCAAAAGAAATGGTGCATGCCTCTTCAATTTGTGCATGATGATGGAGGAACAGCAAAAATGGAGGTGCAATACTGTTCATGCTGTGCTGTGTAACTTGAGACCCAATTCTTGGAAACAGTTGGGGACACATATTTAAAAAAAGGATTAATCTAAAGCACCTGTCATTTGAAATGGTCTTCAATCCATGAACAAATCTGACTTTAGCAGCCTTGTATGATTATTCCTACATGAAATATATTTTGTTCCTTTAAAAAAAACCCTAGATTTTGAAGAGAAGGTGCCTAGTCTATGCAGAAATCTATTAATTTGTAAAAATTATTATAACCATGGCAAGAACTATTGTAAATGGTTGATGCAAGCATATAGTGCAGCATAATGGGTTGCTAATGTACAAAAATGAAAATAAGAGTGCAAGAGAAAGGAAAACTACATCTCTCACACAAACTAATCAAAGCTACTTTAACAAATGTATTCCTATGCTAAGCAATTCAGTTGTTCACATTTAAATTGGGTTATTTTAACATTATGAATACCCTCAGAATTAATCATGCAAACTAGCATAGGCAGCCCAAATGTCTAAATATTTCTCTAATCAAAACTCCTGGCAATAAAATGCTGTCCAAATGTATAGGGTGTGTTCTGCTTATACAGTTGATTGGCAGAAAGCTGAGTTTCAAGCCACCAGGAAACATAATGACTTATCTCACATTAATTCTGGAATAAGGGCCATCAGTGTGGATAGTAAGTGTTCCCATCTTAATTTCCTGCTCTGGGAAAGCAACAGCTGCAGAGCCTGAATTGTAGGGTCAGGTATCCAAATCTCACCTTCCAGCCCAGTGATCTTATCTCTGATCTAGGAGCGAAGAATTCAGGTCACCTTATGACCCACCTATGGAATCTTGTCCGGGAGCCATAACCTTACAGCTGAATAACCTAACCTGGAAAGTCTTAAAACAGTGGTTTTTGAACATTGAAGACAGCAGATATAAGGAAGAGCAGGAATTAATCGGGGGTGGGGGGGTAGGTTACATAGCTTCATGGATATTAGAGATCTCAAATGGATCCCCCAACCTCAAATAGTATCCTTTTCAATAGGGCTTTGCAGGATTTTCAGAAGGGGAGGGAGGGAAGGAGGGAGGGGCAGGGCAGGAAGTATGGCAGCAAGGGGGGTGGTGAGGAAGGAAGGAAAGGAGGAGGAAATGGTAAGGAGGGAGTGGGAAAAAGGAAAGGGAAGAATGGCAGCAAGGGGGGATGGGAAGGAAAGCAGTAAGAAGTGGGAGGGACAGAGGAAGATAAAAACCAGCCACTTTTCCTTGTAGTTCCGGAGTAACTTGTCTTTCCTTCAGTTGCAGGAGCGCTCTCCTTGGTCCTGATCCCCTTTTCTCTTTCAGGTTCTTCTACAACAATTAGATTGATTTTCTCTTTTTGTGATTCTTTGGGATTACTAGCTTTTACAAAATATATCACTGTAACTCAAGCCATAGTTCTGTGTTTCTGCCACCTACCATGCCAAGAAATCTTGCTGTGTTTTTGGTTTCCTATTTGCAGCATGTGATATCTGGGGATGAGGCCCCCACGAGAAAAGGTCAACAATGTTACGCTCTCGGCCAAGTCTGCGGAGAGCTGCCAAAACTCCTGGAAATAGCCAAAATAGAAACAACTTCTGGATTCTTGGCCCTCAAACAATTGCTTGTCTCTCTCTCCCCCGCTCCTTCTGTTATCTTTTTCTGCCTTCCTCTTCTTTCGGCATTTTTTTTTATTCAAATCTTAAATTGAGCCATATGGTGCTACTGCTATTTAAATGGAACAGAAATTTGCCAAAGAGCCTCATGGTAAGTAAAGACCTATTGATATGAATTCATATTAGCTGTATCAAGAAATAAACTCCCACTTTCCTAAGTGTACAAAGGGCTATGTTGGCATGTCATCCCCATGCTAAGAACTCCAGTTTAAAATATATTTCTTCAAACAGCCAGCCAGCTGTTTAAATTGGATTTGGCATTTTTATCCACCTATTGAGGCCTAATCCCTGGGATAGGCAGGTGTTGGTGTTTGATGGTGTTAAAAGTATTGACTCAGGATGTAAGCTATTCCAAATAAAGCTGCCTTTTGCAATTGACCGATGGTGACTTTGTCGATGCCATCAGTGGTGTTCAGGTGGTGTGCCAGTTGTTTTGGTATTATCTTTGCTTTCTTTTGCCACATCCCTTCTACTTCTATTTGCAGATGTTTGAATTTTGTGATTTTCTCCAGTTCTTTTTGCAATGATACCTTCAATATTGTTAAACAACACCTTCCCATCTCAGGTCCTTAGGAAAAACACTAAAGATGGCCAGAAATGGCAAAACCAGCCTAAACATCTGACTGACTGGGAAACCAGCCATAACAAATTTATATGCTGCCCAGTTCCCCTGGACATTTTACTTGAATAACCCACTCCTCCACCTCCTCTTCCTCTTCCTCCTCCTCCTCCCCCTCCAATCCTGACTTGGAAAGCTGCTGCTCTATTTTTGATCTGAAAACATTTTCAATCAAATGGTGGCCTTCCCCTTTTTGTACAAATAGTTCTGCTTTATTTTAATTATGGTTTTAAAAATATGAATGAACATTTAAGAAGCCCCAGTGGGATGATTTTGCAATACAAGCACTTTTTGAAATTATGGGACTGTAATTATATACAACAGAAAGGAATATTTCTGTGTTTATTTATCCATCCATCCAATCTGAATGGGTGACCTTCTCATAAAAAAGTGACCCTGGGCAGCGTACAATAAAAAATAAAAACTTTCCAACTTGTTCAATTAGTTTGAAACAAATCAGGGATCCCATTTCCAATTACATGATGCTGAGGACGCTGCAATGGTTGTTAAATGCAATGACTGGTTGTAAGTAATTTTTTTTCAGTGCCACTGCAATTTCAGATGATCGGTAAATGAATCAAACTACCACAATAAATTGACGCTTTGAAACCCACAATTTCTAGGTGTGGTGTGCGAACACAAACTATTAGGAGTTATCAACCACACCTTTGGATTGAAGGCACTGTGGTTTATCCACTCTAGTTTTATACCATACCTGGTTTCTCCACCTGAATTGAAGAAAAGTATAGAAATAAATTAGGAAAAAACCTATGATCGCCACACACACTTTCAATTGCTTGAGAGTTCATTTCCAGCGTTTGGTACATTTCTTCTTAACACCTGCAAAACAAACAAATGATCACACAGCAGCCACAGGGGGAGGTTTTCCTCACCCATAAGTGAACCCATGGCTGGCTGGGAGTTGAAGTCCACACGTGTTAAAAGTTGTCCAAGTTTTGGCAGAGGCCGATTTAGAGCAGGGGTCCCCATACTTGGCAATTTTAAGACTTGTGGACTTCAACTCCCAGAATTCCCTAGCCAGCATGCTCTATTCCAGAGGTCTCCAAACTTGGCAACTTTAAGACTTGTGGCTGGAGAATTCTGGGAGTTGAAGTCCACAAGTCTTAAAGTTGCCAAATCTGGAGACCTCTGGAATAGAGCATCGCAAGCAGTTTCTCGCCCGGCCTCTTGTCTGGGCCCGCAACCCCCGGCCCGGTTCCCGACGCGTCCGCAGCGGCGGTTAAGCAGAGCGAGTCCGCTAGGGGGAGACAGGCCAAGGACCGGAGGGGCGGGGGGTTCGTGCGCGCGCGCGCACGCGTCGGGGGCGGCTCCAGCACTCGGGGCTGGCCTGGGGGCGGTGCGCGGGCGGCAGGAGGGGGCGGGGCCGCGGAGGGCGGGGCCGGCTTGACGCGCGGCAGGGCCAGGCAGTGAGTATAGGCTGCGCTGTCAGGCCGGTGTCAGTCTGATGAAGATTGGCATGCAGGTAAGCTGTCATTCAGAGAAGCCGAGTTGCGGCGCGTCGCAGCCTCGCAGGGGCGGGCAAAGCGGGCTGGCGCTCGCAGCGGCAACAACCAGCCGCTCCTGCTGCTCCTCCAGCAGCCGCGAAGGGCTCAGCGGGCACCGGCCGCCAGCGAGCTTTGCATCGGGGGTGGGAGGGAGGGAGGGAGGCGAGCGGGGCTCGTTCTTCGGGGTTGCCGCCGCTGGGTCCGGTCCCTCCGGCCTCGCTCGCTCGGAACTTTGGTTGCGCTTTACAGCCTGGGAGCGGAGGGAAGCGGGGCGCCGCCGGCGGACGGGGCGAAAGAGGCGTCGAGCGGGCGGGCGAAGCTCGTCTGGGATTTCGGCGGGCTTTTTTGGTGCGGGGGGATGCCGGGGAAGGCGGGCAGGAAAGCCCCGCGGGCGGCGGCACGAGGCGAGCGGCTGGGCTGGCAGCCAAGGGGACCCGGCCGGCCGGGAGGAAGCGCCGGGCCGGCGAGTGGGTCCACTTGCTTTGGGGTGGGGGCGGATGGCGAAGAGGGCGGGGGAGAGAGCGGGGCTCGTTGAGGGAGTTTGTGAGGCGGAAGGCGAAGTTGCGGGGAGCCGGCGGGCTCCGCTCAAGTCGGCCAGGAGCCCCCGCGCGCGAGTCCCGGCTTCGGGGCTTTGCAGGGGAAGAGTCGGTGGCGGCTCCGGGGGCCTGGGAGAAGTGGGCAGCCGCCGACGCGGCTTGGGAGCGGGCTGGCAGAGCCGGGTTGGAAGGGCGGCGGAGGGGCGAGGCTGCCGCGGGCGACTCCGGAGCGCCGAGCCGGACAAGCGCTTCGTCGCCGGCCGGGGACGGGGATTCGGCGGAAGGCGGGCAGGCGCGGGAAGGGGCGGCTTCCGAGGGGCCTGGCGGGCAGCAGTTGCCGTTAAAGCCGGGCGAGGCGATCCTTCGTCCTCCTGGCGGTGGCGGCGGCGGCGGCGGCCTGGCGAAGGCGAGCCGCCCGCGGGGAAGGCGGCGGCGGCGGCGGCGAGGACGGAGCGGGACTCGGAGTGGCTTCTCCCGGACGGAGGAGCCGCGCAGTCTTGCCGGGGCTGCCGAGGACCAGGCGGAGGGGAGGCGAAGCGGTCGCGGCGGGCGCTTTGTCGGCCGGAGCGGAGCAGCCGGACTGGGTCTTGGGGCCCGCCTCCTCCCGCCGCAAGTTCAACCGGCCGCCGCTTCTTTTGCGGGCAGACAAAGGGAGGCGCGTGGCTGTCCCCGCGGGCTCCGGGGGAGGAGGAGGAGGGGGGGGGCGTCTCTCTCCCGCCGTCGCCCCGCCGCTGGGGTCGCCTCTTTTGGGCTTTCCCCGCCGCGGCGTTTTCGGCCGGCTCGCAAATGACCGGCTTCCCAACTGGCCTTTGCCGAGAGCGGGCGGCGATCTTGCCGGCTCGGAAGCGAGCGAGGCCGGCGCGGTGTACTTCGCCAGGAAAGCCGCTCGCGGGCCACGGACAAGCCAGCCTTTCCCTGCCCGCTCCGAGGGACCCGCGGACAGCCGGCGCGGCTTCCCGAAATGCAGGCGGAAGAGAGGCGAGCCGAAGCGGCGCTCCCGGCCGCCTTTTTGCCCGCCTTCCAGAAAGGGCTGAGGTGGCTTCTCTAGCGAGGCTTCTCCGCCGTTAGAAAACCGTCCGCTTCTTATCCGGGGACGCGTCTTTCCGGGTAAACGAGGGCGGTTGGGGTCCCTTTGGGCAGCTGGAGGCTTGGCTCCCGGATCGGTGGCTGCGGCGATACGGATAATATTTCCCGGGATCGTTGATTTGGGGGGCTTATGAAACACCCTCCCGAGTGTAAACTTATCAAGCAAAGCCTCTTGGTTCGGGGTTATGTTTTTAGATAGGCAGGCTCTTCGTTGGGTCGGTTCAGACAGAGAGCGGAGAGAGTCGGTTCAGCTCGCTCGCTCGCTCTCCCTCTCTTCTTCTCTCTTTCACTCTCTTCCTCCTCTCCCTATTCTCCTTTTTCTCTTTCTCTCCTCCTTTCTCTCCTCCCTTTCCCTTTCCTTCTCCCCCCCTTCTCTATCTCCCTCCCTCCTCCTCCTTCCTCTTCTTCCTCTTCTTCTTCCTCTCTCTTTTCTTCTCTCTCTCTCTCTGTTTCTCACCGTCGGCGGCGGCTTCAGTCGCGCCTTTAGTTGTCCTTCCGCGGGGCCCGAAAGCCGCGCGCGATCTACTCCGAAGCCCCTTCGCCCTTGGGAGGGCAGTAGCGTAGCCACAGATTGCATGTATGGATTTGCGGTAAGTTAGTGAAGAGAAGGAGAGGAAAAGATGGTGTGGGGTGCTGATTCCCAACGGGACTGAGCAGAAAAAACCCAACAATCTGGGTTTTAATAAAACAAAAGCGAGCCCGTATTCCACCACATTTCCTTGTTTTCCCCTTGGAAAAGTACCTTGTCTTGATTGATGGAAAATGGCTATCTGCCCCACAGACCTGCTGGACTCTGAGCTGGTAATCTAAGCAGTCTTGGGTGGATTTGAAAGGGATTTGAAGTGCACAAGGGGAAAAAAGCCAAGTGAAGTTCTAAGGAAAGGTCGCAGTGCCCCAATGCACAAAAAGAACCCCTCTCCTCACCGCATTTCCTCATTTGCACTATATTTATAAAGAAGGAGAAAACTTTTCCTGGAAGTCAACGAATGAAAGCTGTGTGCACTATGATGGGTAGCCTAACTCTTGTGTTTATTTAGATGGGTGAGTTCTTTTTCCCTTCCCCCTTCCCTTCCCTTCTTGCCCTTCCCTCTCTTCTCCCCTCCCTTTCCCTTTCCTTTCCTTTCCAATTTGGGCTTTTGTAATACTTCTCTCTCACTTTTAATCCTGCCTTCCTCCACAGATCTCAGACTTGTTTATAGCAGCCCTTGGAGATAGGTTAGCACCAAGGGAGCAGCAAGGCCCCTGCTCAAAGCAGATTTCCTGGCTGAGAGGAAATCTGCACAAGAGTTTCTAAATCTCAGCAACTCCATGGCTACGTTACCCTGCCCTTGCGTGCCAAGATTCAAATGGACTTCCAGTGAAAATAACAGAGGAAGATGATCTGATCTTGGAGTTTGCTTGGGGCGGTGATCCTACAGAATCTGTCCTCTGTGCAACAAATGTTCAGGATGCAAAATATTTTCAAACAAACCTCTTGAAATGTTGCTTTTCTTTAGAAGACGTAGCTGTTGTCTTTTTCCTTCCCAAACAGTTGTGTTCACAGAGCAGCTGAAACCGAGCCCATTAAAGGCTTTACAGCTGCACTCATGCAGCATATTAAGCTTGGTTAGTTTGACACTTTGTTAGAGTTTGGGGTGAATCTTTGCTTTGATTCACTGGATTCTACAAATAAAGAAAAAAATGGGTAAAATTAGTAAACAACTTAGAGGTGTGAACATGGCTGCTGACTTTGCATATCATGATTTAGCCTCTGTAATAAGTCACAATGGATCCTAGTTGATGGATTGATCTGTCACATTATTTACCATGCTTCATCTTAGCATGGAATTGGTAGGTAGGTCTTCAAATATCAGATTTTCAGTGAACTGCCAGAGTATATATTCCATACAGAGAAATCATGACCTACTTTCTACTCCCCAACCTATTTTTACAGCACAAGGTATTTGCATTTTAGAAACAGAGTAATAAATTCTTCGGCACTGAGGAAGAAAGACAATCACTGGTGTGGAATTCATAGAAAATGCTTATGGATAGCAATAGTTTTAACACCATGTATAAGAGAACTACTTGCCCATGAAGTCAAATCTTGGCCAAAGAAACATTTTGGAACTAAAACTATACCCATTTGTATTTCCCAGCATCTATTATTATGCCTGTTGCCTCTGATCTTGAAGGTTTCATGTTATTGTTATTGGTTCCTTGAATCAGTCCTAACTCCTGGTGACTTTTTTGACAATTGCTCACCAGTGCTTCTTCCTAGTGTTGAGAGGGAATGATTGGTCCAAGGTCGCCCAGCTGGTTTTGTGCTTGAAGCAGGATTAGAACTCACAGTCCCCTAGTTTCTGGCCTCATGCTTAACCACTAGACCAAATAGGCTCTCTTGATGCTGGAGGTAACTTACAGAAATTGACTGTAATCACCATTGGGAGTCTTATCCTCTGTGAGCGGTTTAAACACTTTTAAGCCATCAAAATTTCCTGAGTACAAAGCTATTCCTCAACCATACCCATTCAGTAGATTTCACCTTGTCTTCTCTCTAGTGGTGGTACCTTCATCCTTTCTTTGATTTAGGACACTGAAACCCCTTGTTGTATTATAGAGAGAAAGAAGCACAGGTATAAAAGGCACTGCTCGTATGAAAGTTGTTGTGATTTTAAAAATAATTAAATATAGGGGTCCAACATGAGCGATAAACCAGGCAGAGTTGACTAGTTAATGTTGCCTAAGGCAAAACATTGGGAAACATAGCTTTCTGTCCTGTTGGTTCACCTTTAGTGGATTGAATAACATCATAAGATTTATGGGCCTATAAATTACCAAGCAGCAAAGCTGCGAAAAAGGAATAATGTGGTACTGTATGCTGTGCAAGAGAATATCAGGAGTTCAAACAAAGGGCGAAAAGAAAGGAAACAAGGATGGTTAGGAGACCAGAAATAAAGTCCTAGGAGAGACTGAAAGAGTTGAGTATGTTTACCCTTTAGAAACAATGTCAAAAGAGAGGAATATAATAGCACTGTAGCCTATCTGCAATATAGAGGAAGGGAGTTATTTGTAAGTTGCCAAGAAAATTGTAGGGACTCATTTCCGCAGGCACCAGGAGTTAGTATCAACCCAGAGGTTTGGAGTACAGAGTAATGATCTCGTTCCAAGAAGGCGGGTTACAGTTAAATGAGGGAAATGGTAGGAATAGTTTGACATTAGGACCAATTCTCAAAGAAGGTGATGATGAATCCTTCAGTGAGTTGTTCCAGCAGAAGTCCATCCATCCATCCAATTTCTATGGCTGTCCAACTCACGTATGTGACCAGACAGTCAGTTGGCTTCTTGTATGGATGAAGAGGTTGGGATCTTCCAGTGGTTGGTCCTGCTCCTGGTCACTCATAGTTAATTGCAAGTAGGAAAAGGCCCTTAGACTGGTGGAAGCATATCTTCTCATAAAGAAAGGTCCAAGAAGACAAGATTCTGGAGTTGCTTTTCCTATGAACCATCTTAAACCTCTATTCTGGAATCAGTTTCCAGAAGTAAATCTTCTAAACTAGTCATTTAAACCAAGTGTTTTCAGTATGTTGGCCTATATAAAATGAATAGCCTTGTTTCAGAGCTAGATTATCCAAGTTACAATTTCTGGTTCAAGGAATTTACTTCTGGAAGCCATTTGAAGTCGCATGGCCCAAAATAAGGTTTGGTATTTTAGAATAATTCTGTTTCAGGAGGTTCAAACATTCTATACTCCTAGTAACTTCTTTCAATATGGTTTTAAAGTAAGAAATTAGAGGGCAAGACTTGGTTTAATGTCCCCTCCTCATTTTTTCATGAAAAATCCTTAATAATTTGTTCAGCTCTTCGGTTAAGACAGAAAGATGAAGACTAAAGGATCAAATTTCTTGACATAATTTATCACCTGTAATTTTGTATTCCAGTTTATTTAGCAAAATGTAATGTGCTTGTTAATTATTTCACCTGGGAGAAATGCCTCCCGAGTCCCTTTCTCCCCACCCTGCAAAGAATAGCATTTCAGTTTGTTCCATAGTAATTGCAGATTTTTGGCTTGCAAACAATCTTCATCCTTTTTCAGAATGTAATTACCCAGGTATGTAGTAGATGTCTGAAGAAACATTTCAGGAGAGAAAGTTTTCATGGAAACTTGGGGAGTGGCTCACACATAGATTTATTTCACAGGTTTAGACAATAAAACCCAATTTATAAATAGTTTAATAAAAAATGCAGTGGCATTAACATAATTACTGAGGTTGCAAGTTTAGCTTTAGCAGAGCTGGCTCGGAAAGTGTGGTGGAGAAAAGTTGTGTGTGTGTGTTGTTTGGATTGCAACAGAGCTGGCTTTCTTTGGTTTCTGGTTACACGAACCTTCCATGAAGGACCTTTACGCAAAGATCTGTCTCACTGAATGCACATCCCTCCATGTAACCCTAAACCAAGCAGGATATTTTAAAACTGAAGCAGTGAAGATTAGATTAGGTCTCCTTCAAACCTCTCTCTTCTCTTCTGTTATTATTTTTGGCTGGAATGTGGAGGAAGGCAGCTGTCTCTCACAAGGGTCAGAATGTCAGTTTGCGTTTCAAGAATGGGTGGGATTCCTCCCTCCTCCCTTGTTTTTCTTTCGTCTTTTCTACAAGTCCCTTGGAAAACCAGGACGGGATGTTGAGTTGAGTTGAGAGAAGACCTTGAGTTGAGAGAAGACCTCTGCACAACACATTATGATGGGCAGGAGAGTTGATCGCCAATTGCAAAAAATGTAATCCACAATTGCCTGTAATAAAGTCATGTCCGAATTCCTCATATTGTCATTTTAGTTTGCATTGTCTGAAGTGTTGAATAAACAGAAAGCCGGGAGATAAATAATAAACAAAATAAAGCATGATAAATGTTGCATGTGTTCATGAAGGCACAGGAAGTTGAGATTTACTCAAGGGGTATATGGAGATTCTCGATCATCCAGGTCACGGTTGTCCCAAGCGTGCTTTTTTCAAAAGGCAATGTTTTTCCAAAAACAAAATCCAGTTGCCTTTTAAAAAAAGCATCTTTGAGGCATACTCAAGAAATATGGATTTGTTCAACCTCCAAAGTCTCTATTCCTCATCCTCTTAGTCCCTCACTTTTTTTGAATGGGGAGGATCTGTTCACTTAAATCTAATTAAAAGGACCTCTGGTGTCATCCATCTTCACAAAGCCAAACTGGTTGGGCAAGGAGGACCCAGACTTTGTTCCCATGATCTGTGGCTATTTATCAGCCTCCCTACAATACAGATAATAGGTGTAATATTAGAGTTACCAGTGTCTTCTCCTCAATCACCTTATAGTTCTTTGCTCTACATCTTGTTCAGTGCAGGAGGCTCTGAAGTGAAGTAGCAAGTGGAGCTTGTTGGTTCACTGCACTTTTATCCTAGGCATTGGCAGGTTAAATACCTCTATAGGGCTGAGGTCTCTGTGTAGTCAGGTAGCCTAAGAAAGCAGGGTTTCTGATCACATGCACCATGCTGCTTGCTTTTAAGGGCATCTGAATAGACCTCCCTCCCAGCCTCCACACGGGGAAGTCATAGACAGAAGTTTCTCACAGAGCAGCTCTATGGAGCCGCTCCTGTTCAGTGAAAGTGTACAAATAAAGTTGGACAACTATTGTCAGGGATGTCTTCGCTTGGATCCGTCTACTCAGCAGGGGTTGAGATTCATTTGTGTTGTGATGTTGTTCCTTTTCTGAAGCAGATTGCACATGACTGCAGAATTAGTACTCCTCATTTGAGAGCTGAGATAATGATCCCCAAACAGATTGTATGAAGGTTCCTTCATGAGATTTCCCAAAAAGGTCTGCGTTTTATTTCCAGAAAGCAAAAGAAAAGTCAGTATGCTGCTGAATTATTTTTAATAATGTAAAGATCTTTCCTTGCCCGTAAACACAACTGACACCCCTTCTGCTTCACAGTAGTTTTAGATACAGCTAGGTATCCAATTAGTGTTTTCAGTAGGATGAGAGTGATGGATTATTTTGGACTGCTAATTTTGATCAAGAGTTGGACAAAAGGATAAAATGCAGAAGTTTGTGATGAGAAGCCAATGCAAATTGGAGCTGAAAATAATGCAAATTTGTATACCGGCAAAGCTTCTTCACAAAGAACTTTGATTTAGGCTAGGCTTTAAGTTTAATACATATAGACATACTAACATGCTGTCATGTGATCCATTTTCATGGTAAGCAACATTATTACACAGAGTGCAGAAGACAATGAATTTGAAAGTGCCGAGATAAAAAACATAGCTAAATCCAGTTTATACCATATTATATATCTTTCCATATTTTTCTGTTCTTGCATTTCTTCCTTCCTTCCTTCCTTCCTTCCTTCCTTCCTTCCTTCCTTCCTTCCTTCCTTCCTTCCTTCCTTCCATCCATCCATCCATGTATTAGAAAGCAGTAGGATCAGTGGCTACAGAATCTCCTACATTTTAAGCCAGAAAATTACACTGTCCTCAAATGCATTACATAATCAAGCATAAATGAGAAAAAAGACCTATTAAAATGCCAAGTTGAGCCCAATAGTTTTAGAGAAAGCCGATACCATTCTATCTGGCTGGTTTTTTTAATCTAAAAGACATACATTGGGGATTTGTGGGCCTCTAACCTGCATTCCTTAAAATATAGATGAATCTTCATCAAAACAACGTTCATCTTTAAGCACGCATGCCTGTACACATAACTCTAATGGTAAAACTCTTGATATTTCTGCTTAACTCAGGCTCTGCTTTGGCTAATTCCCACCTTAGCAATTTTCTCACCGGAACATTCTCTGGGGAATGTTGCATTGCTGTGAAATGTCTGAACAAGGTGTTAGTAGATGTAGGATGGATGCATTATTTATTTATTTTTATTTATTTAGCAAGTTTGTATAGTCACCCATCTCACAAAGTGTGACTCTGAGTGGTGCACGATACACAAATACATCCACGCAAATTGTACTCCAAGGAATTGCAGTGTTCCATGTAGACAGCATAATAGCTGATGACATCTATTCTGGGCCTTGAATCTCACAACTGGTAAAGGCTGGTCTTGATCCAACATTTTCTGATGTTTTGGAATAGACCAGAGATTATAAGAGAGCCAATTTGGTGTAATGGTTAATGCATCAGGGTAGAAACTGGGAAAGTTCTGCTTCGGGCACAAAGCTGGCTGGGTGATCTTGGGCCAATCACTCTCTCTCAGCCCAAAGAGGGTGGCAATGGCAAGCCAAGAAACCCTGCCAAGAAAACCGCACTGAATTGTCCAGGCAATCTCTGAGAATTGGAGACAATTGAATGGAAGGAAATGAAAACACAGCATAAGGTCCTCATCTCTAGACATGGCAGGCAAACAGTCTTGTCTGAAATGACTCTTCACATGTTGCTGAATCCTCAGCATTTCCTGAGCAGGCCAGGGCCCATGGTGGAGAGTGCTAGGCACTAAAATACACCAACATCCGGAAAGCTGAGCTAGTGGCTCTGGTTTGTTAACAGTCAACTTAATAGATATATGAACATCCGTGATACTTCATAAGCTGTGGTGGCACAATGGTTAGAATACAGCATTGTAGGCTAATTCTGCTGACTGCCAGCAGTTCAATCCTGTCTGACTCAAGGTTGACTCAGCTTTCTATCCTTCTGAAGTTAGTTGGAGGCAAATTGTTGGAGGCAATATGCTGACTCTAAACCAATTAGAGAGAGCTGTAAAACACTATGAAGTGGTATATAAGTCTAAGAGCTACTGCTATACTAGAAGCCTGTTACCTGTTTCTCTTCATACCTAGAGTGTTGATCTTTGAAGATTATGTTTGTACAGCATGCTTAACCATTTAACACAATACATTGAACCATACAACCAGCCAAAATTGTCTGATTCTGAGGGGGAGGTCGAGCAGCTGACAGGGAATGGGAGTGTGGCTCTGTTGGCTGTAGAAGAAACTGGGGAAGGGCACAGTCTGGCTGGGCAGAGCAGGGAAGAGGTAAGAGCAATGCAGAGGGAATTCAGAGGAAGATCCAGGCCCACTCCCTCTTCATCCTAGGGCATGCAGGGAAGAATAGAGAAGGGAGCAACGTGAGTTGCATGGCTTATGGGGGAGGAAAGGGCCCTGATTCCCTTCATTAGCTGCAGCTGGGAACACAGTGTTTAAAAAGGGAAGTTGTACAGAGCAGTTGTTGGGAGCAAATTGTGAGTTATCTTTTATTGTTGAGGCTTATCTGGGTTCCTGGCGTCTTCCCA
Source organism: Pseudonaja textilis (assembly GCF_049901715.1). Taxonomy (NCBI): domain Eukaryota; kingdom Metazoa; phylum Chordata; class Lepidosauria; order Squamata; family Elapidae; genus Pseudonaja; species Pseudonaja textilis. The sequence goes on along the minus strand of NC_141998.1, from coordinate 15,040,761 downwards.
ACTGTGTGTGTTTTTCTGGGCTTTCAAGTCTGCAATTCCTTCTCCTGCCCTGTCAAGTTAATTACTACAGCGTGGTTTGTTGGATTTTTATTTACAGTTTGTATGTACTTTGCTTTTGGATTGAATTTCCTCCACTTAAAGACTGTTCTTGGGAGAGTTTTTTTTTCTAGATGAAGGTAACCTGGACATTGGGGGCAAAGTTGGAAGTATTAGAAAGACATTTCTTGCTTATTTGACAGTGTTGCCTTTGTGCCACATCCCGGGTCATCACACAAAATGTTAGGTCAGTGATGGTGAAACTTTTCGGCACCAAGTTCCCAAACCGTAATGCACGTGCCAGAGCACTGGAAACCTGAAGACCAGCTGGCCAGCATGCTTGTTGGCCATTTTGGGGCTGTTTTCAGGCTGTTTTTTTTCAGGCTGTTTTTCAGGCTGTTTTTTGGCCATTTCAGGCCGTTTTCCAGTGCTCCGTCCCCCATGAAAACCAGCTGGCCTGTGCATGTGACCATAGAGTGGGCTCTGCGTGCCACCTCTGGTACACGTACCATAGGTTCGCCATCACGGTGCTAGGTTTACACAACACTCAACCAACTTAGCTGAAGTTAAACTACACGAATGGTTTAGTGGTGAAATTGATATTTGACTTATAAAAGATTTTGTCTGCTAGCACCAATATGGCTTTATATGAGTTTTGGATAATGATATAGAGAATGATATTGCCAGGATTTCTATAGGAAACTGTTGAAGCACATTTTCTTCTGTACTCCTGACATAGTTGACTAGGAATTATATCTCAAAGAGAAATGTGTTTCTGTGTCATGGAAGCATTTTGTTAGCCAAGATCTGGGGCTGTAATTCAAGAGTATATGTTCTTCGATAAAGAAGACAGTCAACTAGCAGCATTATATTAGCAATATAGCAATAGCACTTACTTATATACCACCCACAGTGCTTTACAGAACTTTCTGGGGGTTTTACAAAGTCAGCCTATTGCCCCCAACAATCTGGATCCTCATTTTACCAACCTCAGAAGGATGGAAGGCTGAGTCAACCTTGAGCCCCATCTGGATTGAACTCAGGCTATGGGCAGTGTAAGTCTGCAATACTGCATTCTAACCACTGCATCACCAGGGATATTAAGCGTCATATGGTATTGCTAAACCATGTTTTCGGATATTTATTTGTTGATTTATATAGCTGGCCATTTCATAATAGTCATTCTGGGTGGCTTACAACACTTAAAGTCAATACAATTATACAATATAAAATAAACATTAGTTAAGGACAAAAGCAGTCCAGATCAATGAGAACATTATAATTTCTAACTAACAGTCTGACTCTCATGCCTGGGAATATCTATCATTGTATGCAGAGTAAACTACAATTAGTTGGGACCATTCAGCATTGCAACATACTGCAGTATTCCAACATTCTGGAAAGGGAAGGAAACAGAGGGAATGGAAGGGAATGGAAGGGAAAGGAAGGAAGGAAGGAAGGAAGGAAGGAAGGAAGGAAGGAAGGAAGGAAGGAAGGAAGGAAGGAAGGAAGGAAGGAAGGAAGGAAAAAAAGAGATGATAGATAGATTTGGGAATAGGAATTGTGACATATTAAAAATTGATTTTTGTAGGATTGACTTTCTTGATCACTTCTGTTCTTCTTAGAGAATAAAAGAGAATGAACAATGAATACACAAGCAATTCTTAATACATATTTTAATATTTTTTGTTGAAAATATTCCTCAGTTCCAGTACCACTGGGCTCATCCCACTGCCATTGAGAACAAAACAGTGTGAATTCATAGTAGCAGCTTGTAGACAAGAAATCCACAAAGGGATATAATTTTTTCAAGCTTCAGATTTCTATGTTAAGCCAAATCCAAACCAGACATTATGACCTACAGTAATACTTACAACGGTGAGGCCAGCTATTATAGTTTATAAATAGTGGGGAAATAACCTGAGGAATTCTGGGAGTTGAAGTCCGCATATCTTAAAATAGCTAAGGTCGAGAAATGCTGGTGTTTCATTAGAGAGAGAGTGGGTATATTACTTTAATATTGTGTTTATTATCTTTTATTAGATTTGCTGTAGTGTAATTAGTAAGTGAGATATTACATTTTTGTTACTGTATGGTCTGAATAACGACAAACTTAATGACACCTCTAAGAGAAGGAAAAGGGCTGGAAACCACAAAATTTGCATCATATTACAAATCACACAACTTAAGTATTTCAGTTAAAGGGTGGAAGCAACTACAAGGCTTGAATTGTGATATTATGATGTATGTTGCAATATGTTTGCATCATTGCGGTATGTTATAAATATGATGACATAACTAGAAATAAAATCTGGCCATGATCTGTCACTACAAGTAGAAGGATTTAGAAAGTAGAAGGATTGTGAAAGAAGAGGGAAATTAGATATTTTTGTGTCTGTATCTTCATGAATTCAGAATAACAGAATTGTAAGGGACCTTGGTCCAGCCCCCTGCTCAAACAGGACACCTTATACCATGCCTGACAAGTGGTTGCCCAGTCTCTTCTTAAAATGAACAGTGATGAAGCACCCATAACTTCTGAAGGCAAACCATCCCACTGGTTAATGGTTCTCGTTGTCAGGAAATTTCTCCGTAGTTCTAGGTTGCTTTTCTCCTTGATTAATTTCCACCCGTTGTTCTTGTTCTGTCTTGAGGTGCTTTAGAGAATAGGTTGAGTCTCTCTTTTTTGTGGCAGCCCCTCAAATATTGGAACCCTGCTATCATATCATCCCTAGTCCTTCTTCTCGCTAGACTAATATACTTCCTCCTAGATTCCCTTCCATTCCTCCTAGATGCTACTTCTGCCTATAGACTTCTTTTTCCAATAAATGCATTCCTTCTTCCTCCATAAATGCTAAAGCCAAACTGAATATTCACTGTCTCTAGATTAAATGACTGGATTAGCCTCTAAGAAGAGGACATCTTGCCAAATGAAATATTTAATGTGAAGTGTTATGGCTGGGTGACCATGTATATATATGCCGATGCTTTATGTGCACGGATTTGTCCATCTGCTGTTACAGAAGTTTCCGATAGCTACAGCTATGAAGCCATGTTGTAGGACAGAAGGCATGTTGCAGGGCAGATGTCGCATGAAGACTGAGACCCAAAATGTGTTCTGTTTTGCAAAGAGCTTCAGCTCTGGGATTTTCATGTGTGAGAGAGGGCAGCTGTCTTCTGTTGTCGCTTGTAGAACAGAAAGTTTGATGTGGATCTTGAAGATGGTCTTATTTCAATCCCAGAGAAAAGGGAAATTTTGCGTGCAGAAAAATGCCACCTCTTTAATCCTTAGCCTGAGCTTCCAAGCAAGCAAGGAAGCAAAGAGATCCAGAAGATGGCTCTGTTGATGCTGTTTGCTAACTTATCCATTTGGCAAGCAAAGAGAATTGCTCCATTTTATCACTCCAGATGCAAATCTCAATCTGATGGTTCAGTAATTTGAATATTTAAATATTTCTTTCTGGGTTTTTGAAACATGCAAATTGCATCTGCTGAATGGGAAGACCATGAACATGTTACTGTACGTACAAGGATGGTGAAGTTTTTGTTCCTTGTAAGTAGCAGCTTCAGAAGAGGGATCTTCCAGAGAGCTGCTGAGATGTAGGTTATGTTCCTCCTCTGTGTAATTCTGATCCTGTTAATTATCATCCCAGTTGATAATATAATTTGGATTGGATTCCTCAAGCAGCCAAGGAATTTGGCAGGCAGAATGAATAGATTATGAAACAAAGAGGGTTCAGAGGATTAGTGACAGTCCCAAGGGTGCTTTTCCAAAAGACAGTTGGACTTTCTTGGTTTTGCTTCTCATCCAAGATGTTTCTTCAGTTTAGCTTTTTCTTGGATGAGAAGCAAAACATTTTAGAAAAACAAAACCCAAGAAAATCCAGTTGCCTTTTGGAAAAGCACCTTTGGGACAAACATGACCTCCATAAACAGAATTAATGACAGTTTCCTGGTCACAGTAAAGTGGACCACGGGAAATTCTACAGACTGTTCCTTGAGGTCCCTTGAAAGGACAGCCTAATTTTGCAAAGATAAGTGATCCCTTTTTCCACTGGTGAAAGAAAGTATGTGATGCAAGTGACAAGAAGGGAAAAAAGCAAACTCCACATTTTATTATTGTCCTCAGTAGCCTGGAAATAGCTATTATGATCCAGCAGATGGCAACCTTCATTGTGAATCAATGGAAGAATTGTCACATGCCAGGCACACACAAGGTGCTAGAGATTAATTCTATCCCTTATTTCCACTGTAATGGACTCCACTGGTTAATGGTATTAAAAAGAACACCTTTCCTTGATATAATTGGGCAATGGGACTGCCTGAATCCATGTTCAGCATGGCCTTTTCTTTGACCATGAGCCCTAGAAGACCACAATCTTTGTGCTTCTGCAGTACCAAACCTGTTATTTCCTATGCAGTCCTTTCTTGATTGGAACAGTTCCAATTTTGACTGTCAGTTCTGGCTGTTGTGGTGTCCATGTCACTCCACCCGTGCGAGAAGGAGTTCTAGTACAAATTAATTACAAGCACATCTCCATGTGTCTTTCTAAAGAGAGGGCATTATTTACGCTGGGGAAGAAAAAAGATGGCAGACATACTACGATAGCAGCAGCCTTGTAGGTAGTCCTTGACTTACAGACATTCATTTATTGATTCTCTAATCCATGTGCGGGTCCTTCTATCTTGTCTTGTGATACCATGCATGTATCTTTCCATGGCTCTTCGTGCCACTCGTAGCTTTTGTACTGATTGTGAGGTTAGTGTCCATGTTTCACCGGCATATGTTAGAGCAGGTAATACCCACTGATTGAAAACTTTTCAGACATAGGGAGAAGTTGTATAATAATTTAATTATTATACTAATTTTAAATATATTTCCCTTTTAATGTAAGTTGTTTTGGACTTGGAAAACAAAGAATGAATGAATGAATGAATGAATAGTGTGCCAGCACACCTCCTAATTTCTCCACTATCCCCTTGATGGGCATTGCCTTTAATTTACCCATTGACTGAATCCCAAAGGTATTCTATTTTTTGCTTCACATTAGTTTTTTTTTGAAATTAAACTTTATATAACTTTATGACTGGGTGTATCATATAAGTCCAGACAATTAAGATTTGTTCAACATGCCATAGTTTAACTATGACTTACACATCTGTAGATCCAGCTGGTTTTAGGGAGCAGATTGAAGCTGTGCTTCTTTCCCAAGGGAAGGAAGGGAAGGCATTTGGAATTCTCTTAATTTTACCCTGATATATTTGTGATCTAAAATTATCACCAGGCTTTGAAGGTAAATATTGGAATTGATACAACAACTTGGCAGCTGCAGGAAAGCAGCTGCAAACTTAAGACCTGTTTTTATATCTGAATTTGTTCATGCAAGCTGAAGTATGTTCCCCATCAGCAGCTGTCTCTCCTGAGCTGATGGCCTGTAAGGCTTTTTGGCATCTTCTACCCTTTGGAGTTAGCCACACTTCCTATTGAATTCAGGAAGAGATGGATGCAATCGTGCTTCCCTCCTTCTCCCCTCTCCCCATTTAACTTATAATTAGAAGATGGTTCCTTAAGAGGAACTTGCCAATCCCCTAAACTAGCAGTTTTATTTATTCATTTGTGTACATCTGCTGGTCTTAAACAATAGAATCTTCTCTTGAAAATATCACATAACAAATTATCACCATGGAGAATAACTTTATTTATTAAAAGACTTTGGGTCAAAATAGTTACGGCCCCTGTCTCCATGTGCCTCTAGATCTGGAGATAATAATCTGACTACTTTATTCTTTGTTGTTGCTTGCTGAGTATTTTGCAGTTTAGGTTAACTGCATATTGAATCTTTGCAGTCTTCCTGAATCTTGTTTTTATTCAGCAGGTAAGCCAATTAATAGGAAGCTGAACTGAAATGCATTTGCAACTTCAAAAGGAAAATAAAATAAAATAAAAAAGTATCACTCTGCAGCCATAAAATTCTGCAGAATTTGTGGGCAAATTTTCCTATGAGCAGGAAAAATTTTAAACTCATTCTGGCACCTGATTTCCCATGTTTGGCTCACGTAACGTTCTATGGCTCGTCCTCCAAGAAAAAAGGGTGGCTTGGCACCTTTTCAGATCCGTTTTATGATTATTTTATTGATATCCGACTGCAGGTGTGTTGATGGGGGTGTGAATGTATTTGTCCTCTTAGAAGACAACTATGCCCCATTAGTGGCCAAGGACTCGAGCAATTTGCAGTAAGCATTAGATTGTATGACACAATGAGGAATGTGGGTTTGAAAATTAATGTATCCAATATAGTTGCATCCAACAAGGAAAATAGAGCGAACAATTCCCAGTTAAATATAAATGGTGAAAACTGAGATGAAGTTGCATACTTTGGTTAAGTATTAACTAAAGATGGGAGAAATTCAAAGGCGTACATAATATAGGGCAGTGTTGGCAAACCTTTTCGGCACCAAGTGCTGAAATGGGAGCACACACACGCGTGTGGAGGAGCACCAGAAACCGGAAGAACAGCTCCCCGGTGCACATGTGCACACTGGGAAGCTGAGCTTCCAGTTTCCGGCATGTGCATGCACGCCATACACCTAGTCTTCTGGTTTCTGGCACCCATGCATGCACAAAGACCAGCTGGTTGGCCTGCATGCGTACACCAGCAACTGGAATCTCAGCTCCTTGGTGCGTGCATGCACACCGGGGAGCTGCTGTTCCAGTTTCCAGTGCTCTTGTGTGCACTAAGACCAGCTGGAACCCAGAAGACCAACAGGTGATGGCTGGAGTGCCCGGAGAGATGGCTCTGCGTACCACTTCTGGCACATGTGCCATAGGTTTGCCATCACGGATATAGGGCAGCATCATAAGTCATAAGTTCCTGTTCACCCTCAAGAGATCTAAGTCCAGCCCACCTTGAATGTCTTTCTTATCTCCTGCTCATTTCCCTTGACTGTTAGTTGGTCAGATTCTTGTAGAGAGCTTAAGCTTGTAATAAATCTTTATACTTGTTCGAACTGCCTGAATCTCTTCATTTCCCCTATGCTTGACACACATGTTGGTATAAAATAGCAGCTCAGGTAGTTTGTTGTGAGGAATTCAAAATGAAGCAAAAATGATTCTAACAATTATGTGATAGAGTTTGGTACGTCAGGACAAACTTAAAAATAAGTTGCATAAGGATGAGAACTGTGTGGAAGATCAAGCAGAATTGCAGCACATCATCAGTTTAGAGTGCTTGCATTCCCACAAGTGGTGCATCTTCCTTATCTAGTGTCAATTTTGTGTTGAACTGTAGTTGACCAGATTATTCAGTGTAGACTTGAATAATTCTTCATGCTTCAACTTTACGAGTAGTCCAGATTCTTTGCACCAGACAACTGTTTGTCATCAAACAAGAAGAGAGAGTTGAGAATGAATGAGAGCTGAATTGATGCAGACTGTAAACAAAATCAGAGTCCTGTATGCAAAAAATACATCTAGGTGGTTTAGTCATAGGAGAATGAATGACTCTCACATTGTAAAATAAATATGAGAGAAGAGTAAAGGGTTGAGAGGAAGGGGGATGTTGAGAAAGCTGTTGGATGGAGTTGATCTTCAAGAAGTGAAAAGCACGACCAACTGCTTTTATATGTATAATTGAGCTTTTATTTTTGATCATCTGTTTTTATCCAGACCTATCAGTTGGGTCTGAATGTGACTGTTGTAAAAATGTTGTGTCTCATTTTCATTGAGCTAATCCAGAGAATCTCTCATGTTTATGACCTGTGCATGATATAAGTTTATGAATTGAATACATTGAATAAATTCCTGGAGTTATTCAATAATCTGCCTATTGAGTTCAAAAGGAGAGGGTCAATATAGAAGCCATTTGGAGGCCTTTCTCAGTTATGTGTTGCATTTCTATGGATTGTCAAATATGAGTATGATTTCCAAGGATAATATCTTAATTGGATGATGAACTATAAATTGTCTGTAGGATGTCTCAGGCAATTGTCTCTGCCAGATAATCTCTTCAAAGATTTAAGTTATATATATTAGTTCAAAATATGCTGTGTTCTACAATTACAGTCAGATATATTAGCGAAATAAAAGAATCTCATTTACCCTTGGGTAAATGAAAAGCCACTTTTCTAAAACAATCCCCAAATCTGGTCTAGAATCTGGTAACTTGAATGGTCATTTGTGATCTCTGATTTTTTTAAAGTGCTGTTTTTCAATCTGGAATTCATAAACTAATTTGGACCCTATAAATAATCTGTGGGGTGATGTTAAAGGAGTTCTTTGTCAGGGAAGTTTTTGTGTTAGTTTGAGTCTGTGAGATTATCTATGTCCCCACATGGAGTCTACTAAAAATTCATATGATTATGTGGCTCATGCTTGTCTTTGAAGAGTTAAAAGCTGTCTGGAGAAGCCAAGGATAAGTTGGCTAAATCTGAGTGGTAGTTTCTTCTAGGATGTATTTCACGGTATGCTTTATTTTGTACTTGGCTGTAGATCTTGGATTTCGGAACCCTAACTATTGGTTATGCTTGGCTTAAAACAGAGGTTTCCAAACTTGGCAACTTTAAGACTTGTGGAGTTGAACTCCCAGAATTCTCCAGCCAGCTATGCTGAAGTCCACAAGTCTTAAAGTTGCCAAGATGGCTTAAACAACCATCCCGGAAGGTAAGTTATCTCAGGACATCATATTCAGACAGCCCTGAAACTTCACTTTTCTGACATTCCCCAAAAGTGGTACATTTGTGCTTAGAATGTCACAAGCAGAGCCCACTAATTTAAGACCATCATGAGGAAAGCATAAATATGGATACTGCTATAGGGCCTGACCCTGAGATTCTACTGTCTTTCAAAATCTGAGTAATGGACAAGCAGTTGCTAAACTCAGGCTATGAACTTCATGCAGCAGGACTCTAAAAAGAAAAGAAAAGGCAACCGATGGCCAGCAGGCAGTGTGGCCCCAAACCATACTGAAGCAAACTGACTTGGAATGGAATCCTTGCTTTAAATCCCTATTATATCGCCAGTGCTTATTTTCTTCTGTTTGCACAGCTGCTACAAAATCCAATATTCTTATGCTGCACTGCATTCCCCAGACTCATCCATGAAAACAGCATAGTGATAACACACAAAGGGCACAAAAGGTCCTGGTGTGGCAATGGAAAGGGAATAGTCCTTTTTTTTATTGCAGAAGAATCGGAAAACAGACAGAAAGATACAAATCTATATCCACTAGAAAAGTATTTTTCAAACTTGGCAACTTTAAGATGTGCAGACTTTACCTCCGAGAATTTCCCAGCCAACAGATTCTGGGAGTTGAACTAAAAAGGAACTTCTTGATAGTGAGAACAATTAACCAATGGAACAGCTTGCTTCCTGGAGTTGTGAGTGCACCATCACTAGAGGTTTTCAAGAAAGGATTGGACAACCATTTGCCTGTGATGATATAAGGGGGTTAGACTAGAAGATCTTCAAGGTCCTTTCCAGACCTATGGAAATTTAAGTCTGCACATCTTGCTAATGTTGAGAAACACCGCACCAGAAGACTTCACAATCACATATGACACAGAATGGTGGCTTTTTTGTGTGTGTTAGACATTAGATGTATGAGTAAAAATATATATGAATTGTATTTAAATAATACTGTATAATTTGAATGAAATCAAATGTTATTTTTCTTCTATGCCTTGGCTTGCTCTTGGCTCTACTATCCTCCTTGAAGGCCATGTCTCAAGGTAGAAGTAGGGAAGGTTTGAAGGCACTTGTAGTTAGGGTATGACCATCTATTGTGAGTCTAAAACTATTGTGATTGTAATATTGTCATCCTTGGACAAGGAAGCTGATTCTGAGCTCCTGAACTGCAGGAGATGATCTCTTGCTAAGAAGATTGGTCTTTAAAGAATACTCTTTTTATGACCATCAGGTTTATTAAAACATGGGAGGAGGGGAGGAAGTGATTTGTAAAGGGACTTGCCAGATCTCCTTCAAACCTACCATAACAACAGTCTGTTGAGAGGTGTGTTTTCCTACAATTTATTATCAGCTCTCAAGTAAACTGCACACAAACATCTGAAAGTAGATGATGGATATGGCTTTTCTGGTAGTGCAGAAACTCAGAGTAAATATGTTGGCTGAAATTGTCTTCTTCTTCTTCCTCTCCTTCTCCTTCCTCATCTCCTTCTTCTCCTTCTCCTCCTTCTTCTTCTTCTTCCCCTCCTTCCTCCTCCAGAGCTGCTGTAATGAAATACAACTTCAGTGGATTACAGTACACAAGTACCTCTAGTAATTTTATGTGTATAGTTTTCAATTTTAATAAGGTGTTACAAAGCCTTTAAAAACAAAACTAACAAAAATCTATTTTTGCCCAGCAAGAGTGACCTCTGTTCACATTTTTCCCAGTCACAATGCTTTGTCCTGCCAAAAGAAAGGAAGGAGAAGAAAAGAAATTAAATCCACTTTGAAAAAACAAGCCATCATACAATCTGTTGCTTCCCCACCTTGTCTATACAATATTAATGAATCAAAATGTCATGGATTATTTTTAGATGTATTGTTAATATAATATCTTAATATTGTAAGCTACTCAGAGTTACCACACAGTAAGATGGGTAGCTAATAAATTTTAGGAACAAATGCATAAATAGTTAAAATAAGGGAGTTTGTTTCACAGTTTAAAAATGCTTTACCAAATCATGTTTGAAGAACCTCTTGGGTCGTGTTTAAAATTGCAGCAGTTTAACTCATAATTATTTTCATCCTGAAGCTTATTAATGGAAGAGACTCTTACAACATTCAGAATTAAAGATTTGAACATGATTTTGAGCTCAAATCTTTTTATTGCTTACCTGCTGTGATGGGAAATTGGCCAAGTTGGGAAAGATAGATGCAACTGAAATTTTGACTTTTATCAAAAGTTGCATGCAATGGCAGGGAGAAGTAATATTAAAAAAATCTTCAAGGTGGTGGCAGATTTCTAATTCTCTGCCCTTGCTTCTTTTTTAACTAGAGGTGTCACTTATTTGAACATGCACCTACTGCTGGTCTAGATTCAATCAACTGGTATGCTCAATATTGTGGTGTGGTAGGAGAAGAAGGGAAACCCGGGATCATGTCCATCCCCAACATGGAAGTTCACTGCGTGACTTGCAAGCAATCTTTCTCCCTCAACACAGCCTAAAGTTGCCTGCCCTCCCCTCTTTATGGAGATTTTCTGTCATCCAGGTCACGGTTGTCCCAAAGGCGCTTTTTCAAAAGACAAGTGGACTTTCTTCCTTGAAGATGCTTCACTTTTCTTCAGAATTTCAGAACCTTCTTGGATGATAAGTGAAGCATCTTCAAGGAAAAACAAAGTCTGCTTGCCTTTTGAAAGAGCACCTTTAGGATTCATTCCACTCTTTTCTGCGAACATCTGAATGTTCTTTAAGCAGAGGTGGTATTCAGCAGGTTTGGACCAGTTCTGGAGAACCGGTAGCAGAAATTTTGAGTAGTTTGGAGAACCAGCAAATACCACCTCTGACTAAAGATTTTGCACTATCCTTCCCCTGCCACGCCCACCAAGCCACGCCCACAGAACTGGTAGTAAAAAAAAAATTGAATCCCACCACTGCCTCTAAGTAATGGCAAAGAGTGAGTTTTCTAGCCCTTCTTTTAAAGGTAGACCTTGACTTACTACCACAATTAAGCATGGAATTATCTATATATATAAAAGCAAAATACCACTCACGCATCATCACAAAATCTCCAGAACCATAAAGCCTACATACTTGAAATTTGGCCCATATGTTCCCCTTGGCTTCTAGGTGCTCACTAAGAAAGGATTTTTCAAAATGGCCATCAGAGCATTACTATTTCCCATATTATTATTAGTATTAGTATTATTAGTATTATTATCATGCTCTGATGCCAAGGAGTTCCACCTGGAAAGAAATCTGTTCCAAATGCAAAAGACAAGCAGAGGAGTTTCAGTTTCAGTTTCACAGCACCAAGCAGCTTTAGTACAGAATAATTGAGCTAAGCCACGCCCAGGCTCCTTGCTGTCTCCTTCTTGCTGACATAGCAAATACTGTTTCATTTCCAAACTAGCCAGATGAATACCAATGGATGCTGGTAGGCAGAGGCAGATTTCCTCCTCCTTATTTTCCTCCCCAAAAACTTAAGCTCAACCACATAGTTTCATACTGAAGCACGGGTATCGAGCTAGTAAGTCATTATACCTTGCAGTTGTTAAGCAGGTTACCATATGACTGGGCCCAATTTTATGACTCCTTCTGTGCCAATTGTTAAGTGAATGCTACAGTCATTTAAACGAGTCAATTTTACCCAATGGGTGTTTTTTGCCAGAAATTGGAATAAAAACCCGAAACTGGCCAAAAATATCAAAACTCTTGGTCATGTGAGTGTGGGAGGTTGCAAGTGGCTCTGAAAGTGACCTGGTTCCCAAGCATCCAAAATATGATCATGTGATCATGCAGGGGTACCTATTAAAATTGCATGCCTATCAAAATTTTGAAATTGGTTCGTAAGTCCCTTTTGAGGAGTCTGTTCTAGCCATAAGACGACTATGTATTTTTGCTTCCATGTAGTTATTGTGGTTGTTTGAATTTTTGCAACAATAATTTGCAAATCTATGATAGATCTACCAAATCTACCGATCATTTACCATAGCTATTATTTCCTATAATGTGTGACAAGATTTAGAATGAGCGAAGCTTTGGCATGCCCAACAAAAGTTAAGTGAAATGCTTCTCACAGTCAATTGTAATACTGAAGAAGCTTTTAAGTTTGTGGACAAAACCACTCAACAAACCGCAGCTCATTCTCTCTTTATTTGGGAAATATTCTCTTAGTCCCTTCTAAATTTATATTTCATTTTCCTGGTATTAGATATGAGAATTTTGCATTATAACTATCAGTAGTAGGTAATCCTCTCTCTATAACTTACCAGGAGATTAATCTCTCTCCCCATCCTTTTAAAGATATATTATTTTTAAGTTTGTTCGCAGGCACTTTATAGCTTAGTAAAGCCCTTAAGATGTTTTCTTAAAAAAAAAAATGCTACTATAAGCATATAGGGGTAGTTTTAGAATTGCAATTACAAGCTTCTTTATCCCTCAGCAAATTCCCACTGTGACAGTGGATGTAAACTGTTTCAGACATTTTAATGCTCCTAAGCAGTAAATCTGGAGGAGAGAAAAGGTGGGGAGGAAATTCAAGCACCTCAGTTTGTGAAAATGAGAGATGTCACTTCTTAATGCATGTGACAAATAAAACTCTGTGAAATCGCTTTGCATCTCCTAGTGGAATGTTCATATGTGTATATATAGGTAGTCCTCTGTTTACGGCCACAATTGAGTCAAAAAAATATGTTTGGTTAAAATTCTGGGTGCTGGATACTTGAAAACCTAGAGACAACAGAACAGAATATGACTGCAGAAAATCACAAAACATGCAAGTCCTGCAGAAGTGGGTCTTCAGCAGGTTCTAACCAGTTCTAGAGAACCAGTAGTGGAAATTTTGAGTAGTTCGGAGAACCTTGGATGCAATTCCAAAATGTCTGGAGCTTCACTTGAGTATTCCCAATTTGCCATCAGTCAATTGCAAAAGAAAGTTTTATTCAAGCAAGTAAAGGCGGATCCTGCAACAATACCTTTAGCCTCATCAAACAACACCATCTCTCTGCCCTAGATCCTTGGGGAAGACTCGATAGGTGGAGAGAAATGACAAGTCCAGTCTAAACATCTGGCTGACTCTGCAAGCAACCATAATAGTTCCTCTTCTTGTCAAATAGGATCATAAGTGATTCTCAACCATAGCAACTTGAAGATAGGTGGACTTCAACCCCCAGGATCTCCAAGCCAGTATAGGTAGTCCTTGACTTACAACAGTTCACTTAGAGACCATTCAAAGTTACCACACCAGTGAACAAAGTGACTTATGACAATTTTTAACATGATCATTGTAGCATTCCTGCGGTTATGTGAACAAAATCCAGACCCTTGGCGACTGACTCATATTTATGATGGATGTCCTGGGGTCACATGAGCAGCTTTTGTGACTTTCTGGCCAGCAAAGTCAATGGGGAGGCCAGAATCTCTTAACAACGATGTTACTAACTTAACAACTGCAGTGATTCACTTCACAACTGTGGCAAGAAAGGTTGTAAAATGGAGCAAAGCTCACTTGAGAAATGTTTCGCTTAGCAACATAAATCTGGGGCTCAGTTGTGCTCATAAGTCGAGGACTACTTATAGATTCTGGGAGTTGAGGTCCACAACATCTTCAAGTTGTTAAGGTTGAGAAGCATTGATATAAACTGTTTTAGTCCAATTTCTTCTCTGGACAGAAAAGCATACCAAATGTTCACAATGGACAGTTATTCTCCTCATACATTTTCTTACCAGTGTGACTTCATTCGTGCAGAAAAAATCTGGTAATTTTCATCTAGTACATTTTGTATGTTGGTTTCTTTCTAGCTAACAGCAGCTCCAACTCCCTAACCACAGTGATTAATTTAGCAGCATTAAAAAAAAAACCTGGAACATTTTGTCAGCTGAGCTGCTTTCCTTGTTCACAAATTTTTGTTTGTGAACTGTTTTTGAAAGACATTGTTTTAGTGCCATTTAGGGCCATTTTTAAAAAAGAGAATTTTATATGCATTTTTAAAACCTGTTTGCAAAGAGCGAGAGATTTGTGTGGCAAGGGTATAGTTTAGAAGAGTACAGAAGGAGAGGAAAAATAATTTAGATTTAAATAAGATGCTCTTAGTCCAAACTAATTACGCAACATTGGCAGGAATTTCCATCTCTTCTTCTATCTCTCTTGAGCGACCAGGAACTAATGATCAGTGACCCGGAGTGAATATTAATTGATTTAACTTGATATTTAAATTTTATTCCAAAAATGCACTTTTATGTTTTCATTGCCTGTGATTGTTGAACACAGATAACATTATTGGACCTTTGCATCTTCCAACAATAATTTATTTTCATGTTTGTAGGTTCAGATTAGTTTCTTATTGTGGTAGTGCATAAGAAAGGGAAAGAATCTCTGCAAGAATGGCAAACCATCAATATTATCTTTATTACTAATCACTACTGCTAATAACTCAGCAGTGTTTGGATTCTGGCTTTATATGGGCCCATATCCCACTGCAGTTTATTTCACTGTGGATCAGCTTAATGTGTTGTGAAAATCCAATTGTTTTGATATTGTTTTGAATAACAGAAAAACAGGCACCTTGGAGGTCTTCTAGTCCAACCCCTGTTCAAGCAGGAAACCCTATACAATTTCAGACAAATGGTTGTAATATCCAATCTCTTCTTTAAAACCTGTGGTTTTAACATTGTTGGTGCTCCCTCCAGTGTTGGAGCACCAACAATTTCTGGAGGCAATCATCCCACTGATTGTTCTAACTGCTTTATAATCTAATGCGTTTTATAATCTAATCTAATATATTGTATGAATTCAGGTGATGGGGGTGTCTTTCAATAAGCTATTATTAGCGTATAGTTTACTTTATTGTCATTGCGCCTCATACAATGAAACTAAATATTATCTTCAGTGTACTTTATGACTATGAAAATAAACACAAATACACATCCTTCACATTCTATACAATTGAATTGAAAACCCCTGATATTGCATTAATATTGCACTATACAGTAGAATTCAAAAGAGCTACTGCTCTGGGATAGAAGCTGTTTTTCAGCTTATTTGTCCTTGTTTTTATTATCCTGTACCGTCTGCCAGATGGTAATAGTTCAAAAAAAGGATGCCCAGGATGAGATGGATCTTTGAGAATGTTTTGAACTTTCTTAAGGCAGTGGGAGCTATAAGGCTCTTCCAAAGAGGGGAGAGGGCAACCAATGATCTTCTGGGCAATGACGTTAACCCTCTGGAGTGCTGTCCTATCTGCCCCTGTACAAATTGGCAAACCAGACACAGGTGCAGTAAGTTAAGATACTCTCCATGGCGCAGTGGTAGAAAGTCATCAGCAGTTTTTCATTCTGTTGTTGTTTACTCAACAGGCAGGGAAGAATCTTCCCAGCCCTTCCTAAAGATTTTGGGAATTGAATTGGAATCATCTATCTATGGATCATGGGGCTGTTTTGATTCTAGCTCTTACTTATATATATGAGCAACTGGCTGTGTAGTTGTCTTCCAATATGAGTTTGCAGACAAAGTGAAGCTTAGATTGTATAATCTGTATATGGTCTGGGTTCACTCATTATTTTAAGACATGATCTGACCATGGCTTATTGAATAAAGTCAGTTTGGTTGAGTCTGGTCAATATTCATTTACAAACCACAGTGGCTGGACTCACACAGGCTAAGCCAATATCAACTATTTTTGGCTTTTCTTGTTGATGGCAATTTGCAGTGAGTAAAGTTTGAAAGCAAGATTGAATGTGATGACCCAGGGCGTGGCACAAAAGCAATTAAGTCACAAAAATAGGTAAAGTCCCTTTAATACCTCCAACTTGGCCCCCAATGTCCAGTTATCCTCGGCTGGAGATCAAACTCTCCCCAAAACAGTCTACAAAGGGAAGAAATGCAGTCCGAACCCAAAGTATAGATAAATTAGAAATAGAAATAAAAAAACCAATACAAGCCACGCTGAAGGACAGGACAGGATATTAAATTGCTGACTTCCAAAAGATAACGAAGCAGCCAAAACCCAGATAAGCCTCAACAAAGATAATGCACGCTTTGCTTCCAACAAGGTGCTGTGTGCAAACGCCCTTCTTATATCCTGTTCTCCCAGCTGCAACTAATGAAAGGGATCAGGGCCCTTTTCTCTTTCTTAAGCCACGTTGCTCCCTTCTCCATTCCTCCTTGCGTGCCCTAGGATGAAGAGGGGGTGGCCCTGGGTCTTCCTCTGAATGCCCAGCTGGACTGTGCCCTTCCCCAGTTTCTTCCACAGCCACTGGAGCCACACTCCCACTCCCTGTCAGCTCCTCAATCTCCCCCTCAGAATCAGACTCCAACAAGGGCATGACACTGAGCTGTTTTTGCTGACTGGACACTCATTGGTTCACTCATTGGAGCTGCCCTTGAATAAGTAACGGCTGAGAGTGAGACCCAGCTTACTTTTTGGATCAGGAACTAAGCATGCTGTCCTTTCTCTTACACAGTTACTTCAGTTGCCTTCCTGAGCTTTTAATTTTGCACAATACCATACTGATAGGAAGGTGATGCTTAAACATTTAATAGCCTTGGCAGGTCCCGATTGAGTTTTTGTCTTCCCTCTAAGTTATGAATGAAACTCACTACATTTGCAATCTAAAAAGGTTTGCCATGAAGCAGAAGTCACAAAATACAGTGGCCAGAGTATTCAGGGAGGAAAAGGTCAAAATGTCAGTTCTGAAACAAGTTTGAGTGTTGATGCAGAGAGAAAGAGCGAGACAGACAGACAGAGGCACACAGAGAGAGACATAAAGATACAGAGCGAGAGAGACAGAGACACACACAGAGAGACACAGAGAGAGGTGTGTGTGTTTAAATATACTTTTAACAATTGTTTTGAATTTTATATCCCAACTGGAATTCTTTCTTTCTTTTTCCATTTTCAAATAGCATTTGCGAACATGGGTTCTATTGGTCCTGGGACTAGTAGGAAAAAGGAAGTCTAAACCTTTAACTTTGGTAAGTTGCCTTTTAAGAGGACTAGGAGATTTAGAATGATTATCTTGATTTTTATAGTCTCAGCAGCAGTTCTTGAATGCCCTTTGTTGAAGATTGCTTCAGTTTGCGTACAGGTAGTCCTTGGCTTACAACAGTTGATTTAGTGACCGATTGAAGTTACAACAGCACTGCAAAAAGTGACTAATGACCATTTTTCACACTTACAACCATTACAGCACCCCCATGGTCCCCATCGATCACAATTCAGACATTTAGCAACTGACTCATATTTATGACAGTTGCAGTGTCCTGAGGTCATGTGATGACCTTGTTTTGCGACCCTCTGACGAGCAAAGTCAATAGGGAAGTCAGATTCCCTTAACAGCTGTGTTACTATTTTAACAACTGCAGTGTTTCACTTAAGGCCGTAAAATGGGACAAAACTTACTTAAAAAAATTTATCACATAAATTTTGGGCCGTGGTCATAAGTCAAGGACTACCTGTATATAAACCTGTTACCCATTTTTCATCATGAAACCATAATCCCAAAGTGAGTTTGGTGGACACAAGAAAGTAAATATTCTCCAGTAGCCACAAAACTAACTTCGACCCTTTAGTTTATGAGGGGTTTGTTTGTTTGTCATCATCTAATTCTTGGCTGCATGCAGCAATCTGTAGGCAAGCTTTTAAAATCTTTAATTAAAGATTTTCTCATTTGACTGCCTATCAGACACATTTCTCAAACATATGGCTGTCTTATATTAAGTTATGGTTTGCTTAATCATCGTTTGTTAAACAAAAATCTTCATTGGCCATGTTTGCATAACACATAATGGGTTGAGAATCATAACAGCTAGGTTCTTACAATAGGTTCAACCAAAAGCAAATAAGATCATTGTGGGTAAAGCAATATATGAACTCAATTGTGGTCTGTAGAGTTGCATATGTGACTATGTCACCTTTGGGTCTCTTCCCTTGTTCTTTTGTGAAACTGGCATGGTGAACCGTAGCTCAAGTTGACTAAAAAAACCAAAGGTGCTTTTTCAAAAGGCAGCTGGAGTTTCCTAGTTTTTTTCCTTGAAGACTTTTTGCTTCTCATCTAAGAATTTTAGTTCTGACTGAAAGAACTAAAAACCTCCTTTTAAACAATAGCTAGGATTGTTATTATGCAAGTATCTCACAGTGGCCTAATTAATCTTGCTTTATAGTTGGATTGTTGTTTTTAATTTGTTTGTTGGATTTTCATCTATGGCCTTGAGCACCTGGAATTACAAAGAATCTGATGAAATGAGTGAATAGAATCAGTCAAGGTAACTACACGTCCTTTGGGTAGGTAAAGCAACAATTAAAACTTTCATAAAATTCTCCTTAGCAAAGGCACAGAAAACATTTCTAGAGATGTAAACATTATGCTCAGACTTATCATTTTGGGGTAACCAATATGATTAGCGATCAGCTATTTGAATTAAATGTGCCAAGCACTGGATCTTGCGGATTTCCTTTAGGTTGCATCCCAATTTCAATGGAAGAAAAGCTTGGGTTTATTAAATGACAATTTCTCCCAGTGGCTGATTTCATGTCGGAGAAGATCAGGCAGAGTTGAAGAGTTAAATGCATCATCAGTTTAGAGTCCTTGCATTGCCACAAGAGATCCAATTTCAGCCTCCCTTGAATTCCATTGATTCTCATCTAGCACCAATTTAGTTAGTTGACTAGATTCTTGTGTATAAATTTGAATAAATCTTCTATGCTACCACTTTACAAAAGATCCCAATTCTTTGTGCCCAGCACTTCACACAACGTGCCAAACCCACACTAACAATGCAGTGGCTGTGCTCACTTCAGCATGCCGTGCACAAGCAACAAAGTAATATTAGGCATGATTGAAGGTGCACAACCTACTCCACTATTACGTACTCATCCTCATTTTGGTCTGTTGTGCAAACCTAGCTATCTTGTGATCCAAGCATTCCGAGAGATGGAGGCAAATCAGAAAGAGAAAAAAATCCTAATCCCCTCTATAGTGTTTAATTTTCTTATAGCTCAAAGTACTGTAGACCTTGATGTCCTATTTCTTTAGCAACAGGGTTCTCACTGTTTTTCTTGGGTGGCCAATTCCACCATCTAATAATAGTCCTCTCCATTAGGAAATGCTCCCTGCTATCAGATATTATACATTTATGATGTGATTGCTATCCTTTTCCATCTCTCTCTCTCTCTCTCTCTCCTCCGCCCACCCCCATCTCACATAAGAAGCTTTTTGCAGCCCCCTTCTTCATCTTCCAGTGTTCATAGCTTCAAAAACTTCTTCCTAAAGAAGGAAGCTGTTGGGGCACAGGTTGAGTTTTCTCTGCTCACCCCCATCCCACCAGTACCTGAACCCCAGCTTCTTTCAGAATTTTGGAACAGAGACTCCACCGAGAATTAATACCAAATAAAAGTTTTTACACTAGAGGGTACTTAAGCGAACAATCTAGCTTCCTAATAAGGCTGGTAAAATAGCTGGAATGCAGCCAAGGTTTTCTCAAGGTAGGTCACCATATTGTTTCCTTCCCCATAACCATTTCTGTTTGGATTTTGCTCTACAGAAAGACCATTTCTCCACATCCAGGTTGATATTCCTGGGGATAGTTCTGCTTTTATCTCTGTGCGAATTACGGAAAGCTTTTCACTCAGAATTAATTGTACTCTTCGAGGAGCTTAGTGCACCATCTCTAGTCTATGATCTTGTCGAGTTGGGATCCCGGCAGGCTGTGACTTTGAAAGGCGTCGTTGAGGTGGGAGCCACGAATTTCCATTGTTGTGAAATGTGGCACGAGGCAGAGCAGTCTCTGCATAGAGTGGCCTATTACTGCAAAAACAGGCCCCCAGATGAGTGCTGTACACACACCGCCCCTTCCAGATGGGGGGCCTTTTCATTTTGGGCTTAAGTCAATTGCTCCGATTCTGCCGGCACGCTTTCTCTGTAGGGGGACGCGAGTTGTTCAATGCTGTGAGTTAGCGAGAAGAAAGACTGTCCCTGTTTGATCTTCTCAAGTCACCAACCCTTTATTTTTAGAAGTGAAAACAAAGTCAGCGCTTTTATGCGAAGGATTGAGAACGAGCACCTGCAGTGCAGGATGCTCTCAAAGTTGTTTTCTTTTTGTCAGGAGGAGGGGCTCCTATATTTTCTTTCCTTCTCTTTCTCCCTATTTATTTTTTTTCTGTCCCAGCCAATATGTCTTTTAATAGTCTCCTTTGCAAAAACAGTAGAAGTGTAATTTGAGTGCCACTCTGAGTATAGAATAATAGAGTTGGAAGGGACCTCAGAGGTTTTTTTAGTCCAAACCCCTGCCCGAGCAGGAGACCCTTCACCATTTCAGACAAATAGTTGTCCAAGTGTCTTCTTGAAAGCCTCCAGTGATGCAGTTTAGTTTAGTTTACTTTATTATCATTGCACCTTGTACAACGAAATCAAACCCATCATGAACATGAAAATAAACACAAACCCTTCACCCTCCACACACTGAACTGGAAACCCCCCCCCCCCCCACCCAACACTGCACTATAGAGCAGAATTCAAAAGAGCTACTGCCCTGGGATAGAAGCTGTTTTTTAGCCTATTTGTCTTTGTTTTTATTATCCTGTACTGTCTGACACATGGTAATAGTTCAAAAAAAGGGTTCCTAGGATGAGACGGATCTTTAAGGATGTTTTGAACTTTCTTAAGGCAGCGGGAGCACTAAAGCTTTTCCAAAGAGGGGAGAGGGCAACCAATGATCCTTTGGGCAATGACGTTAACCCTCTGGCGTGCTTTCCTATTTGCCCCTGTGCAATTGGCAAACCATACAGAGGTGCAGTAAGTTAAGATACTCTCTATGGTGCAGTGGTAGAAGGTCACCAGCAGTTTTTCATTCAGTTGTTGAGCACCCACAACTTCTGAAGCCAACCTGTTCCATTGGTCAGTTGCTCTCACCGTTAGGAAATTCCTCCTTAATTCTAAATTGCTTCTCTCCTTGGTTAATTTTCAGTCATTGTTTCTTGACTTGCCTTTTGGTGCTTTGGAAAATAGTTTGACTCCCTCGTCTTTGTAGGAGCCCCTCAAATATTGGAAATACAAATAGTGGAGATACTCTGCTTAGAAACAATGCTGGAGAGTATAAAGGATAAATATCTTCTGCATATTGCAGTTGTGGTGGGAAAGGAAGGGATGGGGTGCCTTTGGTAATAACTACCTGGTGTACTTATGATATATAGTCCTCAACATACAACAGTTCATTTTGTGAATGTTCCTGACTGAAGTGATCAAAGCTACAGTGCCACTGAAAAAAGTGACTTGGGGTCTTTTTTCACACTTAGGACCATTGTAGCATTTCTATAGTCATGTGGTCAAAATTCCGATTTTTGGCAAACAGATTTTTTTCTTTCTCCTTCAAAAAGGGCAGCAGCTTTTAATTAATAAATGCACACAAAATCCACAAAATAGAAGTATTTTAGGCATCAGTGCATCAATGTAAAGATGCTTCTTAAAGCTCCTGTAGACATCACCTTTTCTAATCTTTCTTGACAGAAAAGACTGCTGGAGATTCCCAACTGATCTGGATTTTAAATTTGTGTGTTTGCTGGTGGTTATTCTGTTTGACAGTAAGCTATTCCTTGACTTACAACAGTTTATTTAGTGACTATTCAAAGTTAAACAGCAATGAAAAAAGTGATTTATGACTGTTTTTCACATTTACAACCATCGCAGCATCCTCTTGGTCACATGATCAAAATTTGAATGTGTTGCAACTGACTCATATTTATGACGATTGCAGTGTCTTGGGAATCATGTGATCAACTTCTGTGACCTTCTGAGAAGCAAAGTCAATGGGAAAGCCAGATTCATTTAACTATTGTGTTACTCACTTAACAACTGCAGTGATTCACTTAACAACAGTGTCAAGAAAGGTCATAAAATGGGGCAAAACTCACTTATTAACTGTTTTGTTTAGCAACAGAAACTTTGGGCTCAGTTGTAGTTGTAAGTCGATGACTACCTGAATTGCCAGTGTATTTTTCTACTTACCTCCAGACAGTTTTAAAATGTAGGTTATTTTTCTCCTTTGTTAAGGAAAGCAGGCATAAGCTATAGTACAGCCAGAAGCACTGAATGCTGATTTTCTTAGATGTCTAAAGAATGATTATTATGTTAAAATGTCATGGTTGTGTCTAGTCCTTTTTTACTTAATATGATTTTCTTTTCAGTCTTTCCCAAAATTTATCTTCTTTGCTGCTCAATGTCAGCAGTATTTTTATTCCATGACTGTGTCTCCATGCATTTAACTGTGGCACAAAGATGCCCTGGCAATATTTATTTTCCACTTGTCCCTTGATGCTGTCCTTACCTTGTCCTAGCCTTTAAGATCTCATTAGCTGTACCGTCTTGAAGCGCATCCAATACTGGCCATCAATAACCTCAACCCATAAAGTCTGTAAGCTTTTTCACACAATTCCATGGGGGAAAGGGGGGAAATCAGTGACTGTCAGCAACATGGGAATACAAGCAATAGAGTCAGGATAGGTATCAGCAATGAGAATAGCAAATGTCATGGAGTGTTTTCCTTTCCAGGGTGGGTTGATAGCAAGTCAACTCAACGGTGGAGAATGGCTCCTGTGAGAGATGGGGAACTGGTAAAAAGGGAATGAATATAAAGGGAGGCAAATAGCAGAAGGGAAAGTAAGAAAAAGTAATCCAACTTTTTTATTGTTTAAAGCCTATTAACAATCCCCAGGAAAAGCAAAATAAATAACAGAAGCCAAGCCAATAACCAGCCCTAACTGTGACTGATCTCTATTCCTGTATTAGACCATGCATCTGTGTTGACACAATCTGAATTTGAAAGGCAGTATAATGTGTGTGTGTGTGTGTGTGTGTGTGTGTGTGTGTGTATTTGTTTTCTTATATATATATCTTATATATTTCTTATATATATATATATCTTTTCATCTCTTATTTCTACATGGAATTATTGCTGCAATGGATTTTTTTTTGAAAAATGGAATAGAATAGAATAGAATAGAATTCTTTATTGGCCAAGTGTGATTTGTGCATAAACTCTCCGTGTACATACAAGCAATAAGTGACAAATCATGATCATAGTCATCAGAAAAATACATTCATCATAAACCATAAGATATAACACTTAGTCATAGGATACCAAATAAGCAATCAACATAAATAATACTAGTATACTAAATAACACAATATAAATTGTAAGAATCAAGCACAAAGTTATAGTTATAAGAAGATAAGGAGATAGGTAATAAGAAAGAGGAAATAAGAAGAAGAATTTGGATAAACTATGCAAATCTAACTCTGCAAACAGAAATCAAGGTGAGTCCATCCCAGGTCACTTTCTGCAGCTCCTTCCCCTCCCCCTTGATTCTATTATACATATTGTGGAGATGGCCCACGGTATCTAAGGAAGCGCCTTACACCCTTGGAACTAACCAGTAGAATGGTCTAATTTAGCTCCCTTAAGGCCAAAGAATTTTGGCTGCTAAGTTGCCTTTTCTGCTGTGCCCCCCCCCTCCTCCTCTGTAATATTTTCCCATTGGAGGTGAGATCCACCCCAGCAGTCCTGGCCTTCTGGAAGAGCCCAAAATCTTGGCGACTGGGGTGTCTGATGGAATAGAGAAGATTCTCACTACCAGGCTACCCATCAGCTTGGTTTTTAATTTTAATTTTTAGCTTTGTACTCTACTTTAATTGTTTTTCACACTTGTTAGCTTTTATTATCTTGTAAGCTGCCCAGATTTGTGAGATGGGCAGCATAGAAACCCATTAAACAAACGAACAAATAAAACCCTTCCATGTCACCTCCTGGCCAACTTGTAGAGACCCCTTGCTGGAAACGACAGAATCCTCTGGGGACAGTGAAAAATAAAATGCTGGAGTAAGAGGGCCTTTGATCTGATCTTTTCACATAGTCCTACTTTTTGCAGGAGGGATGATATAGGAACCTTCGTCAGGAAAATAAGTTGACTTCTTGGCATAATCTTGCAGTCTACTGCAGCTCCTACTGGGAAAACTGCTATGGAAATTTTCAAGACAAGCTCTTATCCAAAATAGGGGGAAAAGGCTTTTTTTCCTACCAATTAATCAAAGTTGTCAAACAGTGAATGAAATGCTACTTCCTAGTAACTTTATCTTAGAATCACAGCTACAAAAAACTATTGTTTTGTGATATAATGTTGTACAGATGGAAAAACTGAAAAGTTGGGAAACACTTCTTACCAAGAACAAATAAATTCTGCAGGCCAGAATTTGAGACTTCAACCATTCCATATGGGTCAGTCCTTGTTTAACAACTGGTCACTTAGTGTCTGTTCAAAGTTACAATGGCGTTCCTCATATTTTGGGCGCTTTGCAGTTGGCTCGCACTTACAGCCATTTGTGCTGTTCCCTAGACTGCAATTTTTGCTTTTGGGATTTCCAGTTTAGAAAAAAACAAAACACCACACATTGAAAAAAAAATCGCTTAATGACCATGCCATTAACTTAATGACTGCTGAAAAAAAGGTTGTAAAATCAGTCGTGGCTACAACTTAACAACTTAACGCCACAACTTATGACCATAATTCTGGATTCACTGACGATTATAAGTCGAGGACTGCCTGTACTTTTTGGGAGTTGAAGCCCAGAGGAAAAGCACCAAGTTGTGGGCAAAAATAGTATAAAAAAGAGTTGCACATTTTTTGTCAAATTAAGGGCCGCATTTAACACTTGAGTGACACTTTATTTATTCAAATTTATTGTAGCCACCCAGCTCCAATGGATTCAGTGCGGTGTACAAAACCAAAACGTCCATAAAAACACTTCAAACATAAAATGATATAGACTGTCCAAACTAAAAGCAACATGAATCAATCAAAACAGCTGCTCTCTTCCCAAAATATACAATAATACATTAATCCCAGTCTTGGGACGTATGCCAGGTTTTAAAAGCTTTCTAGACCTCTCTGAGAGAGGGCACTGTCCTTATCTTGGGTGGAGGGGAATGCGGTTCCAGAGAATGTTCCCCTCCTCTAGCTTCATTTAATTTTAAATATATTAATTCTATTTAAACAAGTTAATTTTAGTATGATTGCTATCTATGTAATATCAATCCATTAAAAAAGAGACTACAATTAAGTGGCAACACTTGGAGGGACTTTGAGAGAACCCAAATTCTGTGCCTCAATGTAAAATTTATTTATTGATTGGTTAACTACATGCCATCAAGTCATTGTCAGTTTTTAGAACCACATAAATATTCTTTATGCCAATCTGTCCTTTACTTGGTCTTTCAGATCTTCCAAAGGTTGATGTAAGATAGAACAGACTAAATAGACTTGTGATTTAATTTAGAACAAAGTATTCTCTCTCTCTCTCTCTCCGTGTGCACATGCATGTGCATTTGAGGAGGGTTATGTGTGTTTTATATTCATTGACAGTATAGTACTGTGTGCAGATGAGTTATTTTTTCTACCTAATCTTCTTTTAAGCAGGGAAACATTCATCTCAAATAGGGTCATTTTCCTGTCTCCAGTAAATTCTGGGAGTCATAATTCTTATTATTGCGCTAATAATTTGCACCTCCTCAAATGAACACCTCACCTTTGTTCCACAAATAACCTCGATGATGCAGAGGTGTGTTGTGAGCAGCGTCAAGCATCTGAAACAAATGTCTGGTTTAACTCGCCTGAGGATGGATGGGGAGGGGGGCTCAGGAATAGCAAGCAGAGAAGGAGAATTCTGTTGGACATATTTGTCAGTTTAATAGCTTAAACCAGGCCCTCTAGGAACACAGCAAATTATAATTTTTGCTTTTCCTTGAATAATGGAAGGTGGTGTGCTTTTAGCAAACCCCCTCACCTCTCGAGATAAGTGGCAGATACCATATTGAACTCAAATTAATCCTCATTCTTCTGTTCGTCATACTTTGCTTGTGCATTTGTTTGTTTGTCTTTCAGGTTTGATATTTCACTTTGCCAGTTCCCCGCTGAGCTGGTATTTGGAGCTGGTTCACAAGCTGCTTTTCTTTTTGCTGATGATGTGCTTGCTCCAAAATATTTATTTATTTGTCTCAGGAGTTTGGGAGGGAGGGTTCCCCACTAACAACCTCTGTCATGGCTGGTCCAAGGAACTGGCTGGCTTCCAGCTACTGACATACAGAACTCTTCATGAAACCAGACAGAATTAAACCCTTTGTTTCCTGTTTGCTGACTGGCTTTAAGAGAGAGAGGGAGGGAGGGAGGGAAGGAGGGAGGGAGGGAGGGGGAGGAGAAGGAAAGCGCACACAAAGATATTGGAGTTCTCAACAAGACCATCTTTGTATTAATTTAATTAGTTAAATGAAGGAGGGAAGGATGAGTGTTTATGTAATAAATGCATTTTAAGGGGGTTAAGACAGTTGTGGCATACATAGAAAAGTGATTTACATTCCATTTGCCTGCTGAAGCATGTGAATTCTTAAGGACTCGGAGTTCATCATTACAACCTTTATTTTTTATATGGCTTGAGAATTTAGTTTTAGTAGTAGTTTTTCATGTACCACTGAATTGAAGGCTTTACAGACATCTATGTAGATTGCATCTATTGCTTTGCCCTGATTGAGTTGTGTAGTCCAAATGTTTTTGCAGTGTAAGAGTTGCAGATTACAGGATAGTTTTTTTCTGAAACCAAATTGTTTAGTAGGTTCTTTGTCTCTAAGTGGAGGACAATGGATTGATTAATAATTGATTCCATGACTTTACAGGTGACACAGCATAAAGAGATTGGTCTGTAATTTTCAACTAGGCTGTGGTTTCCCTTTTTGAAGATGGGGATGACCGTGGCTTGTGACCATAGGTTTGACAAGGAGCTGGTCCTGAAAGATTTTTCAAAGATTATGCTTAAAGGTTCGGCTATGGCAGTGGATAGCTTTTTAAAGAAGTAGGCACATATTCCATCCAGTCCAGTAGATAGAGGTGGTCTTAGATTGCGTAGTGCTTTTTCAACATAGTCTTCTGTAAAATCGATATGTATTAGATCATTGTAGTTGTCTGTGGTTCGAATAGGAAATACTGGGCATGATCCATTGCTGTTTACAAATACTGAGCCAAAGAATGTGTTAAAGAGATTGGCTTTGATGGTGTTGTTGTTGCAGTCTTTACCATTAGGTCTTTTCAGGGGTGGGATCGACCTTGAGTTTTTTAGTTTGTTGTTTACAAAATTGTAGAGAGTGTGGGTGGAATTGGTGCATAGAAGGTTTTCCTCGTTGTTTTTTTTTAAAACAAATTTTATTGATTTTCAAAGACAATACACAAACAAACAAAACATAAAACATAAAAACATAAAACATATTTTCTGAAAGCAGCTTGATCCTGGGTTACATCTCTTCGTACAGACACAAATTCAAATTCATGTTCATTTTATATACCATTCCATATCTTATTACCATTTTCCATTTTCTATATAGCTTCTCACCTCTTTTAACTTTCTTATTTAACTTATTATTTAACTTTCTTATTTTATTTATCTCATCTCAGATCAGATCATAATGCTTATTATTCTTTGTCTGTTCTGTTTCCAGCTATCTATTTATCTTTTCTCTTTAAACAAAGTTTCTCCTGTACACTGATTGGAGTGTGACGCCTTTAACTCTTTCCCCTAAATTTATAACACTTAATATAATACATGACTTCCATTGGGATTCTGTTTAGTACATTCTAAAATTACACATTATATTTTATAAAAATAAAAAAAATATAAGTATATAATATAATTAAAACAACTATCCATGCCAATTCAAATCTAATCATTAATATTAATATTCATTTAAATCTTAAACATTTTACACATTACTTTTCAATTGAATATCATACTTTTATGGGAAGACTTATACTTTCCATAATTATTCCCCCCCCACATCACATCACTTATATTTTAAATCATTGTATCATTAAAATGTTCCCATTTCCTCCTACTTCAATTCTCTCATTCATTTCATTGCCTTCCTTTTATTCACAAAAATTTCACTAAGTTACACTAAATATTTTATCCCATTTTTGATCACATGTTGTTTCCAATTTTCTAACATTATTTCTAAATACAGATATAACAATACAATCTTATGTACCTTTGCAGAATCCCTTTTTCAATTAAATTTACCCATTATCTCTAAATGAATCTTGTTTCTTTACATCTTGCTCCCCACCATTGAGGCTTCTCATCCCTTCCTTCCTCTCTTGCTTGTTCTTCTCCCTGCTCTTTTTACCCCCTTGTCTCTCCACCTCCCTTTTCTTCTGCTTTCCCCCTTTCTGTTGTTTTCTAACATTATATCCACTTTTCACTTTATTTTTCTCTTTTTTGGTTGTTTTTTCAAATCTTAAAGTCCCCTTTTTCTTTTCCTCTTTCTCCCTTTCTTCCCCAAATAAAGTTACTTGTTCATCAAAGATGGCTTCTTTTTTATCCCAATCATCTTGTTGCGCAGTCAGTTTCTCATAGGTGCAAATCGCCATTGAAAGAATTGAAAAAGAGTGAATAAGAATTGAAAAAGAGTGCCAAGAGAGTCTTTCCCTTCTTTCCTTTTAACTTCCATTCACCGCTTGTAGATCTCTGGGAACGATGTATCTTTTGCAAATTTTAGGTTCCAGGGTACTTTCGTTGTTGCTTTGTCCCGGTCAGCAAAAAAAACCTTTCACTTCTTCTCAACTCCTCCTGCACTTTCTTTTCCGGCTGAGCGCTTCTTTGTGGCGGCCATTTCTGACCGCTGCTCAACTGCCTTTGGAAAAGGGGGTTTAGCAGGCTAGAGAAGAGAGGTGCGATATCTCTCGATCCTGCCAGATCCCCCCTATCTTCGCCACCTTCTACGGAGGTGGCTAGCCCTGAAGCTGGGTGGCTCAGGCAGAAACCGCGCACAGTCGCGAATTCCTGCCTGCCCCGAAGCGCTGCAGACCGGAACTCCGGTTTTCCTCTTGTTTAATGTGATCATTGATGCATTCAGTCTTTATCTGGTGGCATAAATTTTTGTATTGGCTTTTGAAGTTGGCAACGTGACCAGATTTGTTTTTCCACCAAAGTGATCTTTTTTTGGATTGTTATGGGTAATCTTTTTTTTCTGGTTTTGGGAGTTGTTATTGGTACATATAGTTTGATGACTCTTTTGACTTCAAGTAAAAATATGTTATAATGGTCTTCAACAGTATTGTATCCAGTGAATAGGGATTGCCAATCAAGTGATGAGAGATCATTGTCTATAAAATCATAGTTACCTTTTTTGAAGTTGTAATTGGGGATCACATTGTTGTGATGATTTTTGTGTGGACATATGTTGAGACAAAAGTCAATCATGTTGTGGTCACTGTTGGAAAAGGGTTCTTTAATTTGTATTCCATAAATTGAGTTCAAACTATTGCAGAAGATGAGATCGAGGCAGTTGTTAAGTCTAGTATTGTTGGTTACTAGTTGTTCCAGTCCCAGATTTGTTACAGCATTATAGAAGGTTGCATGTATGGGTTCAATTTTACATTCATTTAGGGTCCAGTTAGTATGAGGTAGATTGAAATCACCAAGAAGGATAAAAGCGTGTGGGCAGGATGTTGCTCATGTTGGTAGTGAAATAACATTTGTGTGTTAAGTTTTTTGAGATAAGCCTGGGGACCTGTCCAATAGAGGGACTGCTGTGAGTCTGTTTCAAAGTTATTTCCAAAGCTTTTTGGAGTATCCCATCCAGGATGGGAGATTGCAATAGCTGGAAGCAAGTTTAAAAGATGGCACTTAAACTGTGCAATTTCCTCAGCTCTAAATTTCAACTTTACTTCGTCCCTCTGCCAACTTTTTGTCATCTAAAGCAGGAGTCCCCAACCCCCCAGTCGATGGGCTGGCAGTGGTCCACAGCATGCCAGAAAAACAAAGCTCCATCTGTGGGATGCAGGCAGTAAGCAAAACCATACCCCCTCTGGTCCACAGAAAAACCACAGAACTGGTCCCTGGTGCCCAAAAGATTAGGGCCACTGATCCAAAGCATCCATCTCTTTCTATGGGTTGACTGTAGAACCTGTCTATATTTCATCATGCAGTGATTCTGTGGAAATGATAATAAATGTTGCCTAAGCTCACTAAACCTTGTTTGAGGCAGATAATTCTAAAGATGGGGTTTACTTCCTAAAGCTGGTGTCATTCCAGCCTTTATTTATTTATTGGTTATTGTAAAGCCAATTGCAATTTTTGAGATAGGGTAGCAAGGTTTTGTTTCAAATTTGGATATGCAAACAACACCTTCCCCCAAGACTTATTAACTAATAACCAGGCAGTTCAACCGATTTAAAAAAACATAAATAAATTCAGGTGCCAATTTGCAAACCTATGTTACTGAATTTCTAATGAATAGCTGCCAAGGAGAGAGTAAGTCTTAGGATTTATTCTTGCCCTTCTAATCTTGTTATTTTACAAGTATTCTAAAGTAAGATAATTTGTGGGGATTTGGACCAAATCAGAACAAGTCATTAAAAATGATCAATAGTGCACACTTCAAAATTCATGTTCCACTGTTAGTTATTCGGTGGCTAGATGATGCAAATACTCTAATAAATAACTGTTTTTCAGCTAAGTTAACAGAGCCTTTTTAAAAATAGCTTTACCAGATGCTCCTTATTTTGAGCGC
The DNA here is from genome assembly GCF_049901715.1 of Pseudonaja textilis. Lineage (NCBI taxonomy): Eukaryota > Metazoa > Chordata > Lepidosauria > Squamata > Elapidae > Pseudonaja > Pseudonaja textilis. The sequence goes on along the minus strand of NC_141998.1, from coordinate 15,009,461 downwards.
AGCCCCATGTTTCCATTTGACATTTAATAGGATGTTATAGTGGCAGTATTCATCTTCTTCTTCAGGAGGTCAGGAATATTGCCTTCCAGAAAATATTATTTCTACTCTCCCCCAAAGTAATCCTTGCTGGTCAATATGTAGAGACAGTCCTCACGATTGAGCCCAAAATTTCTGTTGTTAAATGAATTTTACCCCATTTATGCCCTTTTTTGGCCACGATTGTTAAGCGAATCACTGCAGTTGTTAGTAAATGAATCTGTCTATCCCACTGATCTTGCTTGTCAGAAGACTGTAAGAGGGAATCACATGATCCCTGGGACACTGCAACTGTCATAAATATGAATCAATTGCCAAGCACCTGAATTTTGATCACGTAAGCATGGGGATGGCTGCAGCAATCTCCAGTGTGAAAAATGGTCATAAGTCACTTTTTCCAGTGCTGTTGTAACATTGAACGGTCACTAAATGAACTGTTGTAAGTCAAGTACTACTTGTATTACATTATTTAGGCCCCTCCCCTTTTTAATTTTTCAGTGATGAAGTTAGTGTTACATTTTTGAACACTTTGAGATTCCTCTCAATCTGTTTATGCCTTTTTCTTAAATAGAAAATGCTTTTTAGGGTTGGAACCAAACTTGGAGTATGAAGATGCTGGTATGGCGGCTGCCTCCCTCAATCTTTTGTTCCCTCCCAGTTGTGAGAATCTCACCTCCCAACTCTTGGGATTATTGGACTGGGGAAGAACGGGTTAAACGTTTGTGTCCCTGATAATTTCACATATGTTTGTTATGCCCCTTCCCTTTTTTTTTAAATTTTCCAAACTGAAATTTGCATTTAAATATTTTTAAATATTCACCATTTTTGTATACATTTTATCCTTCAACATACATTTGTGTGTACAGTTTATCCTTGTAAAGTGCCTTACTAACAATACAGCCAACAACTTTTGCAAAATTTATGAAATTTACAAATTTCAAAGGTTAAACAAGTTCCATTTAAAAATAAATTCCTTTAATTCTGTTTCTCTTTTTGGCCTTCTTTCCATGCCACTTCAATTCTGGCTTAAGCACTTAATTCTAGAACTGATATAGTTGCACTTGCTATATATGTTATCTGGCTACCATCTTCCCCAAATTCCTTTTAGATGTTTGTGTTCTTTCTTGGGCTCCTGGGTATAGATTTGTTGTTTTTAAAATAAAGCTTTCATTCTTCTCCTCAGACAGCAGAGTTACTGATCACCCTACCAGTGCACATGTTTCTGATTTGGAAGATACGTTTAGGAGTACAAGCTGTGTTTCTCCACCAGCCAAGCAATCAAGAATGGTATGTGAATCTTTATACTTGCATTTAAAAACCATTCTTTTCTAGGTCTGTGGGCAATGTTTTTCCTCTCTATTCCACATCAATCAGTTCTATGTGCAGGGAGGGCATATTCTAAACTTAATAGCAATGGCAATAGCACTTAGACTTATATACTGCTTCACGGTACTTTACAGCCCTCTCTAAGTGGTTTACAGAATCAGCATATTGCCCCCAACATTCTGGGTCCTCATTTTACCCATCTCGGAAGGATGGAAGGCTGAATCAACTTTGAGCCAGTGAGAATCTAATTGCTAAACTTCTGGCAGCTGGCAGTCAGCAGACACTGCATTCTAACTACTGCTCCACCATGAAGCAATAAGGATTCACTTGTGTCCAGTGTTTCTTCGTGTTTTCATAGGTTTTTTTTTAAATGTGGCATTTAGTAGTATATATACCACTTCACGGTGCTTTATAGCCCTCTCTAAGCAGTTTACAGAGTCAGCACATTACTCCCAATAATCTGGATCCTCATTTTACTAACCATCGGAAAGATGGAAGGCTGAGTTAACCTTGAGTCAGTGAGAATCTAACTGCTGGCAGCCAGCAGAATTAGCCTGCAATACTTCATTCTAACCACTGTGCCACCATGGTTCTAATCAATCTTTTTTTGCTTGCATATAAACCATAACAATTCTGGCTATGAATTAACAGTAGTTAACTGATAGTTCGGAACTATATTGAGAGGACCGTTATTTTAGGGACTCAAATCTTGAATCAAGAACTGTGTAATAATACTAATACCTTTCAGATAGCCCAGAACCATTTTTTCCAGTGCTTTCTTAACTTCGAATGGTCACTAAAGGAAATGTTGTAAGTCGAGGACTACCTGTGTTTCAAGAATAACTTGGTAGTGCTTCACTGCTCCATAATAAATCCCATTTTTGCTTACTATAAATTCTTGCCCTTTTTCTATAGTTAGAAAAGAAATAACATCACAGAAATGTCCCCCAAGGAATTTAAATTGGCTCTAAAGAACTGGGCTTCTCCTCCTTCCTTTTCCTATTGCAGGCACCCCAAATAGTGTGTTTTTCTTGTCCTCTGCTACAACTTCAATATGAAGATGCTTCAGAAACTGCATGGCTGTTGCTTATCCCACAGAGACCACTTAAAATCACTTCTTTGTGGGGCTAAAGGTTGCAGACGAGACAGGTTCCATTGACCTTTGTCTCTTACCAATCCATTGAACAGGAGAAGAATTCCTCAGTCTTCTTTGGCACTAGGGAATAAAAGGTGAACTTCAGAAGTTTAAAATACCCCAAGGATGAACTCTACCTTCAAGGCCAGATTAAAATGTAGCCTAGATCCATAGGCAGAATTGAACTCTCTGGGCTTTCGACCTTCTTTGGCAGCTTCTTTACTTATTTATGTTTGTCTACCTCTCTGTCAAAGAGCATGTTTGTGTGCATGGGAATCAGTGCATGCATACACAATGTCTTTGGAATTTGTATTACTGTCACTATTTCCATCCAAAAGAAGCAGATTGTATGTAAAGCCTCTCCTTCAAATTTCCATGACTGGACTGTACAGCAGTAAAAATGCTTGAATAAGTGGGCTTCAATGTGCCATACACTTTCCATACATTATGTGTTTTTATCATCAACAACCTTGTAAGATAGATTAGGATGATAAAACCTAAAGCCTTATGCAGCTATTGAGTGAGCGGATAGGGCAATGGTGAACACCTGTTTTTGGATTAAGGGCCATTTAGCAGGTGTGTCAAAAACCACAATTGAAATTTGAATTCATTTTTAACAGCTGCATGTTATTAAACCAATGAAAAAGATTTGTTTGCTTTTAATTACACTGATAAATAAGATAAAGTGGTATACAAATGTAGCCTGCTCAACATTTAATGCCAGATGCTCACTATCATAAGATATTTGACCTTGCAGCCAGGAGAAAAGTAATTTCTTTGCAACTGGTTCAAGGGCCTAAGTCCCTCTTACCAAAGATTGAATGTTGGAATATTTATCCTTGAAAGGATGCATAATGATCTGGGCACATAGTTATGGGAGAGACTGAAATTATTCTTAGTCTTTATGAGTGCACTTTACAAGTGAAAAGCAAAGGGTCCTTGATCCAATGGATCAACCCAGACATTTCTTCCTTGAAATGTCCAATCCCAGACTAGTTATCTTGAAATGTACAGAGTAAGCCCTTCTTTTGATGCAGCAATCACTGGGCACAAATAACAAAGCCAATTTTTTTTTCTCCCAGCCATCCTACCACCTTCTTTTCTGTTCCATGGCTTTTATGCAGGAAAAAAAGCCACAATAATTGCTAGTTTTCTCATGGGCTAGCATGTTCATAGGCTGTTCATAGCTCTCAGGAACTTCAAGCCACTGGTTTCTTTCAGGAGCTATTACTCATTCAGATTGCCAGTAACTCGCCAAGACCCCATGCCAAAGATTTCCAGTTCTTTTATTTCAAATCCTTTCTTAGGTAGAGATAAGAGGGAATTCAGTGTTATATATCTGAAGTGTTTGCTCCTTCTGTCTGCTGTGGCCCTCTTCCCTAAGGCAACCTCATAAAGAGAGAACAGCAGCTATTATCAATAAATGTTTAATGCCATCAAGGCATTAGACTATCAGCAGTAAATTACAGTGAGTTGTATATTGCAGAATTGGTGAAATAGAGCCTGAGGAAAATAGGACCCCCACCAGGTCCCCAAATTTGAATTAATGACTGTTCCAAAGATCGTGAGATGTTGAGTGATTTATTTGGAAAAATTGTGAGGATGTCAAAGATAGAAGGTTGGAGTATTTATTCTTGAAAATGAAAGGATGAATGATCTGGGCATACAGTTACAGAAGACACTGAAAACATTGTTGGTCTTTATAGTGTGCAGTTTACAACTTTATAGTGTGCAGTTTACAACTTTTGGCTGGTTTTCAGCTTTTTCAGCTAGTTTCTGGCAAAAATATCTGTAGGAATGAATTGACTCACTTTATTTTCACAACATATAGACAGATTTAACCATAGTTTCAGTTGGGAAGAGGTGACAATCCTTGTGATGACCTGGGGCATGGCACAAAGGCAACATAGTCAAATAAGCAGTACCTCCAACTTTGCTCCCAATGTGCAGGTTACCTTCAGCTGGAGAAAAAACTCTCCAGTTTTTCAGTCTGAAAACCACACAAACCACGCTGCAATAATTAACTTGACAGGGCAGGAGAAGGAATTGCAGACTTGAAAGCCCAGCAAAACACACACAGTTGGGAAGATGCTAGGAACCCAGATAAGCCTCAATGATACCAAATAATTTACGATTTGTTCCTAACAACTTTGCTGTGTACAGCTTCCCTTTTTAAACACTGGGTACCCAGCTGCAGCTAATGAAGGGAATCGGGGCCCTTTCCTCCCCCCAAAGCCATGCAACTCATGTTGCTCCCTTCTCCATTCCTCCCTGTGTGCCCTAGGATGAAGAGGAGGCGGGCCTGCGTCTTCCTCTGATTTCCCTGTCCCCTGCTCTGTTCAGCCAGCCTTTGCCCTTTCCCAGTTTCTTTCACAGCCAATGGAGCCACACTCCCACTCCCTGTCAGCTGCTCAGCCTCCCCCTCCCCCTCAAATCAGATTCCGACAGGGGCATGACAATCCTAGACCAGGCCATGTCCAAAAATGCCAGGGAATTTCTAGAAGCCTGGGTCTCTGACAAATCAGCCATCAACAGACACAAAGACATTAACAACATCTATAGACTATGCAAAAGTGACAATCAACCAGCACAAAAGAGAAAAAGACTCCAGCACCTCTCCACCAGATCAGCATAGATTAATTCCAAGGTTAACTTCAGGCCAACAATCAAGTAAGCAATATCCCAACCAAGAAACTGCCAAAAAGCCATCAGTAAACAGCCCAACCAAAGAATCTCCAAGACCACTCTCACCCACCAGACAGGCAAGACACCAGAGTATAAACTGAGAGCAAACAGCACTCCTTACTAGCACTGATGATGTTATGTTGATGAAAAGTCTGCACGAAAACAAGCAAGCTCAGAGAGCACCAAGGAGCCTCCAAATGGACTCATTTTATGATTTTTACAAGAAAGGTTGCAAAATCAGGTTGTACATGTGGGTGTACAACTGTCATGATTAAGAATGGAAATCTCAGGCTCCATTACATTTGTAAATCAAGAACTACTTGTATTCAAAGAAAGAATGGTATGCACGTAGCTTTACCAGAGAGAAATTGTGCTTACTCAACATTGTGCAGTAAGCATGGTTCTGTTTCTTTTGTTACAGTCTTTAGGGGCACAGCAATAATCTCATTACTTATTCAGTTCCTTTTATGCTTGTTTAAACATGCCCAATTACTGATAAATGCTTACCTCCCTGTGCAGGGTGGATATAGGTAGTTCTCAGTATATCTCTGGGACACTGTGTGAGAAAATCAGTGTTTATCGAAACATTTTCCCCTTGGCAATCGGTCTCTTGAATTAAGGAGTCATTTAAATTCTACACTGAGATCATTCCTTTAAAGGATGTTTTTTGTCTTTTTAGAAAAGTTTTTTTCTTCATTTTTGCAGTTTGCAACATCCTGTCACAAGGGATTGATAAAAATAAAATGCAAATCTGTCCACAACATTTGTATTTAAAACAAGAAGGTATTGTTGCAAGTGTAAAGGAAATAACTTGATGAACAATGAAAGTTGTCTTACATTAAGACAGAGTAGTTTGGTTTATCTAACCCAGGGATTCCCAACTTTTTCTATACCCCTCACCCCTAGAATGCTTCTGATACATTCTCGCACCCCTTACAAAAGTAAATAATTACGTGCATATAATTGTGCAAATATACACTATAATTTTGTAACTTCTAAACCCAAGTTTTCACACCCCCTAGAATATCGTCTTGCATCCCCGGTTGAGAACCCCTGATCTAACCCCAGATTTTGTATTCTCAGCTAAATTAATTCTCGGCTAAATTAATTCTTCAGTTGTGAGTTGTATGAGTTGTGTGTCTTTTTATTTAATTTATTTTTTTTAGATGCCCAGTAGCCAGAGTTTTTTTTAATCAATTCCTGAGAAGAAAAAAATGACTTCTGAATTATTTATTTATTGCATTTTAAAAAAAAACCCTGATATTTCAGGGTAGTAGAAAAGTGTTAATTTGGAAGGAAGGGAGGGTTATCATTAAGTGGGCTGTACTGTTTTCTTTTAACTGCTTTTTAAAGAGTGCTTTCCACTACTTCAGAGACTGTGGAACTGCAACTAATGGCAGCTTGGGGACATTCCTTACTGAGAATGTCTCAGTGGGAATGACACTACATCAGGACATAATGTCATTCCCAGGGGCATTTTTGTTCCCCACAGTTGTTGGCTACATCAGTGAATCCAGAATCAGAATTACAGAGAGCAGTTTTTCCCATTCATATGCTGACCAAAAGTATTAGTCTTCAAAAATAGATAATCCTGGATAGGAGAGATCCGAACTTCAAAGCATCTGAACAAGAACAAGGTGAAGAAAGACGAGGTAAACTTAAAGTCTAATCTCTCCACCCGATTCTGAAAATAGAAACAAACAATAACATTTTGAAATGCATTGAGGCCTGATAACCTCAGATAAACTTCTAAACTTTCTAAACTTTGTTTCTCCTTTTACTACTCTACTTCTTAGGGGTAAGTTTTGAGGCTTTTCCACTTCTTAATTTCTGAAATATAGTTCTCTCAATCCTAGCCATTTGTAGGAGAAGAGCAATCAGAGCTGGTGGGTGGAGTTAAGTGTGTCATCAGCTTAGAATCATTACATTCCCATAAATAGTCTCAATCCAATCTGTCCTGAATTCTGTTGACCCTTATCTGATGCCGATTTAGTACTGAACTAGTTGATTAGATTCTTGTGTATAAGCTTGAGCAATAAATCTTCTGCACTGCAACTTAACATATGGTCCTGATCCTTCATGCCTGACAATTATGTTGTGAATAGTAGTTCAACAATTCCTGAAAGATTCCTACCTCCCTTATCTCCCTGTTTACCCAGTTTGCTTTACATGGGCCAATTGAAAGTTTGAGTCCCCAAACAGGTATTTTACCCCAGTAAGAGTTTTGGTAGATCTAAAGTACCTTTATTCTAGAAATACTAAAAATGCTATGTTTAAAATTTGATAACTTAATGATCCAAGGTTTTTTTTTAGAGGCTTCAAATACTGTATTGCTGATTAGGATCAAGATTTAAATTCATGTGCTATGGAAATAGTTATAGAAAGGACTTGGATTAAACCAGGGTTTACTAATAACAGTCAAAATAAGGCAGAAATTTGGGTTACCAGATGGGCAAATTCCATATAACTAATCTGATATTTTATTTTCCATCCCTATTGGTATACAAAGAACTAGTTCTTGCCTCTTAATATTTGTGAAATTTAATTCTAAGCCAACCTTGGTATTGTGATCTTTGGGATCTGCTAAGGACCCACTTTGAACAACCAATCAGCATTTGCTCGAAGAGCAAGATGTAACCGAGAAAAAGAACCTACTAAAATGCTTATTATATATTGGAAATTTTATAAATCCTCTTACTGGTTTTGAATGAGGATTTCTGGATGCACAAGAGGATGAACAGCATTAGAATGTAGAGTTCAATGTTTTGCCTTCTATGACTAATGATGTTTCCCTCCCTGTTCCTTGCTCTTCCTCCCCTTGTCCAATTCTGCAGCAGACAACCAGACACATTTGTTATCTTCTGTCAGATGTTAGGAGATATAACTCACATGTTTGTATGTGCACACTTTTAGTCCCCTGTGAAGAAGTTGAATTAAGAAATCATTCTGTTAACTTAAGATCCGGTTCCATCAACTAATATTTCTTTAATGCTTCCCTGCTAGCTCTTAAAAACCTCCTGCCATGTTGACAATCAGCAAGTCATAAATCACCAAAGCATTAGTTTCCATCTTGCTTTTCCCTCGTAATGTTCAGAAGAAAAGGCTTATTAATGAAAGCATTTTAATAATGCCTTACCATGATTACATATGTTTGAAAATACACTCAGCCCCAGATTATTTAAAAGTCTTTGTCATCTACTGAGAGAATAATGTTATCCAGTTTGGATAATGAAACGTCTGCAAGAAAACAACCAATCTCAGAGAGGACCAATAACCCCTCTTTGTTATGTCTTTCCTTCCTTCCTTCCTTCCTTCCTTCCTTCCTTCCTTCCTTCCTTCCTTCCTTCCCTCCCTCCCTCCCTCTGCAGAGTTTGGAAGCATAACATTTCAAATATATAAAACGAATACATGCTTTCCTACTTGCAGGGTTTCCTCTAAATTTTTAGTTTGGATTGTCTGCTGTATCAGCTGGTTTATTTTCTGTAGAAATAATCCTATAAAACATAAAGCCTTCAAATCAAATGTAGGCAAATTAGTAGAATAAGATTGTTGGAGTCTGAAGCAATTGTACTTTCAAGTCCATAACTGACAAAGAAGATAGTTAACTGATTTCTTTTCCCCTAGACAAATGTGTCTTCCGACCTCAACTTCTAGAGTTCAGAATGAGCATTAAAAATGCATGAGTCTTATGCATCTTGAATAATTCTTCCTGTCAAATCCCCTTTACTGAGTTCTTTCCTTTAATGTTGGAGAGCATAGTTGAAGGTCTGAGAAGGCTTCACAAAAGCCATGCTTCAAAAGTGAGGTCTGAAAACATTTCACAAGAATGTATTGACAAGCTTCCCAGGATGGGGTTGTATGTCAGGTTCAGACAGAAAGTGTGATGTTATTTTATCTGGGGAATAAGTTGTTTAGTAAGCAAGGAACATTTTTAATCTTTCATAAACGCCCAGAGGGCTGGGGATGAAAATTAAGTTGATGTTTCGACAATGCAAGGTGAAGTCATGGAGCTTGTCATCCTATTGGGAATCCTCATTTCAAACAAAATATATGACACACACACACACACACACACACACACACAGTTTGTTAAAGTTTTAAGGCGAAAGATAAAAGAAAAAAACAATAGGAAAGGAATAAGAGAAGAACAGAAACCAAAATGCAGAAAAGAAACATAAAGAAATGATTTCTGATTTTCTTTTACAGCTCTTATAAGTATAAATGTAAATTAACCACAACATTATTTACAATTTTTCTTTAATCTGTTTTTTTCCCTAATCATCACACCTGTGCCTAATTGGGCTGGGCAGAGTGTTTCAGTTGCTTCAAAATGCTTCAAGTAAAGCAACAAGCCCACTCCCCACCCCTTCTACAGAGCAATACAATCCCATTGCTTTGTAATCCCTTATTTCCGGGCTTTCCTTAGTTTTCATAGATTATATACTTTGTTGTTTGTATGCACACTGAGAGTTATGCACCGGTGACAAATTCTTTGTGTGTCCAATCACACTTGGCCCATAAAAATTCTATTCTATTCTATTCTATTCTATTCTGTTCTATTCTATTCTATTCTATTCCATTCCATTCCATTCCATTCCATTCCATTCCATTCCATTCTCTTTTACATTCCAATATCTATTCTGTTCTGTTCTGTTCTGTTCTGTTCTGTTCCATTCCATTCCATTCCATTCTATGCTGTTCCATTCTCTTTTACATTCCAATATCTATTCTGTTCTGTTCTGTTCCGTTCCGTTCCGTTCCATTCCATTCCATTCCATTCCACTCCACTCCACTCTTCTTTTCTTTTGCACCTGAGAGCTGACATTTCTGACCCTCCCTGGAAGTGCCTAAAAATAATTTTGGAAATGCAGAGGAGACTCCAGAAGCTTCTTAAGTCCAGGGAGGAGGCACATTGTATTATTGCAACTGATGAGACACAAAGCATGATTTCTTGGTAAAGATCTATCCGCCACCTGCTTATTTTTAATCGCTGTCCTAAGCTGGTTTGACTATCAAGCCTGTGCGTGTTCCTGGACATACCACGAGAAGAAATGGCAGGTGCAATCCTATTTTCCTTTCAAGGAATCATTCTATGTGTAATTTATCAGCATGAAGAAATCTTGGTGGTCTTTCTTGATGTGATAGATAAAAGCTTTGTTTGCAGGTCCAAGATGCAGAAATCATGTCCCTGGGTTTCTTAGTATTGTTCTACCTTTTCTATCTTAGACGTGGGCCTTGATAGTCCAGGTAGTTCTTGACTTAGCAACCCTTCATTTAGTAACCATTTGAAATTACAACAGCACTGAAAAAAGGGACTTATGACTGGTTTTCACATTTAGGGTCTCGGTATGTGGTAACTGGCATGCGTTTAGGATGGTTGCAGTATCTTTGGGTCATGTGATCACCATTTGTAACCTTCCCAGCTGGTTTCTGACAAGCAAAGTTACCGGGGGAAGCCAGATTCACTTAGCAGTGGCATGATTCATTAAACAACTGGGGCAAAAAGGTCACAAATTGGGGCACAATGCATTTAAGAAGTGTCTCACTTAGCAACAGAAATGTTGGGCTTAAATGTGTCATAAGTTGAGACCAGGGGTGGGATTCACATTTTTAACAACCAGTTCTGTGGGTGTGGCTTAGTTGGTGGGCGTGGCTTGGTGGTCATGTGACTGGGTGGACATGGCTTGGTGGTCATGTTATTGGCTGGTCGTGGCCAACTCAATATCACTCACATCGAGGCACGCATCTCCTTGCCTGGCCTCTCATGACCGTGGGGATGCTGCAACAGTCGTAAGTGTGAAAAATGGCCATGTCACTTTTTTCAGTGCCATTGTAACTTGGAATGGTCACTCCACACAAGCAAAATACCAGCAAAGGAGGGAGAAAAAACTCCAGAGACATTCCTGAGACAGGAAGTCTAGTCCTGCCAAGAATGTAATAAGAGTTAACGGAGAGGCAGTTTCTGTAAGCAACACCAGAATGTTTCCTTCCTGCCTTCCTTACAGGATTAGGCCAGGAATTTCTTCAAACAACCGGTTCTCGGAACTGCTTAGAATGTTAACAACCGGTTCTAGCGAATAGGTGCGAACTGGTAGAATCCTACCCCTTGTTGAGACCTACCTCTAGATTCAAGGTGGGCTGTAGGAAAATCTCTTGGTCTTTAAACCTGACTACAAAGACCATAAAATATAAACCTATGTTTTGAGTGCCTTATTGTACACACCATGCAAGGATGAGCTGTGTCTCTTGCTTTCAAACATCCAGTACAAGAAAAGATTAATTAGAATAGTTAGAGTGTGTCTTCAGTTATTTAGCTGTTGCTTGAGCTGAGTAGTATTCAATTTATTCTATCTGTCTGAGGCAATGATTTTTTTTAAAAAATATACAGGGAAAGAATTTAACTTTAAGGACAGTGTGAGGTGATGTCATCAGCCACGAAAAGGGATTGATACTACAATGATATCCTACATAAATTTCAGCTGCCTGTCCTAATGTAACTTTTGTAGGGAAAGCAATGATTTTCTTCCAAGCTAGCAAGCACTTGGATTAACCATGTCAAATTAACTTCAGCCTGTCTCTTTTTTTCAGTAAAAAAAACTTTTAAGACTTGTGGACTTCAACTCTCATAATTCCTCAGGAATTCTGGGAGTTGAAGTCCACAAGTCTTAAAGTTACCAAGTTTGGAGACCTCTGGTATAGCCTACTTATGAATTTTTTTAATGTGATCCCTAAATATGTTTAGTACTAGTCAGTGTGCTTATCCATAGCTGATAATTAGGGTGTTTTGTAATTACAAATCACAATTAAAATCAACTTTGTTGATTGATCATGTTGTTAATGCTGATTGGTTAGCATTATGTCATACCAGTGGGTTTTTCATTCCATTGGAGTAAGATATTGGCTGAAACAGGAAGACTGAAGTTTATGAAGATTCTCAGTCCTCCAGGTCATGGTTGTCCCAAAGATGCTTTTTCAAAAGGCAAATGGACTTTCTATATCCTGTTTACAACACAGTCCTTTCAGCAGTTCCAAGCAGGTTCCACACACCCATATGCACTATTCAGGTGACCATGAGCACACAGATAAACCCCCCAGTGGCCTCAATGGCTCTCAGAGAGAGTGCTAATGATCAGATAACTGCAAGGAATATACATGCTTCCGTTCTCCAGAAGCTTCTTGGATGAGAAACAAAACGTCTTCAAGAAAAGTCCAGTTGCCCGTTGAAAAATCATCTTTGAGAGACTGAAGATCTTTCATAAGATCTTTCCTGGAAAACTTTCCTGGACCTTGATGAATTATATTCCAAGACTAGATCATAAAACTTAAAAACAACCACATACAACCTCAGATATCAGCAAATTCTAATAAATTGGTGAAGATGTTGAGTTTGACATAGTAACCCTTTATAGCCTGGTCTATAAATATAGCATTTGTATAAGCTATTTCAGAGTGCTTATCATTTTGGAAACATTCTTAAATACCATTGGTTTGAATGACCAGACAGTTTCTCTATTAAGAGTTGGATAACTTGGGAATGCTGATTCCTTGTAAAATCTGCACTGCAAAATGGCATGTTCTCAGCTTTCAATTTCAGCAAAGGCCCAGGGACATCTTCAATGAGAAAGGGAGTCTCTCTTGTTATCTTGCTATAAGTGCATCCTTGATTACAGAGGGAAGGTCATTGGGCTACAGTATAGAGAAGCCCCAGCAATATTGAATTGGATAACTTATATCGGTACAATATTGTGTGGGTTGCAGTTTCCTTGATTTGTTATAAAGTTGATATAGCTTTGGGCAACTGCAAGGTTATTTTGAAGTCCTGTTTTATCTAGCCTTTGTTTGATGTCCTCCTTTGTTTTATCAAATCTCAGGGTTGAAACGAAATCAAGAGACATATATAAACCTATCCTGGTCCTTGATGGGCACTACATGCCTTGATGGTTACTGATTCCACAGCTTTGGAGGGTTTTAAGACATTGCTTTAAAATCCAGTCCCCAAACAATATCAAGATGTGTGGATATTATAGCCAGTACTTGTCTCTATAATATAACTATCAGCTCTCCCAACAAACATTCATCTCTTTCTAGTCACTAAGATCTCAAAGTATGTTTGGAGATAAATTCCACCGGAGTCAATGGAACTAATCTTCAAATAAAAGTGCATTTTGATTTTAAGCAATATTGATTGCAACCATTCAGTGTGCAGCAGAGGAATACCTTATATCTTTGGATCATATCAGCAGTAAGCAATTTATGGGTGAGTGAAAGTACCCAGCTAGATATAAATGCCTATATTTGTGTGTCTTTGAACTTCAGAATTCCGATAGGTGAGGCTTAAAAAAGGATTCTGTTTGAAGAACCATCTCTGCAGGTCCTGGAATGACTGCAAGATGCAGAAGATCTAATTGTTCTGGTCCTTTGAAATCTGATGCCACTTGAATTGTTATTTTGGGACAATTTCTTACAGGTCTCTAGCTTAGTAATAAAAAAAAGAGACCATCCTTAATGGATGTACTGAATATTTATTTTAGAATAAGTGAAAGAATTTACCAGTGCACAAAAATGTTGGTTATTAGCCAATGTAATGGAAGACATGCTTATTTTTTATAGTTTCCTATATGGAACACAGGAGCTTCAAATAAAAAGAAATGCCTCTCAAATGCCTCTCAAAAATCTGTAGATATTTATGGTAATATACCCAGCTTGTGCAGAAATAATATGTTTATTGGTAACTTTGGTAACTTCCAAGACACTTGGAGCTTAAAACAAAGAAGAACTCAGCCAAATGTCTTCTTATATATTGCTTTCCATTAAAAGTAGATTATTCTGAATTAGCTAGGAAGTTCAAATGTGACAAAAATGTCACTTTATTGCCTGAGTTTTCACCAAGCAGCCTGGAAAACAGTATAAGTTGGTTAGCTGAGTTTTTTTTAATTGCATCTACAGCATGGGACATGCCATTGTGACCAGAGGTGGTATATATCAAGGGAAGTTCTAATTGCATTTTAACAATAAGAATGTATATACCTTTGCTTTTATTGCCTTTTAAAAACACCATTGGCTATGCATGGTTGCAGATGACTTTTTTTTCTATTGTAGCCACCACTTGTTAATTTACCTTGGTCTGCATTTTCCAGATGGGGTAATTTTGTTAATCTTGTTATAGTGAATACATTATTTACCTACATCTAGTGGCCCTTGATAGAGTATTAGATTTGTTTTGGCACACAACTAGAATCTTGTATTCAGAAGCTGTATGTGCCTGAAAGTGGTGATTGGATCACAATGCAGTGAAGAATATTTTCCACCTTTCTGTTCGGCTTTGGGGTTTCCAAAGACCTCCTTTCTGTTTGGCTTTACAAAGAAATACAGTTGATCTATGTTGGAACATGGTAGTGATCTAATCCAAGTGGAGCTTTTCCGTGATTGGACTCTGCTTTATTAAATGAATGGTTTTAAGAAAGGGTACCTCATTGCAAAACATCCCCTTTGATTAAAAACAAAAACTGAATAAGGAATTAGTAATTCTTGGCCCAAATATCTAGGAGCCTAGAAGTTATGCAGGGTTAGTATCTGGTTAGTATCTGGTTAGTACTTGGATGAGATGACTTTAGGGCATAAGAGGGATGTAAACTAGACTAGGAAGAACATTAAGAAAATCTTCATGGTTATGTCCATGAAGTCATCAGGAATTGAACTTGACTCAGATGGAACTCCAGTGAGAAAGCAATCTAGATAGAGATGGTAGAAAAGCTACCAGGCAGCCCAAAAAATGATGTTTGAGGAGCTCGTCCTTCAGTATGATCTTTCTTACCATTTGTTGGGCAAGTAAGGGAAAGCTTGAGTCAGTCTTCCCTATTGTGGTGACACTGCAAGCCCCCCCTGTTTAAAAATGGAAGGGATTTTTCCCCCCATAGTATCTTCCCTTGAGATTTTACTGAAATCATAAAATTTAGCATGTGGTTTGGCAGGTGATAATTAAAAGCAAGGGACATTCACTTAAATCCTTTACCTACCTTGTCAAGAAAAAGGTTAAAAAAATTATACTCCAGCCAGCCACCTGGATTTCATGAACTTTCTGTAATGGTTTGATAGAATTTCCAAAGTCAGTTATCTTCCACGTATTGTGTTGTCTTACTCCTGGTGACATAGCATCACCCGTGGAAAGTCTGAAGTTCTCCCTTTCTCCTTCTCTCCAGCATTATCTGCTATGAAGCCAAGTTTCCAGCTTTCAGTTTACAAAGCATTCAGTAGAACATTTTTTCAAAGGGTTACTAAAGTCCTGATGAAGACCTCAATCTCTATTCCAGATACACTTCTTTCCCCCCTGTGTTGCCTCTGGGCTGGATTTTGTGGGTGTTACTGCAGCTGTGCATACTGGTAATGATCCTTATACAACATATTTCTGGTCTGCTATGTTCCCTGGAGGATCTTGTGAGCTTCAGTTGAACTGGGCCTGTTTTATGAGTGATTTAATGTGGTGTAAGCAATCTGCGTACATTGTGTATGAGTGTCTGAGAATCAGACAGAACGCACTGCTGCTGTTGATATCACATTATTTTATTAGAGTTTCAAAGCTGATATTAAGTGGACATGATTTCTTCCTATGGACCATTAATTTTGTTTTATTGCTGGCCTGATGGCCGTTACCCTCCCCTTCTTGCCAATACATTCCGCCATTAGGCTTGTACAATTAACAAAATATGAACTGTTTAAGGCATCACTTTGAACAATGGGTCAGTGCAAAAGAGGGCTGGGAGTGTGTGTGTGGGGTGTATAGGAACAATTTGTGGTAATGGGTGGCTGAGGAGTGGAAGGAGGCAAAAAAGAGGAAGATTTGAGCTGTTTCACATGAGGTATTTTGTAGTAAATGACAGATACATACGTAGTTTCTCATTGGGTAACCATGCACAAACTTTTTTAAAAATCCCAAGATTAATCTAACAAATTAATCATATAAATGGCTAGCTTGTTAACTAGATACTTGTAATATTTTTGCATATAATTCAAATAGCTTTACTTTGAGAAAAGTATGTGAAAGCAATGTGCAAAGAACTATCATAAGAGGGTGTGTGTGTGTGTGTGTGTGTGTGTGTGTGTGTGTGTGTGTGTGTGTGTGTGTGTGTGTGTGTGTATATATATATATATATATATATATATATATGGAGAAAAAGGAGTTATAATCAAAAGCTGCCTTTTCCTGTTTTCTTTATTTCTTTATATAATTCTCCAAATCACATAAAATAATTTAACCTAGCAAGGGTTTAAAATTTTACTCCTTTTTGTAGGTATGTTTTCTATCATTCAGTGCATCTGGACATAGCTTCATTTAAATATACTATATGTAGTGTTTCACATTTATTCTTAGAAAAACCTTGCCCTTTAATATACATTCCCCTGATTATCTTCTACTTTATATCAATTTCCATAATGCAGTTTTGTAAATAGACATTTTTCTGATGTAAGCACTGTTTCTTTTTACATCACTCCATAGCACTTATATCCACTCTCTAAGCAGTTTACAGAGTCAGCCTCTTGCCCCCAACAATCTGGGTCCTCATTTTATTGATCTTGGAAGGATGGAAGGCTGAGTCAACCTTGAGCCAGTCAGGATTGAACTCCTGAGCCACCATGCTCTACATCTTTCAATGTGTAACTTTTATAGATATATCTATTCTTGAGCGTATTTCTCATATACATTTTTGTGAAGCTTTTGATCTGAGAAAGATGGATGATAACCAATGCGTTAGTTATACCCCTCAATGCTGAAGCAGAGACTATTTCAACTCTTACATTTATCCATTCCTAAAGAAATTTATCAGAGATTTATTTTATATGTCTTATCAGCACTATTGCTGACAGAAAGTTCAAACTGAGTTTTCGCTGAGTTGAATCTTAGTGTTCCGCTCATTGTACCATATTTGGGGATTTTAATTTAATGGTGGGAATCCTCAGATCAAATGACGTAAAGCAGTATAAAATTTTTACAGACTAAAGTCAGTCATAAAACAAAATTCCAGTTCAGCAAAGGCAGTTATAAAACTGTGTTTCCTTTCAAAGCAATTGTGACAAGAAATTAAATAAAAGAACCCACTTAATGAAGAAATGCAGTTTAAATACATCAGAAGTTAAACTTTCCATCTTGCTTTAAACCTTCAATGATGGATTAGCTGTAAACATATTTTCATCCACTAGCAGGTATGTTTGAAGTGAAAGATTGATGCATTTGTTTTTCTAAAGATTTATTATTACTGGTACAATCTTAAGAGAAATATTCAATATTAGCGAATCCTAATCTTTTGGCTAAATCTCCTTGTTACTTCAACACTCAATCCCATATCCTTTAGACTTCCAAAGAGTGCTCTGCCCTTCATAAATTAGTTTCTGGTTTAGTTATATGATTACATTTTCACAATCCTGATTATGTATTGACTTTCCAACTTTGGATTTGTCCGTTTTCTTTTCCAAGATGGTAATTTTTGCTGAGATTATGGCCATTTCTAATGCAATGCCCTTTGCTGTATTCACAGATGCTTACTGGAGTTGGATCCTGAGGCTTCTGCCTTTCAAGCTAGTAAGTGAAAATTATTGCTAAATTGTCCTGAGCTTGGCTGTGAAAAATCATACCAGAAGTGTGATGTTTTTGCCATGCCACAAGGTGTCTTATAGCAAAGCCCTTACTGTTTTAAAGTTTAATGAAATTAATAAGTTCAGATAGGATGAAAAAAAGCTCATACGAAATCTGTTTCTTTAAGTTAAGACTTTCTGAATAGCAAACTATAGTGTGCAAAATCTCTCTGTGTTTGAGCTGTGCAACCCTATGAAACTCTCAAAAACTTGAAGTTCATACTAAAAATAAAGCTGACAAAGCTAATAGCCAGCATTTACTTTGATTTCTTCACCATCTTTGTAGAAAAGGCCAAATGAATTCTTCCTTTTCAAAGCAGTGTCTGGCCTAACTTAACACTTTCACAACTCCTGATTAAGGAAGCTGGCTTCTGGTTTGTAACTCAGTCAATCAAAGTAGAAGTATAAAATCATAGGGCTGGAAGGGAGGTCTCCTTGCCCAAGGGAGAAGTCCTTATATCACTGGGTCATCGTGCCATGCTCCTCCTTTGGCACTCCATTTCTTTGGAAAGGAGGCAGCCCTTGGAGAGCTTTTTCACCTGGGGATGAAGTCAGCCACATATAATCAAAATCCAAAGCAGAAGGCTGGAAGCAGAGTCTCATGAAATGACCAACCTTTGTATTATTTATTAATATAACAATAATTAATAATAATATTGATATTTATTATAGTCACAGGCCAGCATAAGGTTTGTAATGTATAGCCCAGATAGCCACATTTGTTGCCCATTAGCAAATGTGATACTTGTATGAGCTTGGCAGAGTCTGCCAAAGTGTCAAGCTGCTGGCATCCTAGGAAGGATCCCCACTAGTGACTCAGCCATCGGTACGCACTAACAGTAACACATACAAATGTTAATGGCCTCAGTCATGGTTGGGATAACATTAGCAGAAGCTATATGTCACAATGAAGAAATGCTCCTAGATTACTTCCGATATGCCCTTTCAACTTCTCCTTTCTGCTTCCAGTCACTAAAACTGTCTACATGGAGAACATGTTAATAGTTATATTCTAGTTTAAACTACATCAAAACTTTTTGTGTTTGGGGGTAAAAAAACAACCTATCATCTAGTGGACTGAGTTGAAGGAATTGTTATAGTCAAGTAAATTGATGTACATCAATAACTAATCACACATGATTTTGGGATGGGGAGGAAAAACATCTGAAAAAGGCCTGCCACAAATTTTAAAGACAAGAGACTGAGGATAAACAACGCCAGCGTTGTGAATTTGCCAGGAATAGAGTAAGGAAGCTCTAGTTCTCTGCAAATCTCCGGAAATATAAATTGGAATATTTTGGGCAAAGAACTCACTAGCTCAAAACTGACTTTAATTTTGAAGCCTGTTTGATGAAGAAATGCTACCAAATGCTTCCTGTTAGTGCTGGTATTTTGTCTGAGCAGTGAGGATTTTCTTGGGATTAATGTTTTGCCTGTGTGCCTCCAACCTGATTTTCTGAGTGGTCTTCCTGTTTTGTTTCCCTGGATTCCTAATTTTTTTTTGTTCCCTGTGATTCAGACCTAATCTTGGTTAAGCAGTTGAATCTTTCCTCCCCTGATCATCTCTAAATCGTTTACAGACTCAGCACATTTTCCCCAACAATCTGGGTTCTCTTTTGACTGACCTTGGAAGGATTGAAGGCTGAATCAACCTGGAGCCCTTCAGGGTTGAGCTCCCGGCTCTGGGCAGAGTTAGTCTGCAGTGCTGCACTTTAGCCACCAGGGTTCCTGAATATTGTATTAAAACTTAAGTTGAACGGATTGTTCATTTTTCAGCACTCTTTGATCCTTTGAAAGAAAGAGAAATCTTGAAACTGAATTACAAGAGAAAGACATTTCAGAAATGAGGGGAGGTTTGGGGCAATCTATTACAACCTAATAGCCCCTTGCCCCTTCCCTAATAGTCAGTTTTGGATTGATGCATCGTCTTGTCATAGAACAGTATGGCAGCTGTTTAAAATGGCAACTTTAAGATGTGTGGACTTCAACTCCCAGGATTCCCCAGCCAGCATGTTGGCTCAACTCTGGAATTCTGGGAGTTGAAATCCACACACCTTGAAGTTTCCAAGGTTGAGAAACACTGCCATGGAATGATTCTGTGACATCTTAAAAGCACAGTGGTACATTCCAGAGGAGAAGGAGATACAAGACTCCCAGATTCCTATGGAATCCAGCACAATGGCATTGATATTTGCATACAGAAATGCCAAGTTTAGCCTCAGCATCTACAGGTGAGTCTGGAAACACCTTGAACTCTGGAGAACTATTGTTAATCATTGTCACTAATATTAGTGTCAATATAACTAAAATCTGAACCAGTATACAGATAGTCCTTGACTTACAATCACAATTGGGATTACTTAAAATTGCTAGGTAAGGCAATTGTTATGTAAGTCATATCCAATATTCCAACTCTTTTTGTCACAGATGTTAAGAAATCATTGCAGTTGTTAAATGTCTTATGTGGTTGTTAAGCAAATTCAGCTTCCCCCATTGACTTTGCTTGTCAGAAGGCAGATGTGAAGGTCACAAATAGTGATCACATGACTCCAGGACAGTGCAACTGTCATAAATACATGCCAATTGCCAAACACTCAAATTGATCACATGACCATGGGGATATTGCAATGGATATTGCAATAGAGCCATGGTGGTGCAGTGGTTAGAGTACAGTACTGCAAGCTACTTCTGCTGACTGCTGTCTGTCTGCAATTTGGCAATTCGAATCTCACCAGGCTCAAGGTTGACTCAGCCTTCCATCCTTCCAAGATCAATAAAATGAGACCCAGATTGTTGGGGGCAATAGGCTGACTCTAAATTGCTTAGAGAGTGCTGGAAAGCACTGTGAAGATGTATATAAGTCTTAAGTGCTTATTGCTTTTGCTGTAAGCATGAAGTTTGATTGTAAATAACTTTTTTCAGTGCGGTTGTAATTTTGGTTGCTAAAAGAAGGACTGGAAGTCGAGGATTACCTATAAAGCAGTTTTCTTTGTTTTTATATTCCTGTTTTATTCTTACAAGCCAAATCCAGCCAGATTTCTGTTCAAATGCAGAGCAGTGTTCATTTGTTGTTCATCTGTTAGTCACAGCTAAAATTGTATGAGACGAAGGAAACTGGCAAAGGATTCTATTCTCCCACACAGAAGGAATGGTAATCAAAATGTTTAGATCTTATGGAAACAGTGAAACAATCTCAGGAATGCTATTAAACAATGACAGCATTTTAGCAGATAAGTGAGCTATCAGTTATGGATTTTCTTTCTTTTTTTGCAGACATAAAAGATCTGTTCACAGTATACTTTTGTTCTCAGGGTTTATACAATATTTTAGATTCAGTTATTTCACTTCTATGAACGTCTGTCACATCATAGACAGAGGCTGATTGATCCTGGCATCCGAAAAGTGACTGTATTGCAGTTCAAAAATTCATGGTTTTTTTTTAAAAAAAAACAGGATTAGACTTTCAGGAAATATTAAGGAGCAGAGGGAAACCTCAAAATGGTTCTTAAATTTCTCCGAAAGCTTCAAAAATGTACGAGTTTAGTTAGAGCTATGTGCACTAACTGGCATTCTGCCTTCTAAGAATTTTTCACGTCGAATTGCTCTATCCCAATTACAGTACTATCACAAATTGTCTAAAGGAGATTTTCAATTATCCAAGTGATGGTTGTCCCAAATGTCTTTTTCCAAAAGGCAACTGGACTTTCTTGGGTTTTTCCTTGAAAATGTTTTGCTTCTCAGCTAAGAAGCTTTTTTAGTTACAAACGTCTTGGCTGAGAAGTGAAACATTTTCGAGGAAAAAAAAAAAACCCCCAAAGTCCATTTGCTTTTTGGAAAAGCACTTTTGGGACTAATATCACAAAGGATTTCACAGAACAAATAGGTTTTGAGAAACCTATCTGAGAAACCCTCAAAGACATGCACTGGTAGCACAGGCTGATCTTGTGTGTGGACAGGTCTGTGTGCAAAATGGCCAGGTTATTCCTACCCTTCTAGCTTTGTGGGAAGTAGGCCTTCTCTACATATACATGGCCATTGCAAGAAGTATCACAGGATAAGTCCTGCCTTCGGAAAAACTGGCGCTGCTATTAGGTGGCCTTGTAAATTTGAGAAAATCAATGCAACCTCATCGCTAGATGGTTTTTACCAAAAAAGATGGATAGACCCATCAGCAATAAAGCTCCACCTTAGCTACTGGGGATCTTTGCAGCAGACCTCTTTTAATCCTTACCGTGGAGAATATTCTTTGCTTTCCTTTTGTGTCACTTGGTTTGCTGTGCTTGGCTCAGTTTCTTTTCCTTTCTCTCTTCAGAAGCGTTGATAGCCATTCTGCTTGCATGAGCCTTTCCTGTTTTTGAACCTTTGTTATTGATCTGGGAAGCTCAACACGCATTATCCCCGAAAGCTTGATAACCAGATCCGCATTCCATCCCATTGGGGGAAGAAGAAGAAAAGAGAGCTCCACATGTTTCACCAGCTGTTTAGCAAAAAACGCCTCTTGTTTTCTTTATGAAAGTAACCCCTTTGATCATCCCCTTGGAACATCGATGTCAAAGGTCAGGACAGATATAAAGACTCTAAGAGGGACCAAATGTTAGCAGTGGGACCAGCATAGCAAAGAGGAACCTTTGTAATGCTGCATTTGGCAATGTGCAATTAAAGTATTTTCTTGGAATTCTTTTTGGCTGTGCATTTCAATGCATCACCAGATCCCTTGGCTGGGTTTCCACATTCAAACCGCATGATAGGATTGAACCAACCCACTCTCAGCTATGGACTTTGCTTTGTTTGAAAGCTAAATTACCATCTGTCATGTATGCAAATAGATTTACAGCAGGGGTCTCCAACGTTGGCAACTTTAAGCCTGGAGGACTTTAACTCCCAGAATTCTGGGAGTTGAATTCCTCCCGGTTTAAAGTTGCTAACGTTGGAGACCCCTGATTTAGAGGACATGAAGTCAAAATATGAGTTGGTTAGGGTTGGTTAAATGAATTCTGTGAGCCACATTTTAGCCCTTTGAAGAGGAGAGCCATGTTATCCATCTTTGCAAAAAATCAAGAATGTAGAAGCACCTTCCCTCACTAACAAAGGGATTAAAAATTCATGAGCTGCAGCTCACTTCATCAGAGGCCTATGATTCTAAGCCACATTGTGTGGCCTATCGTTGTCCTGTATTCAGTAAACGGCAAACCACACCATAGTTTGCTATGAATTTAGCTCCCAGGACTGAAGATGAGAATAGTTGTGATGTGCAAAGGCAATTCCACAGAATTTTTGGGTGTGAAAAGATATCCATTCTACACTGAAAATCTCAGAGTGGTTCTCTGTAGGTAACCAGAACTCCAATCTGGCGTCAGGTTGGAATTTACTTTGGAACTCTTTTGTAATAATAAAAAAAAAGGTGGAGGGTGAGTGCGCTTAAAAAAAGGTCAATGCAAATGTGCTATTCCAACCCTGCCTCCCACCCTCCCCGCAGTTGGTACAACTGACAGCAGGTTGGTAAATTGCATATATCCCTTTGCATCATTCCTGCTTTGCTAGGTGAGCACAAAAGCTTTAGGAAAAAGCTCATTTGGTTTTGAAACGAAGAAGCAGTTTGCCTTGTAGAATGAAGAAGAAGCTTCCTTGTGCCTTCCTTCCTCCCATCCTTTCTCCCTTCCTTCCCTTCCCTGCCTCTTCTCTCCTCCCTCCCTCCCTCCCTCCCTCCTTGTCTCACTCCCTGCCATCCTTCCTTCCCTTCCCTGCCTCTTCTCTCCTCCTTCCCTCCCTCCCTCCTTCCTTCCCTCCTTCCTTCCTTCCTTCCTTCCATCCATCCATCCCTGCACTGAAACGTACAGCCACTAAGACAAAGACAGTTTGCCAGCTCAAAATCCTTGTGGCGATAGAATCAGGGAGCAGCAGGAGAGCCGCAGTTACTGCAAAACAATGGTTTCTACTGGGGGTGGATGGGTAATTTTGTCACACGATTTATCTTAAACCTCCTGGAGGGATTTTCCCTTTTGATCTCGGAAGCAGGGGCACATCTCTGTGAAAATAAGCCTTTGATGCTAGGTATCTCCAACATGATCGGGATTTTTTCCCCTGACATTCAAGGCTAAGTATCTGGTTTTCTCCTTGCACAACAGGGGAGATGGGACAGCAGTGTGGAAAATCTTGGATTCTGGCTGTTGGCAGCCAACTTAGAAATGCCAGCCTAACTCTCATGAGTTAATAAAGGTTGGTTGCTGGCAGGGGGAGAACACAAGAAAGAGCATCTACACCAGATTTATCTGACCTGGGGTTTTTGGTTGCATTGGGATGAGACAACTCCCCAAATCAGAGTAAAAAGAAAATGCTAGGAGATATGAATGGAGCCCTGAGAGCTTGGGACATACTTACAATTTTCATCTTTTTAAATGGTATTTAGTAGATTTGTGTGAGTCCAATTGACCTGAAATCAGTCGTTCTTTCTAATTCCTCAGCTGCATTGTGCTAATGCTTTCAGGGCAACAGACCTCCACCAGCTGTATAGAGAGCCCTCGAAAAAGACATATTTGAAACAAGTTGGGACTAATTAATAAAGTTTTCTTCACTAGCATTTGAGACTCTGTCATGTCAGCAGAAGATAAAGCAGAGTTGTGGGGAGGAGTTAAGTGTGTCATTAGCTTAGAGTCATTATGTTGTCACAAACTATCCAAGTCCATCCCCTCTTGAATTCCACTGACCCTCATCTGGTGCCAATTTAGTATTGAATTTTAGTTGATTAGATTCTTTTCTATAGGTTTGAGCAATAAATCTTGACCTGCTACTTAGGTATGGTCCTGATTCTTTGCCGCTGACATTTTTTACTTCACTTTGTTGTGCCTGCCCTCTCAGAACATTCAATCTTTGATCAGTTCATCCATATTCATACATGCTTAACTTGGAGTTCCTATGCTTATAAGTGAGAATAACGTGTCATTAATTGAACTCCTGCATTCCTCCTTTCATATGTGGAAAAGGCCTTGGGAGGTGGAGCAAAGAATGCTGCCTAGGGAATAGTCAGATAAGAGACAGCAGAGCCTGCAGCTGGATACTGAGTAGGGTAAGAAGGGACCCTCCTAATTTCTTGGACTATAAAGGAGACAGTGGAAGAATGGTACATTCGGATTTGCAAGAGTATGTTAAATAGCATTACAACAAAGTAGAATTAGCTTATCTAATTCTAAGAGCTGTGATGGTGCAGTGGTTAGAACGCAGTATTGCAGGCTAACTCTGCTGATTGCTGGGAGTTCGATCCTGACCAGCTCAAGGTTGATCCAGCCTTCTATCCTTCCGAGGTCAGTAAAATGAGGACCCAGATTGTTGGAGGCAATAAGCTGACTCTGTAAACGGCTTAGAGCAGAGGTCTCCAAATTTGGCAACTTTAAGACTTGTGGACTTCAACTTCCAGAATTCTCTAGCCAGCTATGCTGGAGAAGTCCACAAGTCTTAAAGTTGCCAAGTTTGGAGACCTCTAGCTTAGAGAGTGCTGTAAAATGTTAAGAAGTGATATATAAGTCTAACTGCTATTGCTGTTGCTATCTGATCATGTTTCCTGTCTGGTTTGACATTTCCTTTGACCATTTTCAGACTTCAGTTCTGAGGAGCTCCTTCTTGAGATGTCATCATGCCTTTTTGTTTGCTTCTGCCCTAGTTAATAATCTTGACTGAGTTTTCTGAATCAATAGACCAGTCCAATAAAAGACAGGATACTGGAAAAACTTATTTGACATTTAAGGTTTGCTTTCATTTAATGAGTTACCCTTATAGGTTTCTCTTTTGCCACTGGGATTCTTATACGATGTTCTGCTTCTTTTTGGGGCTTCTCAAATGCTCAGGAGAATCTATTTCAAAAGAAGAAACCAATTCCATTTGGGCCACCATTTCCCGTTAATGTAAAGTACACTTAAATGTTAAAGCTGTCATCTGCTTAATTCAATAGCATTCAATGGATTCATATGAATTAATCTGAGAAGAATGAACCCCAGTTTGGTCAAGGATTTGTTAATTGGTTAGTAGTGTTCATTTTTCCCCTAAGCAGTTCAGTCCAGCAAATTAAGGCTCAATTCAGGAAGTCAGTGACAGCCTTATTAATGAATTAAATTAAACCTCAAATCTATCAAACAGTTTTTAATGGATGAAAATATCCTCAACTGGGTATTTAATTTTTTAAAAACCTTAGTACCGAGGCTGTACTTACAAAAACTTCTGATAGCATTTTGGGCAAAGTCACACACTCCATTTTACACAGGAAGAAATATCTCATTGAAATAAATTCAAAGTATATAGTGCATACATACAGATTCATGTGTTTTCCTATGAAAACTGACACAGATTTAATTGATTGGAGTAATGGGCTGAAATATTCTCAGCAAATTCTCCTCCTCCTCCTCAGCATGGCATTTGTAACATTGTTCTTTCTGTTTTTCCCCTCTGATGACAGTTGGGTTGAGAAAGAATTATCCAGTTATCTAGAAAACTTTTATGGCTGAGGATAAATTTGACACTGGGTTGCCCCTTTCCTAATCCAATAGCTTCACCACTACACATAATCCTTGACATATGCCCATAATTGAGACCTGAATTTCCATGGCTAAGCAGGGCAGTTGTTAAAGGAATTGCACCCAATTTAATGTTCTTTTTTGCCACAATTGCTAAGGGAATCCAGTTTCCCTGTATTGACTTTGCTTGTCAGAATCTGGCTGAGAAGATCATAAATGGCAATTCCAGGACACTGCAACCGCTGTAAATATATGCCGGTTGCCAAGCGTCCAAATTTTGGTCATGTGAGATGCTGCATCGTAAGTGCAAAGGCCAGTGGTAGGTCACTTTTTTCAGGGCCATTGTAACTTCAAACAGTCACTGAATGAATGGGTTGTAAGTTGAGGACCACCCGTACAAAGCATTGATTGTCATTCAGTTTAATGAAGGAGAATTTCCTTTCTGAGAGGAACTGAATTTCAATAAAATTATCCTGGAAGGTGTGTGATGCTTTTGGACTTCTTTTGTTAAGGGGTGCCAGTGATATCTATGGAGATTCTCAGTCATCCAGGTCATGGTTGTCCCAAAGATGCTTTTTCAAGAAGCGACTGGTGTTCTTTCTGGTGTTCTTTTGAAGACGTTTCGCTTCTCATCCAAGAATGAAGAGATGAAGAAGCTTCTTGGATGTGTGTGTGTGTTTGAGTGTGTGTGTGTGGGGGGGGGAGCATTTCATTGCTCTATCCTCTCTTCAACCATTTATAATTTTTCATTGGAATTCAACTCTGGTAGGAAAAGCCAGAAAAGCTATAAACCCTAAAACAATGGCCCCCCAATCTTTTGGGCACCAGGGACAGGTTCTGTGGAGTTGGGGAACCGTGCCCTAAAAGATGGTTGTCCAATGAGAAATGCACAGCACATATCTCAACTAGGTAGCTAAGTAAGCACAGGAACCTTGCTCACCAACATGAAATTTCACTGAGGTATCTTCCCCATTTGGGGGTGGGGGGGAGAACCAGAAACAAATGCAGAAGAAAATCTTAGCAGATAGCACCAAACTGAATGGTACAACATAGCCTTTTCCCCCTTAAACAGTACTGCCCAATGGACCAGTGTTTCATCTCTGAGAAATGCCTTGAGGGAGTGTGGTCTCCTTCAGAAATTTCGAAGAGATGGGAACTTCATTTCAAATTTTAGATGACCACAACCATCCACCAGCTGTATAGACCAATTTTGTTTTTCAGTCAGAACCCTGAACGTAGCCAATTGTTTTTATTACCCAATTGGATAGCTTTTGAACTGCGTACTCTGTACAGAACTGAATGTCTGAAAATAGTCTTTGAATAACCCTGGATTCCTTCCCAGAGGATTGCTTTACACCCTTGGCCTATAATTGTTTGCCAGCTAGCTCTGTTGGCAGGGCCTCTTCTACCAAGGAAAGCTACAGGACTGTAGAATGACCTCTGGCACAACAATTTGGAACACTTAGAGGACCATCAAAGTACAGTTGGTTTACAGCTTCTTCATCAACACAAAAAGATCCCAACTGGCAATTAAAGCCCGAGAATGGTAGAATGGAGGCCTGGCCAAATTGCTCTCCCTTCTCAATGTATCACTGGAAATAGTTCCTGGACACCAGATTTCCCCCCCCTACTTTCACTATGAAATGATATTCCCAGATGCCACCAAACAGAAGCCCATCTGTTTTGTCTGGATCCGTCACATGTGGAGCTGCACCGTAGCCAGCTAGAAATAGATTTACATATTTTGTTTTGATTGTGGTTTAATTATGTAATAAGTAAAATTAGGGTTGTTACATTTTTCCATCTGTGGTTCTTCCATATCACTTCCACTTGCAAGCTAGAGCTGAAAAAAAGAGGGGAAGAGAGAATATTAGCCTTCGTAATTTTCCATCTAAGGGTGGCTTATTTTATATATTGGAAAATATTTCCAGGATAACTCTTTGCTTCCAGAATTTGGAAAAAGGAACCATCATCCACAGAATTCCAGCCGAACAGAAAAAAGGGGTATGTTTTATTTTTAAAAAAACTTTTATGAAATGCCTTCAACTTTTATTGTGATAGTCTGCAACAAGGTTGTGAAAGTAAAGCATAGACAGGATCTATTCCCTTTCCTTGATTTCATTACCATACATAGCCATATTTATTTATTTTTATTTTACTCTTTTATTTATATCACATCTTTATTATTTTTATAAATACTCAACAGCTGTAAATGCAGACCACATGCTGAGCAGTCAAACTGTGGTTACGTGACCACAGAGGGGGAAAGGCCATTGGGACTTCACATCCAAGCTGCACATAGGGCAGCAGAGGTCCTTCATAAATTTAAAGAGTTGCTAAGCTACCAGCTGTAAATTAAGGACTACCATAGTCCCAAAGGTGCTTTTTCAAGAGGCAACTGAACTTTCTGATCTTTCTTTGAATATGTTTTGCTTCTCATCCAAGAAGCTTCTTCAGCTCTGACTGGATGGTGGGGAATGGAAAGATTTATATTCCTTGCAGACAGCTGGTCATTTGCATTGCTTTGTCTGCTGTATGCAAGGAATATAACTTCTTCCATTCCCTACCATCATGTCAGAAGAAGCTTCTTGGACAACAAGCGAAATGTCTTTAAAGAAAAATCAGAAAGTCCAGTTGCCTCTTGAAAAAGCACCTTTGGGACTGGGAATTTCCATAGACAAGACTACCTTACCTTACCACACCTACCTAAACCGGAGCCTTCCACAGGTTATGGGGTTTTTTTTAATCAAAATGGCAGCCACAACAGTATAATTGAATACAAGCGCGGGGGGGGAGGTATTCAGCAAGTTCTGACCAGATCTGGAGAACCGGTAGCAGAAATTTTGAGTAGTTCAGAAAACCGGCAAATACCACCTCTGATTGGAGATTTTACAGTATTCTTTCCCTGCCATGCCCAGCAAGCCACGCCCACAGAACCGGTAGTAAAAAAAATTTGAATCCTACCACTGAATACAAGATGTGGTAGCACAGTGGTTGAGTGCAGTACTGCAGGCTACTTCTGCTGACGGCCGACTGCCAGCAGTTCAGGAGTTCGAATCTCACCAGGCTTGACTCAGCCTTCCCTCCTTCTGAGGCTGGTAAAATGAGGAGCTAGATTGTTGGGGGCAATAGGCTGACCCTATAAACTGCTTAGAGAGGGCTGTGAAGCACTCTGTAAGTGTGTATGTAAGAGTAAGTGCTATTGCTATTGATGCTCCATCTGATTTTTACATGTCACACATGTACATCCATTATATATGTACTACTGGTTCTGTAAGTCCTTAACTTACAACCACCATTGAGCCCAAAATTTCTGTTGCTGTGCGAGACATTTGTTAAGTGAGTTTTGTTCCATTATATGGCCTTTCTTGCTACAGTTATTAAGTGAATCACTGCAGCTGTTAAATTAGCAACACGGTCATGAAGTGAATCTGGTTTCCCCATTGACTTTACTGGTCAGAAGGTTGCAAAAGGGGATTACGTGACCCTGGGACTCTGCAACCGTCATAAATACGCGCCAGTTGCCAATCGTCTGAATTTTGATCATGTGACCATGAGGATGCTGCACCAGTCATAAGTGTGGAAAACGATCACTTTTTTTCAGTGCCATTGTAACCTTAAACGGTCACTAAACGAATGATTGTAAGCCGAGGACCACCTGGTAGAGCTTCAATCACACCTTTGTGGCCAGTGTGTGGATTAAAATGACCACCCCTGCAGATGAGTCTTTAGGCTGCTGGTTCAGGCCATGAGTAGCCTTGAGCAACCTGAATATATGAAGCTTTCCTTCCCCTGGTCTGTGTAGCCAGTTGTTGTAACTCACAGTTCCGTAACTTTTACCATTTTTAGAAGGGAGGCTGGTTCATTGCTGTTCTTTTTCCCTTGGGCAGTTCTGGAGGAGGTTAGAGGGATAAGTCACTTGTCACCTTTTCTTTCTTTAAATTGAATTAGCAGGTTACAGTGTTGTTGCTGCTGCTGGTTTAAATCGAGCCCAGAATAAATAAAGTTAGCATCTAGCTTAGCTGCAGGGAAAGGTTGTAAATTTTTATTTTATTTCAAGGCTGGAGCAGCTTAATTGAAGATAACTCTTAGGAATTGTGAAACATACTTGGAGACTTAAATTTGAAAACAGAGAAGGTGCATTAACTGTAAAATGCAAAACGTCTTCATGAAATAAAAACAGGATTTTTGGTCTTGCCCACAAAGGTGATGGGTCTGATTGCATGCTTTCCCTTTTCAATAAATTCTGTTTTTCTGTTTCAGTAATTCGTAGCTAATTTTTCATTATTATTTCTTTATCATCAACAAGCAGTCATAAGCCCAATACTAACTGCAATAGCTTATGCATTCTGTGAAAACAACATCTCAATTAAGAGAACAAAAAGAGTAAATTCAGTCTATTATATTCATGTCTATTGTATTGATGGGAAAAAGTGGCAGGGGGTCTCTTACAAACACTATGGCTACAGAGCAGATTAGATCATTTCAAAGCTTTCCTCCTTCCCGTGTCAACAGAAAGTAACCATCAACTATACCAAACTGTTTTTTTTTTTCTGCGTTTGCAACCATGCTCAGATTGTCTATAGTTCAGAACAACCTCAGCTCTTGCTATGAGCATAGATGGAAGACATTCAATTGTGAATGAGCTTTGAGATAGCATTAGCACTGGCAATAGCACCTAGACTTATATACCGCTTTATAGTGCTTTACAGCCCTCTCTAAGCACTTTACAGAGTCAGCCTCTTGTCCCCAACAATCTGGGTCCTCATTTTACCAAGGATGGAAGACTGAGTTAATCTTGAGCCAGTCAGGATCAAATTCCTGGCAGTGGGCAGACTTAGCCTGCAATACTGCATTCTAACCGCTGCACCATCACAGTTTGTCCAAAGATCTGGACAAACTCACTTTCCCATAAATGTCTGTAACCCAACTTTTGAAGAAAAAAAAATCTGTACGTCAGAGCTTCTTAAAGTGTGGTCCTAGGAAACCTTAGGGCCTCCCCAAGACCCTCTTGGGGTTGTATGAAAGTGCTAACTTCTATCTCCCTCCCCTTGCTAAAGTTTTTTCTTTCTTTTTGGCTTTCTATCTCATCCTTGGTATTTTAGAGTTTAGAATTTCTTTAGCATCTTTTGAAGGCATCTCTCTGGCTCTGCAGCCTCTTTGGCTGGCCGGTTGGAAAAAGCTGCATAGGAGGAGTTCCCTCCTGAGTTCTCTTCTTGAAATTAATGGAAGTATGAGAAATCAAGGAGATTGTAGACTGCAAAAATGAGGATTGTAAGAACATAGCCAGAGTGGTCTTACATACCTCAGCTACCTGGTCACTAAAGTGAGCCCAAAAACATTATGCAACCCATGAAGAGTCACTTTTATTTTTTTTCTCCCTTGGAAAAGGAGGAGTAGGAGTGCTGGTATTCAGGTTCTGACCAGTTCTGGAGAACCAGTAGTGGAAATTTTGAGTAGTTCAGAGAACTGGCAAATACCACTTCTGACTGGAGATTTTATGGTATCCTTCCCTTGCCATTCCCACCAAACCATGCCCACAGAACCAGTAGTAAAAAAAATTGAATCCCACCGAGGAGGAGGAGGAGGAGGAGGAGGAGGAGGGGAGAGTAAAGAAGTATTTGGCAAGTACTGGTCAAACTCTTTCAAGATTTTCCTCCTACTGGCAAGATTGAATTCATGCTTGAAGTTGGGCTCCCATTAAAGGACATTATTAATGCCTATTCCAAAGGGGAGTGAATGGAGCGATGTATTGGCCTTTTTAGCATCTCTGGTCCAGTTCACTTAGATATGGCTCATAAACCAATGAGAACAGGTCTCCCTTGAGTTTGGTAGAGAAGTCCCAGAAACATTTCTCCCCTTCTATACAACGGATAGCCAGAATTCCAGCTGTGTTGTCCTTATAGGAAGTCTAAGGGAATTTAACTGGGATATTTCTTGTATTAATGTTGCAAGTTGTTTCTGTTTGGGTACCTGTTTCCAAGACATTTGGTAGGGCAATGCATTACTTAAAACTTATTTTTTTTGCCACCAAAGCATATTTATTGATC
Organism: Pseudonaja textilis; assembly: GCF_049901715.1. Lineage (NCBI taxonomy): Eukaryota > Metazoa > Chordata > Lepidosauria > Squamata > Elapidae > Pseudonaja > Pseudonaja textilis. The sequence continues at coordinate 14,977,101 of NC_141998.1, read as the reverse complement.
TTCTTTAAATGTCTGTTTTTATCTACCGGTGGTGCAAACTATCTCAAATACATAATCCAAGAAGAGATTTTGCATTGACAAAGCAATATGATTACAGCTGTCCTAAATGTACATTTTGTCAATATTATATAGGTAAAAATTAGAGCATGCTTGCATTGGCTCCAATTTTCATACCCCAAATTATGTTGATATAATGTTTTTGCAGAGAAGAAGGGAACAACTGATGCTAAGTGTTCTTGACATTTTAAGAATTTGATATCTCCATATATTTCTAATTTTAAATCATATTTCTGTCCCAAATAGCTTTTTGGTGTGAACCAGAAATACAGGTGAAACTTGAAAAATTAGAATATCGTGCAAAAGTTATTTCAGTAATGCAACTTTAAAGGTGAAACTAATATATGAGGTAAACTCAAGCAAGATAGTTCAAGCCGTGATTTGTCATAATTGAGATGATTATGGTTTACAGCTTATGAAAACCCCAAATCCACAATCTCAGAAAATTAGAATATTACATGCAATCAATAAAACAAGGATTGTACATAGAACAATAGCGGACCTCTGAAAAGTATAAGCATGCATATGTACTCAATACTTGGTTTGGGCCTCTTTTGCAGCAATTACTGCCTCAATGCGGCGTGGCATAGAAGCTATCAGCCTGTGGCACTGCTGAGGTGTTATGAAATACCAGGATGCTTCAATAGTGGCCTTCAGCTCTTCTGCATTGTTCGGTCTCATGTCTCTCATCTTTCTCTTGGCAATGCCCCATAGATTCTCTATAGGGTTCAGGTCAGGTGAGTTTGCTGGCCAATCAAGCACAGTAATCTCACGGTCATTGGACTAGGTTTTGGTGCTTTTGGCAGTGTGGGCAGGTGCCAAGTCCTGCTGGGAAATGAAATCAGCATCCCCATAAAGTTCATCTGCAGAAGGAAGCATGAAGTGCTCCAAACTCTCCTGGTAGACGGCTGTGTTGACCCTGGACTTAATGAAGCACAGTGGACCAACACCAGATGACATGGCTCCCCAAATCAACACAGACTGTGGAAACCTCACGCTGGACTTCAAGCATCTTGCAGTGTGTGCCTCTCCATTCTTCCTCCAGACTCTGGGTCCTTGGTTTCCAAGTGAGATACAAAAGTTGCTCTCATCAGAAAAGAGGACTTTGGACCACTGAGCAACAGACCAGTTCTGTTTTTCTTTGGCCCAGGTAAGACACTTCTGATGTTGTTTGTTGTTCAGGAGCGGCTTGACAAGAGGAATATGACATTTGAAGCCCATGTCCAGGATCCGTCTGTGTGTGGTGGCTCTTGATGCACTGACTCCAACCTCAGTCCACTCCTTGTGAAAGTCCCCAACACTTTTGAATGGCCTTTTCCTGACAATCCTCTCCAGGCTGCAGTAATCCCTGCTGCTTGTGCACCTTTTTCTTCAACACTTTCCCCTTCCACATAACTTTCTATTAATGTGCTTTGATACAGCACTTTGAGAACATCCAACTTCTTTTGCAATTACCTTTTGAGGCTTTCCCTCCTTATGGAGGGTGTCAATGATGGTTTTCTGCACAACTATCAGGTCAGCAGTCTTTCCCATGATTGTGCTTCCTACTGAACCAGACTGAGAGACGATTTAAAGGCTCAGGAACCCTTTGCAGATGTTATGGCTTAATTAGCTGATTAGAGTGGGACACTTTGAGCCTAGAATATTGAACCTTTTTACAATATTCTAATTTTCTGAGATTGTGGATTTGGGGTTTTCATGAGCTGTAAGTCATAATCATCACAATTATGACAAATCATGGCTTGAACTATCTTGCTTTGCATGTAATGAGTCTATCTCATATATTAGTTTCACCTTTTAAGTTGCATTACTGAAATAAATGAACTTTTGCACAATATTCTAATTTTTCGAGTTTCACCTGTAGCATATCCATACTATTGGAGTGCCCTGTTTACTCCTTTCATATTTTTCTGTGCCTTGTTTCAATCAGAAAAATATAAAAATAGTAAACAGAACACTTCAGTTGGTTTATCTTACTTAGGAGCCAGTTTGGTGTAGTGGATAAAGACTTCTCTTGCACCATTATTGGCTTCTGGACTGCCTGGTCTACAGGTCTGATCCAGGAGTCTACTGCTGGCTTTAACAAGCTACTGTGAAAGACTGGATGCACAGGGGCAGGTTGCAATAGAAATTGGGTGATTAACAGTTATAACTAGGTCAGTAAAATGAGGACCCAGATGGTTGGGGAGAATATGCTGACTCTGTAAATTGCTTAGAGAGGGCTGTGAAGCACTGTGAAGCGGTATGTAAGTCTAAGTGCTACTGCTATAACTGTTAAGGAAGTTGGAAGGAATCTTAGAAGTCTAGTGCAACCTCCTGGACCAGCAGGAGACCCTTTACCATTCTAGTGGCTGTCCAATGTCTTCCTAAAAGCCTCCAATGATGGAGCACCCACAATTTCTTGAGGCAAGTCATCCCACTGCTTTATTGTTCTCACTATCAGGAAATTCCTCCTTAGTTCTAGGTTGTTTCTCTCCTTGATTACTTTCCATCCATTGCTTCTTGTCCTGCCCTCAGGTGCTTTGGAGAATAGCTTGACTCCCTCATTTTTGTGGCAGCCCCTCAAAGAGAGGAACATGGCTCCCATGGTCTTGCTTTTCATTAGATTAGACATACTCAATTCCTGAGCTTCCAACCCACTAATCATTTTTTGTTGCTCCTCTCTGCCCTCTTTCCAGAATCTCAACATCTTTTTTAGATGGATGCAGTATTCCAAGTGTGGTCACATTCAATTAGAAAAGGGAGAGTATGAGATATAGCCTAACCTTTGTCATGAGAGTCATCTAGGTGACTTTGGGCCAGTTTCTCAGCCCCTGAAAGAAGACAATGGTAAGTCATTTCTGAAAATGTTGCCAAGAAAACTGCAGCGATTAGTCCAAGTGGTCAGCAGGAGTCAAGATTGATTTTTTATATCACTTAGGGAAAAAGCCAAGTGGAATTAGCCGAATGCTCAGGGGGGGTTTATAATTAATTTGTAGTTGTGGCTTCACGTTGCAACAGGGATGCTTAGATTTTCAACACTGCTGCATTTTTAAAATCAGTGTTTTCACTCCTGGTATTGAGTTCCTAGGAAGATCAATTCAAATGGCAGCAATATCACATCATGGTAAACTTAAAAAGAACAATGCCATTTTAAAAAGTCTCAGTGTTCCTAACGGGTGATCGTTTGTGTTCTTTGTCCACAGTTTTATTATACTGAATTATTCTTTCTTATTTATTACATCTAAAGATCCTTGGTCTATTGCCATAAGTAGCAAACTGCAATTTAGAATCTATCTATGCATCCTTCCTTTTTAAAACATGTGGCAAGGTTCCAGTTTAATAGGTGTTTAGAACTAGAGTAATTAATGTGAAATATCATATCCTCTAGCATTTCACAGATGAAAATAAGGACATTGTTATGTACTTGTAATGCCCCTGTTTTCACGCCAAAACCTGCAGCTCCCCAGCCTCACAATTACATGTTGCTGAAGGCCCTTTGCTAGCTGGATCTTATGCTCATTTACTTTTGCAGTAGTCAGGCTTGCTTTAGTGTTAAAAAAAAAACACCACAAAACACCTAAAGTGCTTTTGTTCATTAAGCTAAAAGATGCATTGGAAAAACACAATTGTCCTCCACATTAATGTCTGTTCAGCAGTTCAAAACAACCTTCATTGCTCCATGTGCAACATGACAAACTGTGCATTTCAAGGTGATTTTAGTTGTATTCAACTTGTTCACACACAAGGCTAAAACTGAGGAGTAGAAATGAATGTGTATCTTGACCTTATTGCTGCAGACAATCAGGACTTCTGGTGCATTATCAGACTAACCAATCCACATTTGCTAACATCTATTTTTTCCATTAATACATTCTGTAAAGTTAGGAACTTGGAATGTTGTGTTCTGGGCACCGCTGATGTCCAGGAGTATCATCCTAGGACATTCTAATGCTATCCAATGAAATATGATCTTAATTCCTATTTATAAACAGAATTGATGGAGGATACCTTATTGAGCCAAGAACCTCCAAGAAGAACCTAAAACAGAAGAACCTAAAACCTAAAAGAAGAACCTAAAACTCCTAACAGTGAGATTAATCAGTGGAATGGCTTGCCTTCAGAAGTTATGGGTCCTCCATCACTAGAGGGTTTAAGAAGCTATTGGAATGGTACAGGGTCTCCTGCTTGAGCAAGGGCTGTACTGGAAGACCCTTCCAATTCTTTTATTCTGAATGGAGAATAAAAGCCCTTTGGGAGGGCTGCTTCCAGGTAAACCCACCAAGTAGGCATCAGAGCCCATTTGGTTGAGGTTTCTTTCATCTGAAGCTAGCCCTGTATGAAGATGAAAAGCAATGAAAGGGAGTGATGGAGAAGACCAAAGATAACCAAGCAGGAGAAGGTGTATACACAGAGGACATGAAGGATGCATCTAGTGACCAAATGCTCAAATTTTGATCTTATGTTTTGTTGAACAGCAGGCACTTCCTTTCCAAAAACATTTAGCACGGTGTTTCTCAACACTTGGCCACTTTTAGATGTGTAGACTTCAACTCCCAGAATTCCCTGGCTAGACACCTCTTAAAGTTGCCAACCTTAAGAAACGCTGAATTGATTTGGACATACGGATTAAGGGGTTTGTTGGAACTTCCACGAGACCCAAATTCTTTGTTGTTTTGAAAAGCCTGCCTGTCATTGTGCAGTTGTAGATGTGCCTCCCTGGTTTTTCTTCAAATATCTATTATTCAAGTATGTTGGAGCCTCCTTGACTATTTGGATAACATGTCACTTAATCTCCCAGGTTTAGCACCACTAAGGGCAGACCCAAACCGAAATAAAACCCGTTCGGGCTTAAAAGAGCTTTCAGATCAAAGGACTTCAGGGTCATTTATATGCTTATGTGGTATCATCACTCCTATTCTGGTTAATCAGCATCATCTACAAAGACATGAAGTGTCTTCATTTTAATTTAAGTGTTGTTCCTCCCCCTAACCTATTCAAATCTGCCTGCAGAGTATAGACTTTTGTGGATTTTTTTTCCTTTTTCTTAAAAAAAAAGAAAGAAAGAAACACAGCTCTTTTGCCAGTAGATTGCAATTTACATTATGCAAATAGGCATTATGCAATCAAGCCATTTTTACCGAAATCTGGCAAAGGAAGCCTGTTGATGAGATGCAAAAAAATAAAACAAAAATCCAGAGCCCTGATTCTTCCCGCTCCTGCTGCTCCCACCCACATTTCTGAAATGCTTGGAGGGGGAAACCTTTCCATTAAACTCTGAAAAGAGTCTAGTCAACTCAACCCTGAAGATGTAAAATGGAGCCAGCATAGAGGATGAATGGATTCTGTGAGCTACTGAAGCTACTTTTTCAATTAATGGCTTTGTTTAATCATACCCCCTGTCCAGAGGAGGATTGTCTTACGGATAATTTCATTTGCCTAACGAGATTTTGCTAATTAAATCTCCCTTTGGTTGGTGTGACACTCTCTCCCTACAGGGATATGGGGAAACATTCCTGAATCCTCTTCTCCCCACCCCCAAGCTTGCCCTACTGTTGGCTAAATAAACCTTTCCATTGCTACAGAAGGGAAAACAAAACTAAAACCAAATCAGAAATGCTTGTCTCCCAACAGCGACTGGGAAATTAATTAGCTTTCAAAGCCTCCCAGAAATGGTGCTTTGTTGTGTGCAAGGAAAGGGTGGGTAACACACGGCTGGCCTTCCAGCCGTGTGTTACCCACCCTTTAAAGCCGGCCAGCTTTATTCAGCTTTCTCTCTGGTTCTGCAAGCTTGCTGCTAAATCAAGGAGCTGCAGTTGTTTTGTCCACATTTTTTTCTCCTCTATGCAGAAGTGTGTCCCTGCAAATTCAGGTCCTGGGTACAACCACTAACTCTAAAATGCCCTTCCCAAACCAGGAGCAGGATTGAATGCCAAGTGATTAAGCCACCCCATAATTCTAAAATGATGCTGGAAGATTACTGCTTCTTCTTTGTATGACACTGAAATTTCAGTTGCCTGAATATTTCACTGAAGCTCTGGGCATCTTCTCCATCGCTCTCCTCCATTTCATAATTTCATAGTCCTTTCAGAGCTGTTCTTCTGTTCAGTCAGAGCTAGCTGAAACGGAAAAGGCAAGCGCTATCAGTAATGACACATATTGCCAGTTGGCTCTGAGGATGCCGCCTTGGCCCAAGGTGTAGAAAGTTCACCCATACCCCATAGTTTTTGGTTTATTGTGCTGGCCAGGGGTAGAGTGGAGTTTCTTCCTTACATTTGGAACAGGGCAAGCCCGACATGAGTTTACAGCTCTCTGGGACCACTTCCAGACCAGTTTTAATCTCCCTCCAAGTAAACCACGGCTTGGAGGCATGATGGATTTTTAATGGAAGCCTTGGCCAGGTTTCAAGGCCCTAAAAAGAGGGCTCATCAAAAGCCCATTTTACCCAGGGACCCCCTCAGACCAGGAGCTGGCTCGGGTGTGTGAACAAGATGATTCATAATAAAGCTGGCTTCCAAATGGTTCAGATCCTTTTGAGGGGAAAACCAACTTTTTCCAGTGGAATTGGAAACTGAACAAAAAAACAGCAAGCCTCCTTCCAAATTGCAGGAATACATGGTCAGTTGATAGGTTTGCTCTGCTGCATCATTCTAGCCATATACATTTTCTAGGCTTTTTTCCCCAAAGGGAGTGTTTTCCAGACTTTCTGTGTGACCAGACCAGTTTCTGTAAACCAGGCACTTCTTCTGGATACAAAAGTGAAGAAAACACAAGTAGAACACAATAGCTGAACTACTCAAGATTTTTAAAAGTGCCATATGTAGGTGGTCTCCATTTTTTATTAATTTAGTGGAAACATGCGAGTGCTTGATGAGCCACAGTGGCACACTGGTTAGAGTGTAGCACTGCAGGTTATTTCGGCTGCCTGCCGGCTGCCTGTAATTTGACAGTTCAAATCTTACCAGGCTCAAGGTTGACTCAGCCTTCCATCCTTCCAATGTGTAAAATGAGGAACAAATTGTTGGGGGCAATATGCTGACTCTGTAAACTACTAGAGAGGGCTGTAAAGCACTGTAAAACAGTATATAAGTCTAAGTGTTATTGCTATTGATAGAGATCAAGACTTTTCTGTCAAAAGAAAAGGACTATTCCTACTTCCTACCCTACCCAGGGGTGGGATTCAGATTTTTTAACAACTGGTTCTGTGGGCATGGCTTGGTTGGTGGGCGTGGCTTGGTGGTCATGTGACTGGGTGGACGTGGCTTGGTGGTCATGTGACTGGCTGGGCGTAGCCAACTCAACATCACTCACATCGAGGCACGCATCTCCTTGCCTGGCCTCTCATGACTGTGGGGATGCTGCAACAGTTGTAAATGTGAAAAATTATCATGTCACTCTTTTCAGTGCCATTGTAACTTTGAATGGTCACTCCACACAAGCAAAGTACCAGCGTAGGAGGGGGAAAATACTCCAGAGAAGTTCCTGAGACAGGAAGTCTAGTCTTGCCAAGAATGTAAAAAGGGTTAACAGAGAGGCAGTTTCTGTAAGCAACACCAGAATGTTTCCTTCCAGTAATTTCTTCTAACAACCGGTTCTCTGAACTGCTCAAAATGTTAACAACCGGTTCTAGAAAATAGATGCGAACTGGTAGAATCCCACCCCTGGCCCTACCCTTTGGATTTGCAAAATTCAATTCTCATCTCTGGCATGATAGTGGCTTGCAAATTTTTTAAAAATCAATTGGTGCCATGGAAAATGTCCCTATCTTTTAAATAATTTCTCGCATGTTGCTTATGGAGGCAAATATTTTTCCAGTCAAAGGCTTGAGAAGATATTGAGAAAGTTTAAGCCATGTGCAGGTGACCTTCGGCTTGTGCACACTTTTTCCTACTGAATAAAAAGAAAATTGGACATGCAGGTGCATAATCTTATCCTTTGTTGAACTTTTTCCAAAGCCACAAGAGTAATGGGCCTCTCTCCCAACTTGATGATTGGAAGGGAAGCTTAATGTCAAGAATCTCACCTGAGTACCTGTAAGTTGAAGGTATGGGGTTGGGAGGGAGTATCTCAACTGAATTGATTCTGCAGTACCTCAATGATGTTGGGCACTTCACAATAGTGAACAATATTTATGTCTCCTGACCAGCTCCCACTGGTGTCAATGACAAATCCTTGATACGCTCTGTAGCAATTTGTGGCAATGTAAATCATAGCTAACAGTTTAATGAACTGTAGCTCTACACCTTGAAGTTCTGCTATTCCCTGTATGCTGTCCTCCTTTTAAATCAGTTCCGGGATACTTCACTTGCAATGTGATTGGGGAAAAAATTGGCAAGGTATAAAAGAGATCTCTCATGAAGCCCGAACTGAGCCATCTCTTCTTACATTTAGCCCATCATCAGAATATTGTGCAGAAAAAAGAAACACAACATGCCAGCTTCACATTGTTCAGTCTATGAAATGATGGCTCCAAACACTTATTTTCTTCAAGTTAGCCTTTGTGGGTGGGTGTGGGGTATGTAGCTGCTTGAAGACAAACTTCATACTAGTGATTGAAATCCTTTTTCCACATACCAAAAGTTTATTTTTCACTTATTTTTAAGCAGTTTTTTTTTAAAGCTGTCTGCTTTCTTTTTATTTGGTTGCTTGGTTGTTAGTTTTATACCCCATCTTTCCTTCTGCAAATCAAGGTGGTATGCATAGCATACCCTCCTCCCATTTTTCTCCACAACCGTTTATGGTTTGTGTTGAGTTCAGTTGGGTTGGGTTAGACAGAGATAATGATTATCCTACCTAAGGAATTTCTGTGCCTAAAAGTGGACTTGAACCTGAGACTCCCCCAGTTCCTCCAACCACTGTACATTGTAGAACATTGTAAAAAAATATACTCACCACCACAACACGCAAATGTCTCCAGATGAGTCTAATGAAGTTCTCGAGAGCAACCACACCTAGACTCTTTTACTTGGGCCAGTTGATATATCCTTGAATCAAGAGCAACAACCTTGTTATATTTATTGATGCCAGATATTATCCCCAAACTTTCAACAATGAACAGGAAAAATGCTTGCAGACAAGGCAGGAAGCTTGGGGAAATACTTCCTTGGCTTTGTCACTGGGGGTTGCATTCAACAGCCCAGGGCATATTTCTGCTAAAAGAAGACCAGTAGCCTCTGACAGAAAGTGTAGCCGAATTTTTTGCCTGCCTAATAAAAGCAGTTCTGCCCATGTCTGAGGTGCTACAAAATGCCTTCAGAAATATATCTTAAGCTGTCCCAACAGGTGGCCAGAAATCTAATACTCCTGAGTTCCAGCCTTATTGAATCCACATTAGTGAGAAACATTTGGCCGGGAGCCCAGAATGCCACCCTGGGATGGAGGTGGGGGATGTTGCAAGAGGCGGAGGGCACAGCTCTGACATCAGTTCAGACTTTGTGAAACAGAAAAAAACAAACAACAGGACCCATCAAGGGGAGGCGGTCGTGGCTTCCGCTCCTTCCTCTTCAGCACTAGCACTGGTTGACTCCCAATTCCATAGGAAGCAAGAAGGGGAGGCCAAAATGATTGAGGCATCTCTGGGGAATTCCCCCAGAGGTCTCTATGCTTGTAACCAAGGTGGAGAGAATAGTTATAATAAAATGCCTGTTCAGTTACAAGAACAGCCAAAACCCCACCCAAAACCTGAACATGTAGATGAGAAGACATTTCTCCAAGATTCACTATCCATTTAAACTAAAGTTTTGTATCGTGGGGCTGATTAGATCACATCAGCAATTGAAGCAGATTTAAGTGATCTGGAAAAGCATACAGATTAGATGTTTCCAGACTTTTGTCCCATTTGTTGCTCTATGTCAGGGTTTCCCAACCTTGGCAATTTTAAGATGCATGGACTTCAATTCCCAGAATGCCTCAGCCAGCCATGCATCTCATACTTCAAGAACTGGTATTTTCAAATATCTCAGCAAGGTCACCAACATACTTGTGCATGTTTGTAGAAGAAGATGGCTAGGTGTCCTACTTCAGTAACACCAGGTGTCTACTTATTTGAACATCTCCCGGTAGACGCCCTTTTAATTGAAATAAATCTGGAAACACATGGCCACATGAAATTCCTGTCCCATTTGTGGATGGAGAACTACAAGGGATTGAATGATGTGTGGAAAGCTGGGGTGGGAGGGGGTGAAGGTGGGGAATCAGACTGCTGGAAGGTTGATGATACAATAGCACTATCACTTAGGCTTATATGCTGTTTCACAGTGCTTTGCTACCCTCTCTAAGCAGATTACAGAGTCAGTCCATTGCCCCCAACAATCTGGCTCCTCATTTTACCAACCTCAGAAGGATGGAAGGCTGATTCAACCTTGAGCCCACCAGAATTGAACTCCAGGCTATGGGCAGAGTTTGCCTGCAATACTGCATTCTAACCACTAGGCCACCACAACTCATGGTGACAGGACACAATGGAAGCAGGACAATCATTTTCATAGGTTGTAAAAGTGAGAATTTCTCCACGCTTCTCTTCTATGAGAAGAGAGTGCCAGAACAAATTCTTTTTCAACAAATGAATGGAATTGGATAGAAAAGAGTTTCAAAACAAATCTGAACATGTCCTCTGTGTTTCCAGTAATTTAAATAAATAAAGAGTGGGAGAATCTTAGTCTTAACTAGATGGCAGACGGAGGTAGCACTCAACACAACTGCTCATAGTCTTCCCCATTAGCATGACCTGTAATTATTTCTTGATGTAATTTTGTAAATATAAATCAGCATATGCATATGTTATACAAATCTCTGGTCTTTGGGGGGACAACGCATAAATATTCATCCTACTAGAGATACTTAAGATGGTCTTCAGTGGAGAGCATTAAAGAAACTGTGCTGATTATGTTTTAACAAAGTACTTCCAAAGGATAAATATAAAGTTATTGTTTGATTAGGAACTAGCACAGGTAGTTCTCGATTTATGACTACAATTGAGCCCAAAATTTATGTTGCTAAGTGAAACATTTGCTAAGTGAGTGTTTCCCCGTTTTACCACCTTTCTTGCCACCGTTGTTAAGTGAATCACTGCAATTGTTAAGTTAGTAATATGGTTGCTAAATGGTTGTTGAATCTGGCTTCCCCACTGACTTTGCTTGGCAGAAGATCACAGAAGTTGATCACATGATTCCCAAGACACTGCAACCGTCATAAATATGAGTCAGTTGCAAAACATTCAAATTTTGATCATGTGACCAAGGGGGTGCTACAATGGTCGTAAATGTGAAAAACAGTCATAAGTCACTTTTTTCACTGCTGTTTAACTTTGAATAGTCACTAAATAAACGGTTGTAAGTCAAGGAATACCTGTACTATCAAACAGAGTAACCACCAGCAAATACACAAATTTAAAATCCAGATCAGTTGGAAATCTCCAGCAGTCTTTTCTGTCAAGAAAGATTAGAAAAGGTGAGGTCTACAGGAGCTTTAAGAAGCATCTTTACATTGATGCACTGATGCCTAAAACACTTCTGTTTTTTGGATTTTGTGTGCGTTTATTGGTTAAAAGCTGCTGCCCTTTTTGAAGGGGAAAGAAAAAGTCAGATATTCCATCCACTTGGCAATCGAGGGATTCTACTTTGCTTGACTGTTTCCTTCCCTCCCTCCCTCCCTTTTTTTTTAAAAAATAACTCTTATTTTGTGCATATTGCAGCTTCCAAAAATCTATTTTCCTTATTTTAAACAACCGTATGTCAGCCTTCTTTCCGTGCCCTGCAGCAGCATCTGCTTTGGGAGGAGATGTACACCTACGCCCTCTGTTCCAGCTGTTCTATATGCCGTTGCTGCCCACAGCGATCAGGGCAATGCCATGCGAAATGATACCACAAGTATTTGCAATGTGCTTTCTCTCCCTTCCTCCAGGAGGTGCTAAGAGAAAATTTATTCCCGAAGGGGAGAAAAACAAACAAACCTAAATTTGTGAATTGATTGGTTTCCCCCACAGCCCTTTAAAAACAAAAATCTGATGATGCAAAATGAATTGAGGTTTTGTTCGGTTTTTATCTTCGGTGTTCAGCTAAGCTGCACTCAAAAGAGGATTATCACGTTATATAAAATACAAATTCAGTTATAACTTCTAAGGTGAGGAGAACTTATCCCGGGGATGGGGTGGGGTGGGGGCTTGTGGGAGAAGAGTCAGAATATGCTCTACATTCTGTTAGATTTGCATTTTATTCGAGCACATTCATTCTACCCCATTTCACCTTAATCCTTCGTCTATCCTTTTTTCCCTTTAATCCGCAGGAATATCTGTATGTAACCTCATGTGCATTAAAAGGTCTGCATATTCTTATACACAAGACTTTTTCATGTCTATTTTTAATGGGTCTTTTAATCAGGGAATCACCTCATGCTTGGAGAACTAGGAAAAAACAACAGAAACATATATATTGGTTTGCCCATCAATTTGGAAACTATAAATTAATGTAACTTTTATTGAAATATGGGCTAAACTCATTTTGCCCCATCCCTGGCATTAATTATATTTGAAAATCAACTGTCTGTAACTGTTAATAAGAGGGTCAATCGATGGAATTTCTCTTAAGAAAGTTCCTTGATGTCGCAAGAGGAATATCTCAAGAACAATTCCAAGCTAACATATTTCCAGATTTAAAATAAGTAAAAATATACAAACTTGAAGGAGAAAATTAGGGAGAAAATCCTATGTCGGTGTGTTTTTCTGTGTGCATATGCACATGTGTGTTTACTTTCAGATGCCCCTACCTCCAGAGCTCCCTGCAGAGGATGGGGTAGATATTAGGGTTCTAATTCACCAATTTGGTACCATCTCAATGAATTGGATTGCAACTTCCAACTTCTCCCATGTCAACCTAGTTATGAGTGTTGCCCTACATGAAATGAGGAGGTATGGGCCAGTCTTCTCAGTTGTGCCCAAAATGGTATGGAATGTATTGGTTCTGAAGAAAGAGTTGGTAGCTTTACTCTTGTTGTTTAGGAAGCTTTTGAAAACCTTGCCTCAAAGGTGCTTTTTCAGGAAGCAACTGGACTTTCTTGTTTTTCTTTGAAGACATTTCACTTCTCATCCAAGAAGCTTCTTCAGCTCTGACTGGATGGTGGAAAATGGAAGGATTTATATCCCTTGAAAACAGCTGGTCAACTACTTTAAAAGCATGCAAATGACCAGCTTTTTGCAAGGAATATAAATCCTTCCATTTATCACCATCCAGTCAACGCTGAAGAAGCTTCTTGGATAAGAAGTGAAATGTCTTTTTTTAAAAAAAACAAGGAAGTCCAGTTGCCTCTTGAAAAAGCACCTTTGAGACAACCATGACCAGGATGACTGAGAATCTCCATAGACTTTTGAAAACCTTCCTTTTAAAGTGGTCTGTTCATATCTAAAGGCACCTGGGGAACAACTATAGCTATCTTTTTTGTACTTTTGATTAGTTGTAGTTGACTTATTTGATTATAGTTTAAGATTGCTATTGATATTCTTGTATACCAGAATTATGAAATTGAGATAGTATAGAAATTTGGATGGATGGATGGATGGACTGGGAAGCCATGGCAGCATGTGATATGTATTGATTTCTTCCTGTGATATTTTGCAATAATTAAGTCTGGGAAACTACATTTGTTTCTGGGTTCATCTAATTGAATGTGAGTGTGAAGAACTGTCAAGAATGTGTCCTTTTGGAGACAAAATCTGATTGAATTGTTGTAGAAGTCTTCCTTTGTCACTGTTTAACTCTTGTGCTGTGCTTCGTTGAATGTTCCAGCATACCACCAAGTTCTGAACAGTTAAACTCAGAAATGTACAGTGGAGTTCTTAGGAAAGGAGTGATGAGGATTTGATTTTTTTTCCCCAAATGTCCTTTCTGCTTGAATCACTGTATCTGGTAGCTACTATTTCTCAGGAAAAATCAAACAAACATTTCCGCTGAAGATAGAAGCTCAAGAGCTATGTATGTATCTGTACTTTTGATTGAAGGAATGCAGGAACATGAATAGGACTAGTTTTTAGATTCTGTCTGTAAACCAAAGAGCAGAAACACAAACATTTGTCCTGTGTCTATGTGCCCCAGGAATGCTTGACTCCAAGTCATCTTGAAAAAAGGAATATTAAAGGATTAGAGGCGGGAAAAAAGGCCAAAATAAGGACATCTTAAGTATTATTGCTAAGTGTGGGTCTAAACATAAGTCTTGAAAAAGTGTTGGCATGAGAAATGATGTACAGAGTCAACATTTTCCTCTTATTAAGAAATGTTTTGACATTAAATAAAAAGGATTGCATCTAATCCCATAACTCTTGTCTAAAAAATTACAGTAAATAGATAATGGCTTATCCTGTCTAATGATAGGTTTTATTGCCAGAATTTTTTTTCTGACAAACTAGCCTGTATCATAGTTACTTGGTTTTTCCTTTACTTGCAAACTAACATCATTTCTACCGAGCCCAAAGAAATTATTTTTTCCCATAGGTAATCTTTCCTTCCTCACATTCTTCTTTCATATAGATATTCCAGAAAAATGCTTAAAGTTCCTTCTGTAGATCAGATGTCTTTCTGGCAAACATAAAATATAATGTGGTTGCCTTTATGAAGGTAAGTTTTCCTGGGGCTAGTGGGAATGTAATTAAGTGATACAGTAGTGGGAGAGTAAGTAGGAGAGAGAGGGAGAGGGAGGGAGGGAGGGAGAGAGAAAGAGAGAGAGATTCACTTTTTCCTTATTCAAGAACATAAATTTCTCCTCCTCCTTCTCTTCTCCTTCTCCTCCTTCTTCCTCTTCCCCCTCCTCCTCCTCTTCCTCCTCAATAGATTCCTGTCGATTTTGATTTTTGCTTTTATATGCCCAGTTGAGTAGGAAGATCATTGTCAAAACTTTGCCATGCTTTCTTTTCTTCCAACTTACAACTGAAATGAAACAGAATTTTTAGAATCTGAGTGTTGCAAATTCTGCCTCTTATGCCTGTATGCATTTTTTAAAACTTATTTATCACTCAACTCCAAGCTGATTTTGGGTGGCTCACAATATATTAAGCAATAAAAACATAAAGCAAAAAATATATGGGATCTGGATATTTGATACAAAACCATATACCAAACACATCCTTACATACAGGTACATACATCCAGTTTCATAAATCACATACAACAAACAGAGCATGCATCATGATGTTGCAATGCTTGTTTTTTTCTCTCTCTCTCCTTACTTGCTCTGAGGTCAGCCAGGAAAACTTTCAAGCTTTGCTTTAAGTGTACCTTAGGCAAACTCATATCTTATATTTGCACTTAAAATATGTATTTTTTTCATATCATTTGTCACTTACTCTAAGGGGAAAAAACTTGCAAAATGTTTTTCAGAGGAAGAAAGAGTTTGAGTCAAATTCTCATGCTTGCCACTTGTTTAGTTTCAACCGTGAGCAACTTTATGTGAATGTTCTGTCTTTTATCATACAGTCTTCTTACAACAGTCTGTAACTCCCCATCCTTTAAGAAAACCCATGGGAGCTTGCCTCCCATATGTCATCTTCAATTGGGAGGTCTAGTTATCTGGAAAGCTGCAGAGAGCTGAAAAGATAGACAAAGAAACCAACTACCATCTCTCCATCAGTTAACAAAGCTCAAAAGCACCATCAAGAGAAATTAGAAAGAATTCTCAAAAAGCCTAAAGATCAGTAGAAAAATTCTGAATTCTTATCGCAATGCTCTAAGCCCGCTTTGCAAAAGGCAATAGATGGATTCACACAAAATGCAAAATAAATAAGACACAAAAGCAAATAAATAAGACACAAACCAGCCAGATGAGCATACAGTTTGAACCTGACTAGAGTGAGATCCATTCAAGGCTTCCTGCTTTGCACTCATCTTGAATGGCTGGTTCACACAGAAGGGGTTCAGTCAGATTGAAACAAACCACATTTGCTGGGGTGAGGGACCGTAGCATGTATCTAATAATTCACAATCTATCTCATCTCATGTCTTCTCTTGCAAATCATCTTCGTTCCCATCAGGATTTTATGGAAGAGTTTGTGACAGCTGAGAGTTTCACTTTGCTCAGCTCATTTTAGAGGAAACCAGAAGAATCTGGAGATCCGTGCAAGCATTTCCTGAGGATCCCTCTGTTTCAGAAGACAATCCACTGGTTTTAAAACGTGGAGAAGTTCTCTTTGAATTGCAAGCCCCAAGCATTGGCAAGAATGATTTCTGGCCTGGCTTTTCAAGAACCAACTCTTTGTAATCATTTTTGGCATCCCGGATCTTGCCTGCACAGGGAGCATCTCCCTCATCCATTTCTCTACGGGTCACTCCTGTGCTGAGATCTGAAGATCCAGTAAATAATTGAGTTCATTTCACTTTGGTCCCCTGTCCCCCTCCTCTTCCCATACCCGCCAAGCACTTGCCACCCTGCTGTCTGTTTTTCCTTGCCAAGGTTCAGTTCTAATTATGTTGATTTTCTTCAGCCCACCCCCTCCTGGAAGCTTATTAGGGTGAATATTTTTATTTATTATCATTTCGCCCAACTCCTGCCAGCATTTCCAATTACTCTCGCCGCTTCCTTGTAATTGTCTTTCTGTAATGGCTCTGAAACAATTGCGCTAAATGAGGTGTCTCCAGCAAGATGAGAGTTTCACTTCATTAAAGGCTAATGTATTCGCAGCTCAGACTCTGTGGGGCTGACTTGGAAAGGAGACATTTAAACAGCTTCTTTTCTTTCTTTTCTTTTCTTTCAAATTGTAGGGAGCAACTTCTAGTGGCAAGCAAGGTTTTGTTTTTGCATGTGCTTGTACACTCACAGGTTTTTTTTTCCTCCTTTGCCTACCCTAGTTAGAATGCAAAAAAGGCTGATGAAGCAGCAGTTTGTTGCTCAAAAATAAGATAATTTCTCCTGTTTGGACATAGCTCTTATTATCGGAACAGCCTAGGTTTGCCCAACTCGCCCTCCAGATGAAAGTACAATTTGCCCAACTCGCCCTCCAGATGAAAGTACAATGGCATTAATGTTTTTTTTATTTTTTGGTCTTGTTCTGTCTTCTCGGCAGTCACCTTATAGGATTTCTTACACAAAATTGCAGGAGATAATATCTATGGAGAGTCTCAGTCATCTAGGTCACAGCTGTCCCAGAGGCGCTTTTTTCAAAAGGCAACTGGACTTTATTGATTTTTTCCTTGAAGACATTTCGCTTCTCATAAGGACTGAAGAAACTTCTTGGATGAGAAGCGAAATGTCTTCAGGCAAAATAGAAAAAGTCCAGGTGCCTTTGGAAAAAGCATCTTTACTGCAGGGGATAAAGTGCACTAAGCATTTCTTCAGACTCCACCTAGATGGTGGCAGGAGGCCTAAATCTGGAAAAGTAGGTTCTGAGTTTCCTTCCTCAGAGGGCTCTGTCTTTCTGCCTCTTTCTCAAGGTGCTTGAGCATTTTTCAGAGAATTTTGGGAGGGTGTTTTTCAGCTGATGTATTGGATAGATGTGTGAAGGAGGCAACCACATTTCAGTCTTCTGTAACTGATCTTTGCAGCATGATCTAGCTTCCTTCCTACAGCAGCTGCCCTTGTGGGCTCATCTAAAAAAAAGACCTATAGGAGAAAGCTCCTCCAGGAGGTCTTCTCTTGAGATTTAATGGAAAGTTGGAAGTTAGGAAGGTTGGAAGACTCTGAAAAGACGATTGCTCAAAGAAAGGTAGAACAGTTCCAGTTACACACTGTATATTCCTTGCATCCAGACATCCATGGTTAAGACATTAAGTCTCTTTTTCCATGATGTAAGTTCCTGCATAATACACGTTTCTTCATGATGAAAATTCCTCCATAATATCACTTCCTTTATAATGTTTGATACATCAAGATGTCTCTTCTTGGGATTTGATGGAAAAGGAAATGTGGGAAGCCAATGGAGGAAAGATAAGACCATTTCTGTGCTTGTATTCCTGATCTATTTCATAATTAAGCTAAGCACCAAAAAGTGGCAGCTAAGCAGCAAGAATTTCAGCAAAATTTTCTTCTTTGGGGGAAAAAAAATTGAAAGCAATTTATTTTCCATCAGATTGAATGACAATGGCTGGAATAATGCAGGAAAAAAAATTGGCAGAGCACTCATTAAAACTAAATTAGTTTTAAGACTCTGAGGAGCAAATTGCACAATATGTTAAAAACAAGCACCAAATTAGCCTTTCATTTGTTTTTACATTTGAATATGCATACAGTAGACCCATCCAGATCAAGACTCGTGTGTGTGTGTGTGTGTGTGTGTGTGTGTGTGTGTGTGTGAGAGAGAGAGAGAGAGAGAGGGAGAGGGGGGGGGGAGAGAGAGATTGTTATATTTCGTTCCTAAGATCGTTGTTTAAAAAAAAAGATATGTGGAAATTTTTATTGCTGCCTTTATTAAATATGGTATGTCTTCTCCTTTACTTTAAATATCTGATATACAATTTAAAAACAAACAATAAAATGGTTTGCAGTAATATTTAAGTAGCCATTTAGATAAATTAGTATTTTCCTAGAGCTGATATTACTAAAAATATAAATAAATAATTTCCTATTGCTGATAGAGATAGTCCTTGACTTACAAGCCCAATTGGGCCTAAAATTTATGTTGCTAAGCGTAAATTAATTAATTTAATTTAATTAATTTTGCCCCATTTTATGACCAGTCCTGCCACAGTTGTTAAGTGAATCACTGCAGTTGTTAAATTAGTAATGTGGTTGTTAAGTGAACCTGGCTTCCCCATTGACTTTGCTTGTCAGAAGGTCACAAAAGATGGTCTGGTGACCCCAGGACCCTGCAACCGTCATAAATGTGAGTCAGTTATCAAGTATCCAAATGTAAACCACGTGACCATGGGGATGCTGCAACGGTCATAAGTGTGAAACATGGCTGTAAGTCACTTTTTTCACTGCCATTATAGCTTTGAATGGTCATTGAACGAACTGTTGTAAGTCAAGGCTTACCTGTATTGGGGAATTCACTATATCCCTAAAAGCTGATATTAGTGAACATCAGTGATTTCATTCATGGTCTCATGTAGCCAATGAAGCCCTTACTTATTTCACACACACACCCCGGCCCCATTCTTCTTCTTATTGTCCCTCTTTCCGTTGTGATAGGACGCGATGCTTAGCATGCAAAAGACTTGGGAAAAGCTACTTACTGCCCAGCCCGAGATCAGTACAGCTCTAGTGAACTGCTTCATTTGCATCTCCTGGATTTATTTTAGTGTGGTGGTGAATGATGGTAATTGGTTCCATCAGGGAAAAGAGCAAATGTTTTTATTGGCTTCTTACACTGATATGCTAATAAAATATTACCATTTGTTTTGTCCTAGCTGTCAGAGAAGACAATGAATTCATCCATGCTAAGGACTGTTCTCTGGAACACCTCACATGCTGGTGTACTGATGGGCTCTAATATCTTTGCTAAATCACTGTTCCTTGCTCCTTCCTAAATTTACCTTTGAGGGAATGACTTGTTTAAACCTATAATGTTTTCGGCATTGGGTGGAAAGACTTTTGTTTATTGAATAACCTTAATACTGGTATTTGTTGAGTTAAGGTTGGTAGATGTTAGTTATTACTTGATTAGTATATTCTGCCCTCTCATTTTTGTTGTGGCACATCTGAAAAGGAGTAGTGTTGCCATGCTTATAATCATTACATGACCATTGTTTCTAAATACAGGTAGTCCTTGACTTACAACCATTCATTTAGCAAGTTACAATGGCATTGAAAAGAGTGACTTACAACCAATCCTTACACTGCAACCATGGCAGCATCCTCATGGTCTCGTGATCACAATTTGAGAACTTGGCAACCAGCATGTATTTAGGAGGGTTGCAGCTGTCTAGAATTAATATGTTTGCAACCTTCCCAGCTGGCGTCTGACAAGCAAATTCAATGGGGAAGCCGGATTCACTTAAGAACGGGAATGATTTGCTTAACAACCATGAGGAGAAAAGGTCATGAAATTGTGTGTGACTCACAACTTATCTGCCTTGCTTAGCAAGAGAAATTCTGGTCTCAGTTGTGGTCGTAAGTCAAGGACTACCTGTACTGAGATGGATCAGGCTGAGGCAGGTCACCATAATCAATTGGTCAAGTAGGTTATGACTGATTTATGTTCTGGGGTTTCAGTAGATTTACTACTGAGGTAGGTATATAAGCAGGGGTGGGATTCAAATTTTTTAACAACTGGTTCTGTGGGTGTGGCTTAGTTGGTGGGCATGGCTTGGTGGTCATGTTACTGGCTGGGCGTGGCCAACTCAACATCACTCACATTGAGGCACGCATCTCCTTGCCTGGCCTCTCGTGACTGTGGGGATGCTGCAACAGTCATAAGTATGAAAAATGGTCATAAGTCACTTTTTTCAATGGTCCCTCCACACAAGCAAAATACCAGCAAAGGAAGGGGAAAAAAACTCCAGAGACATTCCTGAGACAGGAAGTCTAGTACTGCCAAGAATGTAATAAGGATTAACGGAGAGGCAGTTTCTGTAAGCAACACCAGAATGTTTCCTTCCTGCCTTCCTTACTGGATTAGGCCAGTAATTCCTTCTAACAACCGGTTTTCTGAACGGTTTAGAATGTTAACAACCAGTTCTAGCGAATAGGTGCAAACTGGTAGAATTCTACCCCTGTATATAAATAAGATTAAGAATGAATTCATCTTGTGATCTGTAACATTCTACTAAACCTGGAAAAGATCAAATAAATTTCAAATATAATCCATTTTTCAACCCGTCACTCTCCCAATCCATCAAGGGTATATACATTTTTTGATATTTAAATTTATATCTTGCTCGGTTAAATTTTGAAAAAGTGGGATATACATTTAATGAATAGAAGCCCATTTGGGCATCACTGACGGGGGGCCAATTTGTAGAAGATATCATGTCAAGTCCAGCAAAGTGAAATAACAGAAGAAATGCATGCAACCATGGCTCAGTCATATTGGCATGGAAATAAGGTGCCTGTCCCAGTTTAATTTCCCATGTTTTCCCCCAAACTAGACACAGTATGGAGGAATAAGACTGCATTTTCCAAATTCTCCTCTCTGGCATTGATTAGTATCCTGGAGAATGGGTTGAGATCAGTGATTATCAGCTGTAGAGAAATTACATGCTTTTGGTTACATCTATAATTGAAAAAATAGAATCGTCTATGCTACATTATTAGTGGATAAAAATATTTCTGCATGTATATTTCCAATCTCTGTAGTAGAGACAAGGGAAGTCTACATCCCACCTCAGAAACACTCATAGCCGTGCTGATGGGTTTATTTTTTTAAAGGCACAATAGAAGCAACCGATACAACAATGTATTTAAAATATATCCAAAGTAGAGGAAGCCAGACTGTTAAGTTCAGACATGTCAAACACAAGGCCTGCAGGCCACATCTGGCCGATGATGTGGTTAGATCTGGCCCACGGGGCTGCCCTCAAGACAGAGAGGTGCCGGCCCCTTCCAACATAGTGCTTTGTTGACAGGGGTTTACTGAGCATATTGCCCTGCAACAATTGTCATTTTACATTTAACCTCGGAAGGACGGAAGGCTGAGTCAGCCTTGAACCGGTCAGGATCAAACTGCTGGCAGTTGGCAGAGTTATCCTGCAATACTGCATTCTCGGTTATTATATTTAGCACATACAGAATCCATAAATGCTTTCCAGTCTCTTATAAGGCTGGCTAGTCCATTATCTCTAATCAAAACAGTTAATTTTGCTATCTCTGCCAGCTTCAGTAATATTACCGTATCCAAGATGCCAATATAGGCATGCCAACCCTACTAGCCTGTAGGCCATGCAGTTCTCTCTATTTTCCCCTATTTGTACAAAGGCTGGGCCTGCGATGTGTAGGATGCTTAAAAGCCAAGCAACCCTCCCTTATCCTGTGCTCATATTTTCTCAGCCTGCCAATTATCAGAATCTTGCATCCACCAGTTCTTTTCCTTTCTGAGTCATATTCCCAGCCTTGCAAGGCAATGTCAAACTAAGGCCACTTCTGAACAGCAGCTGCTGCAAACCAAACCTCTTGAACATTATTATTGTTCCTCTAGGTTTACAGTTTTATCCCTCCTCGGTCTACTTCTTGGACAGATGTATAGCTTTGCATGTTAACCTTATAAGGGTGTTTTGCTTTGTATCAATCCTGGCTGGGTCTTGAACTTCTCCTCTGTCTGCAGCTAGTACATGTGTTGATAGGAGCCCACTGATTCTTTGTTTGCCCCCTCCTCACATGCCACATTTTCACATTTTCATAACATATCAAAGCAGAGTGCAGATGGTTGACAGAGCTGGAAAGACTATATGTGGTTTCAATTTGCTGTCCAAGTTGATGAGTAATTTTGAAGCGCCTGTTCTCCCCTTTCATTTGTACTGAGCCATTCCCTTATAGCCCAGAACATCATCGGATAAAAGATTCTGCTTTGCCCCACTTGCTGTGGTCAGCACACATATTTGACAACATTAGGTGTGCATGTAGGGAGTGTGCACAGATTCCAAAGATTCATTGCACTGCTCTTTTCCCATGTTGCCCATCCCAGAGTGACCTGGAAGTAGTTGAGGTAATTATGGTTTGGATTTACAACTCTTCTGTAATAAGTATGATGCCTCCTGGTTGATGATCTTCCTCCTACTCCTCTGTCTTCTTCTCCTTACCCAACTCAGTCACCCTGAAACTTTTGGAGAATACTGTATCCAACCATCACTGACAATTGTTCTTGTCCAAATTTTTCAATGTGATAGGTTCATTACTCAAAAGCATTCAATCAGAATGCATACATGAGAAAAAGCTTTGAAAAAAAGTCATAAATATTAGGGGGAAATGGCATATGCACATATTCATTAGATAGAGGGCATTTATTGAATAGAAAATTATGTATGGAAGTCCATGTCCTTCCTTCCTTCCTTCCTTCCTTCCTTCCTTCCTTCCTTCCTTCCTTCCTTCCTTCCTTCCTTCCTTCCTTCCCTCCCTCCCTCCCTCCCTCCCTCCCTCCCTGCCTCCCTCCCTCCCTCCTTCCTTCCTTCCTTCCTTCCTTCCTTCCTTCCTAGGTTGACTCAAGCCAGCCATCCTTCAGAAGTTGGTAAAATGAGGACCCAGATTGTTGGGAGCAATATACAAATAATGTTTAGAGAGGGGCTGTAAAGCACTATGAAGCAGTCTAAGTACTATTGCTATTCCTTCCTCTTTTGTGCAATGGACCTAATTTATAGTTAGAAAAGTAAGAAACTGAGCAACACTGACATGGACAGATTTGTCCATCAGCTGAAATTTCAGTTTAGTCCTGGGACAAGTGCTCCTTAGCCCAACCATGCATAGATAACATGTTTTCCTTATTAATACCCAAATGATTGTGAATTCCTTTCTTTAAAATAGTCATTCTATGTGTGCCAACTCCCCAGGGCAGACAATCAGTTCTCTGCAGGTTGATGAAATCGCTGGCTGATATGCATACATTTTCCTTATTCTAATCCATTAAAATAGAGACAGAAATGGAATAAACATCTTGCCTATATCCCACCCATCTTTTTTTGCTTTGTTTTTCTAATAATAACAATTCTGTCCTTGCTGTTTCTATCTGAACAGTACTCAGACAATAATAGATATTTTTAAACTATTAATTTGTTTCCTTAAAACAAAAATTTTTCTTTAAAAGAAACTCTTTGGGGGAAAAGGAGTCATGCTAAGCTCAGAATCTTTTTATTTGCTGCTATTAAATCTCTTAAAGCAGCTTTACCTACTGTTTATCCTGATGATAACTACCATATCATCCTATCAGTCCTAATCATCCTTCAGAATGCACTTAGAATTATGAAAGAGTTATTGAGAGTTGTTTCACTAGTTTGTGACATTTGGGTGTGTTGTTGGGAGGGGTGTCGATGTCAGACTTTATTTTGTTGATAAAGCAGTATTTTGTCACTTGGCCATAAATCTGTTTATGAAATCAATCAGGAACACAGCTTTTTAAAAAGAGGGAATGTTAAAGCAAGCATGCCTGCATCCAACCTAGTAGTTGCAATGTCATTCAAGCATGCATAGCAACCATTTGAAGGGCAGATCTACATATGATGTAACTGGGACTCTAGTGTCTTAACTCGAAGTCTTTGAACTTGGAGAAAGTTGCTATTGAATCAATAATTATTGATCTGACTTGGTATAAGAGAAATGCATGGTGTGACATTGCTGTTTGCTTTCACAAACACTATCAAATCTGAGAGGGTAGCTAATGGTCAAAGTAGTGCCATAGTGCCAAGGCATATGGAATTATAGTGCCAAGGCATATGGAATTCAACATTGACCCAAAGGTGCTTTTTCAAGAGGCAACTGGATTTTCTAGTATTTCTTTGAAGAAGTTTCTCATCCAAGAAGACAATGAACATCAAGTCAGGTTCTAATACCACTTTATAAAGCCTTAGTACTTAGTGCACACCTAGAGTACTGCATCCAGTTTTGTTCACTACACTATAAAAAAGATGTTGAGACTCTTAAAAATGTGCAGAGAAGACCAACCAGGATGATTAGGGGACTGGAGACTAAAACATATGAAGGATTACAGGAACTGGGCTTGGCTAGTCTAGTGAAGAGAAGGACCAGGAGAGACAGGATAACAGTCTTCCAATGTTTGAGGGGCTGCCACAGAGAAGAAGGGGTTAAGCTATTTTCCAAAGCACCTGTAGGCCAGACAAGGAATAATGGATGGAAACTGATCAAGGAGAGATTCAACCTAGAAAAAAATAAGAGAATTGCAAGTGAGAACAATCAACCAATGGAACAGCTTGCCTTCAGAAGTTGTGGGAGCTTCATCACTTGAGACTTTCAAGAAGAGATTGGACTGCCATTTGTCAGAAATAGTATAGGGTCTCCTGCTTGGAAAGAAGGTTGGACTAGATGACTATAAGATCCCTTCCAACTCTTTTAATCTGTTAATCATGCAGATTAGGCTCTGACTAGATGGTGAGGAATGGAAAGATTTATACTCCTTGCAGACAGCTGGTCATTTGCATGCTTTTAGAGAGTCATTCTCGGATGAGAAGTGAAATGTCATCAAAGAAAAACCAGAAAGTTGCTCTTAAAAAAGCACCTTTGGGATAACCATGACCTGGATGACTGAGAATCTCCATAGACAATTAAATCTTGACTTTTTCTAAGGCATGTCCAATAATTTATTGCAAAATGCACATCTGTGCGTTATGCTAATCAGCCATTGGGTTTGAGAATTCTGGAATGGGAAAGCACATCTGCATTCATGGCCTCAGAACTTGATGTTAGGCCCAAAGTATTGGCTGGGCTGGGCAGCTAAGCAGGATCAGCCCAGGTGAGAGGGTGGATGGGAGAATGTCAGTGAATATCAGAGATGTTGGCTAGATTGAGATGTGGGGAAAGACATTCCCATGGAGGCAACAGTGAATCACCTCTGTACTGCTGCCAAGATAGTTGCATCAGTGAGTTCAACGGAAGTAAAACTTGACGCAAAGGATGTCTTACTTTACAGAAAATTCTGTCTGTCTGAGCTCATCCCTCAGCAAAGCTGGGAAACCAGTATAGCTCTTCCGAGACAGGCTGGCAAATTAATAGATGCAAGAAGAGGGTTTCTAGCTTAACTAACTGAGAGAAGAACCCTTTTCACCATTAAATATTAATAGACCAAACCTTGAGTTAAACGGGGTTAATGTAAAACAGAAAATGTTTTGAAACACTTTGCTGAATTCCCAAAGCACAATTTCTCACTCCCTCTATGGAAGAAAACTCCTTTTCTCCTATCCTTCCTTCTTCCCAGTGGACAATTGGGAAAAGAGCTCCTAAATCCACCTCTAGAAAAAGTTGAGGTCTTTTCCCATTTAAAAGTGACATAATGCACGTTGTTGATAAAGGCAATTACCAAAAATAATCCATGCAGATAGCAATATCATTTAGACTTATATGCTGCCCCATAGAGCTTTACAGGACTCTCTGGGCAGTTTACAGCGTAGAACAGAGGTGTCAAACTCATGTAGTCATGGTGGCGTCATGTGAAGTATCATGACTTCCCCCCCTTCACAAAACCAGGCATGGGCGTGGCCAGCATCTGGCCCATGGGCCGCAAGTTTGACAGCCCTGGTGTAGAAGCATTATTTACACATTGCTCCCAACAGTCTGGGTCTCTTACTTTACCAGTCTCAGAAGGACTTTGCGTCCCATTAGGAACAAACTCCAGGCTGTGGGCAGAGTTTCCCTGCAATACTGCATTCGCCACCAGGGCTCAATGCTTACATTTAAGCTCTTTTTTTAGCTTTTGCTTTTATGGATGCAATAGTCTTTTTTACCACAAGCAGAGATGAAATTGGTTTTGGAATATTTAGTCCTGTCAATCTTTCTCTTCGAAAGATTGATGTTTCTCAATGGCAGATGAGGATGTACAAACCGCATTCTTTAAACATGAAAATCCCCTGATCAACTTAGTACCATATTCAATGCTCTTGAGTTCTGCTCAGTTCTGGTGAACATCAATTGCTCCATCACAGAAAATGGAATCTTTGTGATAGTTTGCAGTAATTTCTGGAGGTTGGGAATGCGGACTTGTTTGGAATCATTGAATTGTTTCAAAGAAGTCCAAAGACCTGTGGCCTCCATAAAGTCTGGTTGAGGTTGCTGGAATTGTTCCAGAAGGTGCCATGGTAGGTTTAAATTTTCTGACTGTGGGGCAGGAGGATTCTTAAATGTGTGGGAGATCATTGTATTAGGTTTATTTTAGTTAATTTTAATTAAATCAAATTTGGATCTTGTCCTGACTCCACCCGGCTTATTCTGCCCCACATTCTTTGGGAATGACAGTCTTGGCATGATGTCCATGTTGTATTCATTTTGAGGAAGAGCTGCTGCTCTGGTGCCGAGCTGCTCAACCACCTCTTATCTCCAATCAGATTTCAAGCAAGCGCAATTCTAATGCAGGTAGTTCTCGAATTAGGACCAAAATCGAGCCCCAAAGTTTCTGTTGCTAAGCAAGACAGTTATTAAATGAATGTTGCCCCATTTTGCAAGCTTTCTTGCCATAATTGTTGAGTGAATCATGCAATTGTTAAGTGAATCTGGCTTCTTCATTGACTTTGCTTCCCAGATGGTCGCAAAAGGTGATGGCATGACCCTGGGATACTGCAACCATCATAAATATAAGACAGTTGCCAAGCATCTGAATTTTGATCATATGACCATGGGGATGTTTCAATGGTCATAAGTGTGAAAAATGATCATAAATAACTTTTTTTCAATGCTGTTGTCACTTGGAAAGGTCACTAAATAAACTGTTGTAAGTCAAGAACTAGCTGTATATATAGAAGCATTCATAGCTTTTAAGGGAAGGGAATTCTAGGATTGTTAGGATCATGGTTAAAATTTCTAATGTGATTATGCGAAATGGGTAGGGATGTGTTCCGACCAAGGCTTCCTGAGACAGTAACAATCACATGCTGTTCCCAGAAACCTTCTTTTTTTATTTAAACTTTTTTTTATTTATTATATGCATTCACAGCCCGTAATGAGTCTTAAACAGTTTATGAATAGTCCACCACCTCGTCTGCCACAATCTTTTCGGGATAAAGCTGATAAGCACCCACCTTTATCTCCCTTGAAATACGGCCAATGATTAAATTGCCAATTAGCTATACAAGGCCAAACAGAGCACAAAGTCAACACAGAGCTTCAGAGTTTAAACTGACCAAAACAAAGTTGCTTCCTGCAAAGACTCATGTCCCTTTGCTCCTCCTTTATATCTTATGAAAGGGGCCAATCATCTCCAAGCCTTACTTCCAAATCACCCCTTTGTCTTAGCTGTTCTTGCCTTTTGGCAGTTCTGCGCAAGTGCGCAATGGGAACCGGCTTCCTTTATTCCTCTGCCTCACTGATATCAGATTCTGGAGGCTCTGGAGTCTGCACATAACTCTCAGATGGCCCTGGCCCCATCTCTGTGTTGGATGCAAATCCCTCGTCCAAGCCCTCCCCAGACTCCAGGACTGGCCCATGTTCCTCCCCACTCTCAGACTCTGCTGCCAGCTGCGCAGGCTGCCAGCAGACCACAACAGGATGGCAAATATGGATAGTAGATAGATAGATAGATAGATAGATAGATAGATAGATAGATAGATAGACAGACAGATAGAGATATGAATAGAATTTAGACTTATATACCGCTTCGTAGTGCTTTATTGCCCAGACTCTCTAAAAGTTGTAGCAACATTTTGGCAGAATCTCATCTGACATCATCAGGCAGACAGAAGATATTAGAAACACCAATCAAGCAGAACACAGCAAACTCCAAGACCAATAAACACAGACCAAGACTCCCAACCAATCAGGATGAAGAAAAAACCATTCTGGCACAGCAGTAGGCTAGCCCCAAATTTAAAACAGGATTTCCTATAGTTGCAGTTGTTTATCTGGCTTCAGAGAGAAGCACTTTGTGTTGTGTTGTCATTGGCCTCAAATTATGTCAAGCTTCTTGTAATGCTACTTACATGTTGTGTTCCAATATGGCTGAAAGCCAGTACAGGTAATCCTCAATTTACAAGTGACTGCTTAACTACCATTCAAAGTTACTATGGACTTTCCCCAGATATATCTCTGTCTAAAGTTCTAACTGCTGCCTTCACTCCCACCCTACCCCACAGTCACATGATCACATTCTGGTTTGTGCCTTTTAAGGCAAAAGATAATAGAGCTGTATTTCAGTACATTGTTTACTGTTGCTTTGAACTGATCTCTATTCAACAAACGCTAATCTTGGAGTTTTTATGTCTGTTTGGGATACGTTGTTTCTTCATTATGCTTCAGTTACAATCACAATTTTTCTTACTATTAAAACTTCACAGACACTATACACACTGCCTTTGAAGTTAAATTCCTGTACTGCCAACCATTAGCATTCAAGCTTACTTTGGCAAACAATGGAGTGTTGTCCTTTAGAAAACAAATAATATTAACATTGAATAGTGCTGCTTTATTTTTGTTTTTCTATAACCCCAGTTAGATAGTTAGCATTTCAGCTTTGTTCAGGGCTGCCTTGGCAGCCAAAGAAACAAATGAGTGTGGATGAGAGTGTAATTCTTCGACACAGAGAGCAAAAGAAATCTTTATCGGTCAAACGAAGCAAGGTGAAGTGTTGAAGAGGTCACCATGAATGGTGTATTGGAACAAAGGCAAAAATTATGCCTGGCATAGGTTACATTTTATGCTTCGTGGTTGTTCATTCCATATGTCATATCCTCTGAAACGAAGCTTGCTCTTTTGCATTGTCTCCTAAAGCTACTGCTACCCCAGGGGTTCCATGGTTATGGGCTGATTTGTCACAATGGAAGCAGTGAAGTGGGAAGTGCTTTGCATATATTGCTGTGATGATCGTCAAATATGGAAAAATCAGTTTACCTGAAAGTTGGCTTTTTATCCCCATAACCTTCCATGGTGCAGGCTTAAAGCTTGGGCTCTGTTGGCAATTGTGACTACCTGGTGATGCAAATCTCAGTTTCCTACAGTTGCAAAACAGTTTTCTGATAAAGTAGTGCCTTAGTTATGCACTGGTGGAAAAAGAAAAAATCCAAATCTCTGGAATTATAAGGACATAAGAGCACCTAATGTTAAACCAGAAAGATCAATTGTTGTTTGATGAAAAGATAAATTTCTGCTAAATCAGAAAGATCAACTGATAACAGATAACAGATAATCAGAGTTGGAAGGGACCTTGTAGGTCATCTAGTTCAACCCCCCTTTCCAAGCAGGAGACCCTACACCATTTCTGACAAATGGCAGCCCAATCTCTTCTTGAAAGCCTCCAGTGATGACACTCCCACAACTTCCCAGGGCAAGCTGTTCCATCGGTTGATTGTTCTCACTGTCAGAAAGTTTCTCCTTATTTCCAGGTTAAATCTCTCCTTGTTCAGTTTCCATCCATTATTTCTTGTCTGGCCTAAAGGCGCTTTAGAAAATAGCTTGAGCCTTTCCTCTCTGTGGCAGCCCCTCAAATATTGGAACACTGTTGTCAGATCTTCCCTGGTTCTTCTCTTCAGTAGACTAGCCATGCCCAGTTCCTGTAACCATTCTTCATATGTTTTAGTCTTCATTCCCCTAATCATCCTGATAGCTCTTCTCTGTACTTTTTCTAGAGTCTCAACATCTTTTTTATAATATGGTGACCAAAACTGGATGCAGTACTCTAGGTGTGGTCTTACTAAGGCTTTATAGAGTGGTATTAGTACCTCACTTGATCTCGCTATCAATTTCCTATCAAAATGATTAATTGTTGTTAAATCAGAAAGATCTATTGCAGTTAAATCAGAAGGATCAATTGTTTTGTTTGGTTTTAAAAATTTGGCCATTCTAATTTAATTAATAGCATGCATATTGTAGTTTCCAGAAAGTATAAAATGCTATCCAACGCCCCCAACATGAAGCCAACCAGAAAATAAGTGGGACATGACACAATCATGGGCAACTGGCTGCAAAAAAATGTTAATTGTTTTAATTATTAAATACAGGGTTGCCCAAGAGCTCATTAATGGCTAATGATCATGACCGTTGTCCCTTTCCTCCCCTAGAAAGCAATTTCAGTTCCCAGGCAGTTCCTGGAAGCTAACAATTCAATCTATTGTTTGTGCAAAACTACATTCACACATTAGTCTTACTTGAGTACAAGGGTGTGTGAAGGGGGGGAGGGGCAGCACAGCCATTGTTAGCTTCTTTCCTTTCTCCAAAAGTGGTTTTCCCATTCCATTACTAAGATGTGCTTTTAGAATGAATATCAAATTTTCATGCGAATTTGTTTCAACAACAGTAATTGGGTGTCAGGTAGACAAGTTTAATGAATTATTATTATTAGAAGTAGTAGTATATGCATGAAAATGTGCAGTCACCGCTGCCAATTCTTTGATTGCTGTTGACCTTCATATGCATTGAGTTCTTCCCAAGAACCTAGAATGCCATCATGTGTCTGCATAGTATATGTGTGGATTCAAGCAGTGCAGTCATTTGCAACTGACAGATGGAAATGTTGTCACTGTGTACATTTTCTAAGTGCCATCCAAGATTTGTTGGTATAGTACCCAGTGTCCTAATATCCACTGGGACCAGCATGGCCAGTTTATGCCATAATCTTTCAATTTTGAATCTCAGATCTTAATACTTTGTGATCTTCTTCAATACTTTTCTTTCTGCTGTCTCCTAGTAGTGCCAAATTAATTTTCCACACTTCCTCCTTTTCAACCACAGTTAAAATATTTTTTTATGAACCAAGACTTATCAGTTTGTTTATTGACAATCCTGCAATATTATAACCAGCTTATTTTCATCTTTTAACATTATTATTCAGATGGTTGGTCACACAGCCAAATGTTTAGGGAGGATTTGGCATTTTTATCCATCTTTCAAGTCCTTCTGAAGGACCTGGGATAGGCAGATACTGTTGTTTGATTGTGTTCAAGGTATCATTGCAGGATGTAAGGTGTTCTAAGTAAATCTGCCTTTTGCAATTGACCGAAGATTTTGTCACTGCTGATGATGTTCAACTGGTGCTCCATTTATTTTGGGATTGCATCCAAGGTGTCTTATTACTATTTGTACTATCTTTGCTCTCTTTTGCCACAGTTCTGTGTCTACTTGCAGGTCTTTGTATTTTGTGATTTTCTCCCATTCTTTCTCTTCTACTCTGCTGTCTCCAGGCACTGCCACATCCACTATCCAGACATTCATTTTTTTACCTTTCTTATCAACAGTTATTAAGTCTGGACTGTTATGTGGCAGGTGCTTGTCTGGTTTGAATTTTAACATTTTATTTTTATTAGAGAAAATAGGTGTTCAACATTTTTGTTAAAAAGAAAATGTCTTCTACCTCCCCCTGCTCCACTCATGCATATTCATAAGATTTAAATATTCAGGCTTCCTTTTTTTTCTGGATAGTCTTGGCAATGGCTGCTTTTCTCAATCTGTACTTCTGGCATTGCAAAACAGAAACAGAAATAAAAACAGGAGTTCTCCTGAGACAAACCAGCCTCAAAGCAGTTCCAACTGTCACAGATCACAGTGGCAGAAGCGTCACCCCATCAAGCGATCAATCAACAGAGAAGGAAGCAACTTCTCCTTTTTCCTGAAGAGACGTCCAACTGGTTTTATGTAGCCAGTTTCCATTTGTGAAACCCAAATCAGCACAAGAGCACTTTTAGTCTATGTGAGCAAACTTTCCATCATGCAGAGAAAGAGCTGAAATGGTTTCAGATTTTTCCCCACAGCTCTGTCTTCATTTTACTTAAAGCCCAATCATTTTGACCAATATATCCTGTTCTATATGTGAATACCCCCTTAGCTTTTTATAATTATGTTTATCTAGACTGAATATAATGAGCTCGAAATATCTACCCTTCTGTACATTGGCAGCTTGCAAATCCCATTATTCCTCACTATGAAAGCTGATGGAAATTTAAATTTAAAGATATGGGTGGGAGGACATAGATTACTCCTCCTAATTTGTCTGTCTGTCTGTCTGTCTATCATCTATCTTATTTGTGTAATATCTGTGTCTGTCTGTCTGTCTGTCTATCTATCTATCTATCTATCTATCTATCTATCTATCTATCTATCTATCTTTGTATTCCACCTTTATTATTTTTATGAATAACTCAAGGCAGCAAACATATCCAACACATTTTCTCCAAAACAACAGCCCTGTGAGGTGAGTTGGGCTGAGAGAGAGAGTCACTGGTCCAAGGCCACCCAACTGGCTTTCATGACTAAGGCAGGATTTGAACTTACAATCTCCCATTTTCTAGCCTGATTCCTTAACTATTAGATCACACAGGTTCTATTATTGTTTTGCTGCAATACTGAGTGTATTAAGTTTAGTGTGTATCTTATGTGCACATTTGCATACATTCTTTCATTGTCACTCTCCCCACCCTTCTCAATTCCCATTATCTCTAACCCATATACTTCAGGAAGTTTAATTTGTTCTTGGTAGTAATCACCATTAAATAGAAATTGTTGTCTTCTGTGTAAACACATCATTAGTGAAACTGGTTTCTGCAGTGTCCAGATCTCATTTTTATTAAAATGAAACACTTTTTAGACTCCACACTGTGTCCAAGAATGAATGGTATAATTTTAACCCATTGGGCTGGCCACAGATAATTGGACTGCCATTGGATTGGTCGATTAGAAAAATTCTCCTGTCTCTCCCATCTCATGTGTTACAATTTGCATTTTCCCCCTTCTTCTCTGGATCTCAGTCATGGTTTCCTACCCAGGCAGTTGTAATGAGCATTATAAATCCCTAATGAATACATTTTCACATTCATTTTATAGGCTTGTTTTTATTGCCAAAGATCAGGAGGGAAACAGGTCCAGTTAAAACGGTGTGGGTGATATGATTGTACAGTTTTGTCTGAGGAAAGGCAGCGTACTCTTTTGCTTTTCATAATGACAGCTCTAGATGGAAAGAAAAACACTTGATTTATGCAATAAATACAGGTCTTTGTCAGTTCAGCAGAATAGAAGTGAACTCTTTGATTTAACCGATTCAGAGAAAATACAAGACACTCTTTGTACTGTGATAGTAAGATAATGATACTTAGCCTTATCGCCTGATAATAGTGTTTTGGGATCATGTTCATCAGGAATGATTTAGGAGGCAATTTCTCTCTAAAGGTTTAGGAGACAAATAGTGGGATGGGATCTTTTTTGAAGTAGACAACCGTACTTCTAATTCGGCACTCTTCCTTAAAAGTTTTTGAAATATATTGCTTTTCTGAAGCATCTTTTCCTGAATTTTACCAACAAGTTCATATTATATTTTCAGAGATGATCTTACAGGTACTCTTAAGTTACTCTGTTTTGTCACTAAGTAAACTGGGTGTTTAGAAATTCACTTAAAGTATATTTGTTGCAGACATGCTCACAGTACTGTTTCTGTATTCAATTTATTTAACCACCTGTAATATACAGTTTTTTTACTTGGCTGCTCTTAACACACTTGCTTTTGGCTATGCAACTTTCCAAACATATGCCATTTTATTGGGAACTTCCTAAAATAAATGTTGTTTTTCATAACATTTCTGCAATAAAGAACATGCATGCTGAAAACATTTTGGTCCTGCAGCCTGTGCTATGACAGAGTCCACTTACATAAACCAAAATTCAATCCATTTATTATTATTTTTATGTTATTTAAAACCCAGGTAGAATTTACAGGCACGAGCTATAACAATGATCTTTACAGAAAGTGAGACAGATGTCTATTAACCATGATTAGCCACAAAGGTGCTATGAAACCCCCATTTCATAGCCAAGGAATGTGAGTTGTGTAGGTAAGTGAGGAGCATTATGTGACTGAGTATGGTTGGTGGCAACCAAGGTGAACTTGATCTCTTCCTGGAGAGATCCTTGGATGTGTATCCTAAAGATGTCAAGTTCCATCTCTAATTCAACAAAGGAAGCTTAACTCCTGAGAAGATATAGTTCATAACTGTTTATAAACTTTAGGTTGTTCATCAGAAGTAGGATTTTGCAAAGACCTGTTAATGATTTGCTTGGATGGAGCTTGGATATAGCTGGTTCTCAACTTATAACCAGAATTTCCATTGCAGTTGTTGAAATGAGTCACACCTGATTATAACCATGCCTGGTTATTTAGAAAATCACTGCAATTATTAATCACATGGACATGAAGCAAATCCAGCTTCCCCGTTGACTTTGCTTGTCAAAAATTGGCTGGGAAGGTTCCAAATGGTAATCACATGGCCCCAATGTACTGCAACCGTCATAAATGCATGTCCATTGTCAAGCACCCAAATTTTGATGTCATGGGGATGCTGCAATGTTTGGAATTACAAAGACCAATAATAAGACACTTTTTTCAGTGCTTGTTGGTAACTTCATGAAATGAACGGCCACTAAACTAATGGTTGTAAGTTGAGAATTCCTTCTACTTAATATTCCCTCCTCCACTTTCCCCTCTAATAACAACTCTGGAAGGTAGACTGTGCTGAGAAAGAGGCTGATTCAATAAAACTGGCCTTATCACCCCTGTAGCCCAGTAATAGCGCATCAGACCCTCCACAGAGCAACACATATTGGAGGAGTCCAAATTCCATCCTCATTGTCCCTCAAGTTGCAGAAGAGCTTCCAGGCTTGCGATACAGCCAGTTTTGTTGCCCTGTTGTGTAATATTCAGGGCAAAATGCAGACTAAATGAATCTGTATGACAAATTCTTCATGGATGACAAAAGCATAACAGAATCCCAGAGGTTCAGAACCAAGAAAAAAATTTCACGAAGGAAATGAGAGTTGGTAATCGATCTCATCTGCTTCTTCTGTTTAAGATCAGGAACTTTGTGTTTATTCCCATGTTTTCCTAGGGTTTGATGTTTGGTGCTAGAAACTGATGTTGTGGATGTCGGGTGCTGCATGACAGATTTATGAGCCTTTTTTCTAACACTGCACTAAACCAGAAGGGCAAATGAAGTTTACTGTAAAGAATGCATTCTCCACTACTTCCATAGACTACTTCAGCTTCAACCACAACAATACAAGAGCACACAACAGGTTCAAACTCAATGTAAACTGCTCCAAACTTGATTGCAGAAAGTATCAACTTCAGCAACAGAGTGATCAATGCCTGGAATGCACTACCTGACTCTGTTGTTACATCCTATAAACTCCTACTCCTTTACCCTCAAACTAACCTCTATTGACCTCACCCCATTCCTAAGAGGTCTGTAAGGGGTGTGCATAAGTGCACCATCGTGCCTACCGTCCCTGTCTTATTGTCCCCATTTATTCATACCTATTTCCTATATTTTTACTCATGTTTATACTTATACCTATTAGCTTGTAAGCAATTGACTAATCAAATTAATAAATAAAATAAATATGCTGAGTCATGCAAACTGTAGAATAATACAGGTATTTAGCACAACCAAGTCAGGACCAAAATTTCCATTGTTAACCAAGAATGTTGCTAAGTGAGTCATGCCCCATTTTATGACCTCTTTGCCATCATTGTTAAAAATGAATCCCTGCAGTCATTAAGCAAATTGGGCTTCCCTCATTGTCTTTTCTTGTGAGAAGCCATCTGGGAAGGTGATTACATGACTCCAGGATCCTATAACCATCAAATGCATGCCAGTTGCCAAGCGCCAGAATTCTGATCACATGACCAGGAGAGATGCTACGATGGTTGTAAGTGAGAGGACCAATTGTAAACCACTTTTTTCCGCGCTGTTGTAACTTCATACGGTGACTAAAGAAATGGCTATAAGTCAAGGACTACCTACAGTCCATAACCAAGCTGAGGATCCCATTCCCTGCTCTAGAATATTAGGGAGGTAATGCTGACATAGCACACATTCCACCTACTTTATGCAAAATTGAGAAGGGCCCCTATGAAGCTCAGTTCCAGTCTGCAGGAACTGCAGCTTGCAAATAAACGAGTGCTATTTTGCAACTCAGTCAAAGCATGGTGAACCCTGACTATCCTCTTCAGGGCAAGCTCCACGCAGGTGCTGCTGATTGGATTGATTTATTTACAAGCCTTTCGACAATCGGTTCCTTGGCAGGATTCCTTCAACAGCTCTGTGCCCAGTTTATTCCACTTCCCCCTCCCCCCAGTCCTAAAAGATGAGGGAAGGGTGAATCAGGAACCCCACCAGGCTTTTCGTCAGCCACACTCTGCACAGGCAATCCCTGAAGCCTCAATGCAAGATGGGAAAGCTCTTTCAGGGGAGATTTGCAAGAGAAGCTATGTGTC
Organism: Pseudonaja textilis; assembly: GCF_049901715.1. Lineage (NCBI taxonomy): Eukaryota > Metazoa > Chordata > Lepidosauria > Squamata > Elapidae > Pseudonaja > Pseudonaja textilis. The sequence continues at coordinate 14,940,317 of NC_141998.1, read as the reverse complement.
AACGAGACACAAAATGATTGTGCTGCTCCTAAATGCCCGTTTCTGAAAAAGCGAGCCAGCAAAAGCTTGTTCTTGACCCGTTTTATTGAAGGAAAGGGGAGGAGGACATCTAGAGAGGTGAGAGAAGAGGCAACCATTCAGTAAGCAAAACTGCAGAAGTTTTATATACAGAAATGAATGAAGAGTCCAGAAAACAAAAGCAAACAAACGAAGGACCTTCTGGACCTTCTGCTGTTTTTGACTGATGAACACAAATACATGCAACCATCAAACACACATCACCCAATTACTTGTATTTCGTCTATTTATATCAAATGCCAGGGTGCATCTGACTGATTCCAGCCGTTTACACCCAAGGCCTCTTCAGCCAGGGATGATTAGGACCACTCGGGGAGAGCAGAGGATTGTGGGATTTCAGCTAATGGCTAAGTGCAGAACATGTTAATTGTTTTCCTCTTTCCTTAAATGGCTTCACGATGTCCAAGGTGGAACAATTTTCTCCTCGGATAGGATTGTTATAGATGATCTTTCTGAAACCCGAATCATTAAATTTCACCTGAAATAAAAGGCCATTCTCTCCTCAGCTATCATCACTGCTTCCAACCACCAGCACAATTTCTTTGAGAGCATTAGCCAATGCATTAGTAGAGGTGATTGTTTGCAGAATGAGACTCCTATTTAAGGCTGTTGCCTTGGATGGCAAATGTCTTTTCTGATTTGCTTTTCTGGGTGCATGTCTTGAGAAGAGAAGCCTTCCTCAGGAACTCGGTGCATTCATGTGTGACAGATCTTTGGGGCTCAGCGTTAGACCCAATCTATCAAGGTCACCTATGATAAATGGCTCAATGTGTACAGCCCATCTTCACACCTGTCCAATTCAAGAGACCCCCTTTCAGCCAGCTCTCTCTATGTTTATAATTGCTAAGGTCTCCCATGCAGGATGGATGCTGCGGCCTTGTACATCTTGTTTTGCACAGTGACAACAGCCCCAGCCCTAAGCAAATATTAATTCATCTCAATCAAAGGCAGGCTGTCTTTGCTGGCAGCCCAAGCTGAGTTGTTTGTGGCAGGAGGGAATTCTCCCTTACAACCGGGCTGAATCTTACCCAGCAACAGCTGCAGTCCAGCTGCTGGCAGCCTTGCTGCGCCGAGTCCTAAACCTCTCAAGGGTCAGAACTGTGGTATGTCGGTCTCCATAGCAACCAGCCAATGGGCTACTTCTGCAGAACAATTCCTCTCCTCAGGCTGAGTTGAAGAGTTAGCTCAGCCGATGGGTATGCGTCTCCAAGAGCACTGGGTTAGCAAGGTCTAGCGGGGTGTATAGTTTGAATTTCTTCTTAACCCTTGAGATGCAGGAGGAGAAGGAGAGGGAAAAGGGGTGGGATTTGTCTGGCCACCCTGAAGGGAGAGATGTTGGTGGGATGAAAAATTGGGTACCTTAAAATTTGGAGAGGGGGAGAGAAAACCACAAATGTAAAAATGAAATTGGCAGCCTTGTGCAAATCCTTGATTGTGCCCTGGTCTGCTTCTTAATATTGTATCGATGAAACATAATATACATATTTGTATATAATTCCTGCAAATTTCAGGAAGATAACTTCTCCGCCATCTAGGGAGTTCTGATTTTCACTCAAGTAATCCAAGCTCAGAAGCCATAAGCCAATTCCATCAGTTTAAGAATGTGACCAGTGACAGCAGTGCGATGTTTGGAAGATCTAAAAAGAATTAGAATTCTCAGCTTGCTTCTGTTAGTTGAGAATTGTTGTCCCTATTCACAAAGGAGACAATTTCCTTGTGTTTCTTAAGTATTCTAGTCTGTACTGTACCATACCATACCGTACCGCACCGTACCGTACCATACCATACCATACCATACCGTACCATACCATACTATTCTTACAGGATGCAAGAGCGATGATCATGATGCTATCCTTTCAGTTTTGTCTGACTCTTGGCGATTCTGTGGGCCAGGTCTCTCAATTTCTTCTGACTTGCACTGCTTTTTGAGTTTTTCTACGCTCTGGCTGGTGTCAGCTTTGATGGTGTCCAGCCATTGTGTTCTTTGGCAGCCTAGTTTCCTTTTATTGGTAACTCTTCTAAACTGCTTTCTCCAGTGAGTAAGATTAGATAAGGGCTAGGAAGCCCTTCTCAGCCATGAAGCTCATTAAGTCATCCTGGTCTAAGCTGGTCACCTTAAGCATCCTCTTGAAATTATTGCAATAATTGGAATGATTATTGGAGGATAAAAGGGGAATTTTAAGAAGAAGCTTTCAGAAGCTTTGAATTGTTTTGAACCTGGATCTGTATATGTGGTGTTCAGTTAAACTAGTTCTTTTGAAATGAATGATCTTTATTTACTGACTGTTGGGCATCCCTTGCAGACCTATCTTTTTCTTATAAGAGCATAAATCACATTAAGCTACCAAATGCTATGTATTAATATATATCAGTTGCCACAAAATATCTTGAGCCATTTGATGTCCTTCACCAGTCAGTCCTGTGTTCTAAAAGTTATTAAATTCCATTCTCTATTTCAGGGAGAGGCCCCGGGTAGCTCATAGGCTGCATGCGACTCTTTGTTGCATCTTTGGACAACCATTTGTCTGAAATGGTATAGGGTTTCCTGCTTGAGCAGGGCGTTGGAATGGAAGAATAACAGAATAGAATAGTAGAAGGGACCTTGGGAGTCTTTTAGTCCAACCCCTAATACATTTGAGGAGCTGCCCCAAAGAAGAGGGGCTCTACCCATTTTCCAAAGCACAAGAAGGCAAGACAAGAAGCATCAGATGGAGAGAAGCAACCTAGAACTAAGGAGAAATTTCCTGACAGTGAGAACAATAAAAAAGTGGAACAACTTGTCTCTAGAAGTTGTGAATGCTCCAACACTGGAAGTTTTCACGAAGATATTGGACCACCACTTGTCTCAAATGATATAGGTCCATAATGGTGAACCTGTCAACTCGTAAAGTTGCTTGTTTCGAGTTGCCATAAGCAGGAGCGGGGGAAACCCTCATGATTTAATTAGGACAATCGCCAGATCTCCACCGAGGAGTTCCCACACCCACAAACCCCGCGAGGTGACCCAGTTGAAGGCCCAGTCTCAGGCATTTATGCCAGCGAGGTCGCCGACGCCATCAAGGCCATGAAAAACGGTAAGGCAACAGGACCAGATGACATCCCTGCCGACTTCTGGAAAAAGGCACTACCGGGCTCGGCATTGTGGCTGTGCGAGCTGTTCAACAACATTGTCTCCACGGGAAAAGTGCCACCACGACTGGTACCGCAGCACCACTGTTCCGATCTGGAAGGGAAAGGGCAGCCCAGCGGACTGCTCCAACTACAGACCGGTCAGGTTACTGTCACACACTATGAAGATCTTTGAACGCGTCCTTGATAAGCGCATTCGGGACATCGTCGACATCAGCGTCAACCAGGCTGGATTCATCAAGAACTGCGGCACCACCGACGCCATCTTCGGTGTGCGGATGCTGATGGAGGCTCACAGAGAGAAGAAAATCCGCTCCACACCGCCTTCCTAGACTTGGAAAAGGCCTTCGACCGAGTCCCGCACGATCTCATCTGGTACGCGCTGCGAGATCACGGCGTGCCTGAGCTGCTCGTACAATGGGTCCAACTCCTATACAGATGTCACAAAAGCCGTGTAAAGCGGCAGCTGGGATATCAGAGGAGTTTAATATTACCGTCGGCGTACACCAGGGCTCTGCTCTCTCACCACTGCTGTTCATTCTGGTGATGGACACAATTACACACGACCTGTACACGCCCGCCCCATGGACGCTGCTCTACGCCGATGATGTGTTCCTGGCCAACCTGTGCAAGGCTGAACTCGAGCACCGAGTCCAACAGTGGCATGACCGCCTCGAGCAGTTCGGGCTCCGGCTGAACCTAAAGAAGTCCGAATACCTGACCACTGACATTGAAATGACAGGCTCCATCCACGTGAACGGGCAGGAGCTACCGCGCGCCTCCACCTTCAAGTACCTGGGAACTACTCTTGGGGAAGAAGGCCTACTACAAACTGAGGTGGCAGCCAGGATCAATGCAGCGTGGGGCAAATGGAAGTCTGTCACGGGCATCCTCTGTGACAAGAAGATGCCGATGCGCCTGAAGGCGAAAATCTATAACTCTGTGGTGCGCCCTGGCCATATACGGCGCAGAGTGCTGGCCGACGACCAAAGAAGTCGAAAGCAGACTCCAGATAATGGAGATGCGAATGCTCCGATGGTCGGTAGGCCTCACCCTACTCGATCGCGTCAGGAACGAAGAAGTGCGTAGACGGTTCAACGTCGTGCCCATCCCCACGGTCATGAGGCAGTCCCGGCTACGATGGTTCGGCCACGTGAGCCGCGCCAAGGAAGAATCCATCATCAAATCTGTAATGAAGGTGACTGTCGGAGGAGCGAGACCGCGTGGTAGACCTAAACAACGCTGGATGGACACGATCAAGGCCGATCTAGAGATAGCGAAGGCAGACCCGACACACGTGGCAGACAGAGAGGTGTGGAAGCAGTACTCAAGGACATTAGCGGACCTCGCCCGAGCGCGAGACAAACGCTGAAGAAAAAGAAGAAGAAGAATCGCCAGAACCATGACAGAACCTATGGCTCAGCTCTGCCACGCATATGCGTGTGCCTCCTGCCAGCCAGCTGGTCTTCGGGTGTTTGCCGTGCGTGTGGGGGATGGGTCGCATGGGGGCGCAGATGTGCAGGAGGCGCATGGATGGGAATGTGCATGCATTGCATTTGGGGTCTTTGTGCCCACACATACGCACTTTTGGCACTCGATGCTGAAAAGGTTAGCCATCACTGGTGTAGGTTTTCCTGCCTTAGCAGGGGTTTGGACTAGAAGACCTTTAAGGTCCCTTCCAACTCTGTTATTCTGTTGTCCAGTTTATCACACTAGCTGGTGGTCTCTCGGTGGCCAGTACATCCCAGTTCTGGGAGCTTTGTCCTGCTGAGGAATGACACATTTTTACTTGGAATAGTGGCAGTTGAATTCATATGCATCTTAAGAACATAAAAGTAAGGAAAGTTGTTTTAAAAAGCCATTCCAAGTCCCAGAAAAGAAATGCAGTGATTTAAAACCTTCATGGAAAACTCATGGAAAAGTTATCGGCCAATCAGAGCAGGGGACAGTTGAGTTACCCAGTCTGCATCGTTTCACCGTAGCTGTTTAGCTGGCATCTGCTTTTCCCTGCTTCAAAACTCCAGAGTAAGTGGCAATGTAATAATGACTATTAAGTTATCTCTTTATTCTGTACTTGTTTTGAAGCATCCTATTTTTGAACTTCAGAATTTGTACATTAAAGCACTCATTGAAGTCTCAGATGGTAGATTTAATTGAAGCTCCATTTTCTGAGATCAAGCTTCAACATGAGTATTTATCTTAGACTGTATAATGTTGGTCAAGAGATGCCCAGTGGTACGATTAAGTTATTACAATATTTGTCCCAGTTTGTTGGAGTGGAAATGATTTCGCTATCTATATCACCTCTTTCCCTCTTTCTCTCATGCATTCAGACAGCATTTCTTGGCTTGTTATAATGCCGTTTCCCACGACATCTAAAAGAAACTTTAATCTAAGCAAACTTACTGAAACCAGAGTTTGATATCTTGGTTTTCAGGGAATTTTATAAAACTCCACTTTCCGATTTTGGATTCCAGTTGCTATCACTTATGAAATCAAAGGCTAGAAAAGGAGGTTCCAAGTTTCCTTCTCCTGCAAGGGAGGATTCTGTCTTTCTACGTCCTCCTCAAAATGCTTGAACGTTTTTCAAAGAATTTGGGAAGGGCGGATGCATTGGATGGAGGTGTGAAGGAGGTTACTGCATATCAGCTTTTTGTAACTGATTTTCCCAGCATGACCCAGCTTCTTTCTTACAGCAGCTTCATGCTTAAGCAGGAGGCTGGATTAGAAGGCCTCTAAAGTCCCTTCCAACTCTGTTACAAGTGTCTTTGTCTTCATGAGGAATGAAAGTTAAGGGCACTTAAAAAAAGTGACATATGACCATTTCCCACACTTACAACTGTTGCAGTATCCCCAGGGTCGCATGATCAAAATGCAGGTGCTTGGCAACTGGTTCATCCTTATGACAGTTACAGTGTCCTGGGGTCATGTGATGCCCTTTTGCATTGACAAGCAAAGTCAACGGGGAAGCCAGCTTCACTTAACTGCCTTGTTACTGTTAATTTGCAGATGATGCAACAGTGGTGGGACTCATCTCGGGGGGGGGGGAGTCTGCCTACCAAGATGAGGTGGACCGGTTGCTTTCGTGGTGTGGAGACAATAGCTTGGTCCTCAACACCAATAAGACCAAGGAGCTTATAGTGGACTATAGAAGGAACAGATCAGACCTCCAGCCCTGGCTTATCAACGGAGACCAAGTGGAGCAAATGGCCAGTTTTAAGTTTCTGGGTGTTACCCTAAAAGAGGACCTGACCTGGGGTGCCCACATTGCAGCCCTGGTCAAAAGGGCCCAGCAGAGATGATACTGCCTGAGGCTTCTCAGAAAACAATTGAATAAAAAACTGCTGGTGACCTTCTACCGCTGCACCATAGGGAGCATTTTAACTACTGCACCTCTGTATGGTTTGCCAATTGCACAGGGGCAGATAGGAAAGCACTCCAGAGGGTTAACATCATTGCCCAGAAGATTGGTTGCCCTCTCCCCTCCTTGGAAGAGCTTTAGAGCTCCCGCTGCCTTAAGAAAGTTCAAAACATTCTCAAAGATCCATCTCATCCTTGGGAACCCTTTTTTAAAACTATTACCATCTGGCAGATGGTACAGGATAATAAAAACAAGGACAAATAGGCTGAAAAACAGCTTCTATCCTAGGGCAGTAGCTCTTTTGAATTCTACTGTATAGTGCAGTAATGGTGCAGTTTGGGAGTTTTCAGTTCAATGTGTGGATTGTGAAGGATGTGTGTTTGTGTTTATTTTCATGGTCATGATATGCACTGAAAATGGTGTTTGATTTTTTGTTGTATGATGTGCAATGACAATAAAGTAAACTAACTCACTAACTTAACAACTGCGGTGTGAACAACAGTGGGAAGAAAGCTCATAAAATGAGAGAAAACTCATTTAACAAATGTCTCACTTAGCCACAAAAATGTGGGGCTTGATTGTGGTCATAAGTCAAGGAGTACCTGCATTCGTTAAAGCTTGTTGAATTAAACTGTTGGAGGGAAAAGAACAGAGAGCGAAAGAAGGCCAAGGCTTCCGTTGAAAAGGGCTAAAAGCTGCCCCAATAAGGCTTCCACATATCTTACAGGCAACCTCTTGTTTTATATATATTCTTCTGCATTGGGAAATATTTTTCAGTGAGTCAGAAGATGGAGCGAATTCATTGCTTCTGTGAAAACCAGGAGCATGCAAAGCACAGCTGCCTTGAACTGGTTCAAAGGAATGATCCAATTTGTACAAGACTTGATTTTGAGGAAGCAGGATTGCTCTCTGCCTGCAACTTTAGTTGAGCCCGCTTCCCTCTTTTCTGTTGTCCTAGTGCTTCTGCCCATGCATAAACATTAGGCAGCAGACTGCCAAAAGCCCTTGAAGTGGCTGGTTTGATGGGACTTGGCCACGTCAAGCCTTTGATATATTTTGGGCCCCTTTGAGGCTTTGCAGAATAGCCAGATAGAGGCTGTTTGGAAAAGCAAGCCTGCAGTTGAGGTAGCCAACTTCTCAGAGGCTTTGCACAACCTTCAGGAAAACTCTGCAATACCTGCAGGAGTTTTTCAAAGATGCACAAAGCTCTTCCTTAGGTAATTTATTTGCATGATCCAAAAGCACTCTTTGAAGATTAGATCTGGCAGGAAATTTGTTGTACCTCTGATCCAACCTTCTTCCTTGCATTAGAAAACATTTTAGAACTTTTCCAAAATATCATGCCGATGGTTTATACTAAATGAAAGCTGCATTGTAGATCATGGATCCATCTACTTCAATATTCTTTTATTAGTCAAGTTGACAAGTAATAACAAGCTATTGGTATTAGCATTAACAAGAGACTCGATGTCTTCCAACAAAGATGCCTTTGACGAATCCTAAAGATTTGCTATTTTGATCATATCACTAAGGAAGAAGTGCTCCAAAAGAGTTTCTCCTGCATACTACACAACATTGTCACATGCAAAAGATCCCAACTTGCAGGTCATTTTCTCCACATGGAAAGTAATTGAATTCCCAAGATGGCAGTGAGATAGACACCTGTCTCCCACTATCACCCCGATGCCAAATCTTCAAGAGGATCCCCTTGAAATTCATGGTGAAGGACATTCATGGAAGGCTTAAAGACTCTAAACCATTGGTGATATTCTACCAGTTTGGCCCAATTTGGCCGAGCCAGTAGTGGTGAGCAGCAGAGACCAAACCGGTTCTCTCCACTGCTCTGTTGTTGGGTCTACCCACCTGCCTGGGTTCCCATAGTCACCTTTATCCTCTGAATTTAAAGCACAGCTGCTTTGCGTGACACAGTAGTGCCATGCAGCAGCTGCTGAAATGACCAGGAGAGGGCAGGCTTGGAGGAGGTGAGTTGGAATACCTCTTCACCTGTGCAAAGTGCACATTTGGGGCGCGCATGCATGCAAAGTGTGCCTACCAAGCCATGCCCACTGAACCTGTGGTAAAACTTTTTGAATCCCACCACTGCTCTAAACATTACATGGGAAGACACTGAAATACCACCTATGACTGAAATGATGGTTATCCCTTGGTGTCTGATATGCTACATAGCATGGGAGGATCTAATGCTTAAGCTAATGCTAAATCTGTCAGGCGCCACAGAAATCAGGATATTCAGGCAGTTCAAATGAGCATAAAGATTTATTGTAAGTTTAAACTCTCTATAAGAATCTGACCAACTGGCCGTTAAGGGAAATGCACGGGAGATAAGAGAGGCATTCAAAGTGGGCTAGACTTAGATCTGGCATGCAGGGACTCATGACTCATGACATGTTTGACCCCTCCCTCAGGCTCAGCCTAGTCATCTCCTACAAAATCAGGCTGACAACAACTCTCTGAGATTTTGAGCAGATATATGCACCAAGAAAAAATCCTTGTGGGTCCAATCACACTTGGCCAATAAAGAATAGTTCCCAAATATATACTGTGACGTAACTGAAGCCATCCAGCCTCAAACCTTTCTCTGAGTGAAACATTTGTCCTACTGTGAAGTTATAATCATTGGCCACTAACTTTGGCACTTGAATTCCTTCCGAGTTCTTTATCTAAACGGTGTATTTTGGAACAAGTTAGCACAACACATGGTGTGGGTAAATAGCTCCTTCAGTCTGTTTCAAACCAACACAGGTTGTTATTAATAAATTGTGTTCCAACAAAATAAATTGCTGCCTATTTATGATTGGGATATATTAGATCTCTGCAGAAATATTAATATGTTAAAGTCTGAATTACAAGTTTTGTTGCAATAACCAAAGAGTTATAGATTACACAAAATTAATTAGAGTCTTTATCTAAACATGTTTTTAATGTATCAGCACTGTACAAGGGGTGGAGAAACAGCTTCTTAGTTCTCCTTAAAACTATTAAGATCAGATCAGTGGTGCTCCTTGGAAGCATATCTTCCTTAAATATTTATTTCATATTTAAGGAATTAATTTTCCATAGGGTGATGAGTTCCTTGAGTGGAAGGAATATTATGGTCTTGTGCTATTGATTGTCTGTAAGATAATAACCCTGGGATGATAATACACAGCTTGCCTCAACCGGTGACAATATTTGGTTCACCTTTTTTGTGGTAGGGACTAAGTTGGTTGAAGCTGTTTTCTTGCAGTCCCTGCCCTCCATCCAGCTTCCTTTGACACCTTCTGCTCAGAACAAAAAGAAAACAAAAAGAAAAAAGACAGGAACAGGGAACTATATGTGTGAGGACTTCTTATATAAATATTAACGTAAAGATTTACACAACTTTCAGTAAAGGGTGACCATATTTCATTATAACTACATACAACATCAATTTTTCAGTCTTCTGCGTAATGGGCTTTCCAATTACTTATTGTAAAATATTGACTCTGCACCAAAAGGTAAAACTAACAATATAATAAAAGCAGCACTTTCCTGGAATGACTTCTAGGACATTTAAAAAAAACAACAACAAATTTTATTAATTTTACAAAACAATATACAAACAAAGCATAGGATATAATAACATAAGAGATCTTTTTCTGAAAAAACCAATAAGACATCTTATTTAAAGACAGAATAATTCCAAATTATCACATTTCCATATGAACACAATTTAATACATATATTTACCTTTTCTATTCAACTTCATATCTTATCCCAACTTCTCTTTATTACTCCCTTTCCTTCTATTTATTCAAATTATATTTCTTTTACTTTAGGTTGTATACATTTTTATATCCATCTGTCTTATTTACAATTTCATTATTCTCTTCCAACATTCTCCTAAAATTTTATTAATTCAAACGTAGACGTACAAAACACAAAACATAACAGGACATTTTTTAGGTAGTCCTGGGGCCCAGTAACTATGGGTGGTCCTACTTTAGAGAAAGGGCCAAGGGCTTTACATGAACAATCAGATACTCTGATCTTGTAGGGGAAGAGCAGGAGGAGTTAAGTACGTTATCGGCTAAGAATCATTACATTGCCACAAATAATCCAAGTCCAACCCCTCCTGAATTTCATTGGCCCTTATCTGATGCCAATTTAGTATTGAATTTTAGTTGACCATATTCTTGCATATAGGATTGAATATACCTTCTGTGTTGCAACCTAACCGGTGGTCCTGATTCTTGTGCCTGACAAACCGCTATGTAATCTCCCATTTGCACAAAGGACTATGCATGAAATGCATTCCAGAAATCAAGACAATGGATTCTGCAGTGAGTTTATTCAAATAGGGCTAGGCCAAGACCAGTGGTACAATCCTAATATGTGCATACTGATATATTCAGAGGTTGCATGTTTGTCTCACAAAGAACCATTTGGTTTTACTGCATTCCTAAGGCTGCAGAGGAAAATGCTGTGGGAAAATGTTGGAGTATTTGATATAAATAATGTCTGTGCCTGTGGGGAAAGTGTGTGCTTATCCTTGTGCTTTTTCAAGCCCATGTTGTTCAGCTTCTTCAGGAGCTCATCTAAGACCCGTCATTTCTGCAGATTAATTGCAAAGTATCCACTGGCTACAGTGAGTCATCTTTTCTCTTCATGATGAAAATGATATCCAAATTATGTTGATTACATGCCGCTAAAGTATGCAAATGAGCTACATTTCCTACTGCTCATGATGTAGTTTCTGATGAGTCTCTCAGGGCTTTAACAAGTTCCTTACTTCTGCCTGGAGGGGGAAAAACAATTAGGATTTTAAAATAAATAAATAAATTGGAAACAAGACTGTCATCTTTTCAAATTGTCAGGTGGGAGAGATAGTTTACCCCTCTGCTGTCCAAGGACAAAATTCTGAGTGAAGACCATTTGTTAGTGAACAAATTTCAGTGATATGACATGCTGCTGGATAGGATGTGCCAGGTATTGAAAAGAGAATATTTCAGGAAGGCTGGCTGGTAGGAATAGTACCATATAGAGTTATATTGTTTATCTTGCATACAAGAAGGCCAGACCACAAAGAAGAGGGACTCAATCTATTCTCCAAAGCACCTGAAGACAAGACAAGAAGCAATGGATGGCAACTAATCAAGGAGAGGACCAATCTAGAAGTAAGGAGAACTTTCCTAACCATGAGAACAATTAACCAGTGGAATGATTTGCCTCCAGAAGTTGCAGGTGCTCCAACACTGGAGGCTTTAAATAAGATATTGGACAACCATTTGCCTGAAATGGTATAGGGTTTCTTACTTGTGCAGTGGGTTGGATTAAAAAACCTCCAAGGTCCCTTCTAAGTCTGTTCTTCTGTTCTGTTTAGATCTTGGTTAGATGAAGCTCCTATTGTGGTTCCAAATTTTTCAGTTGCAATCAGAAACCATGTCCAAAAGTTAACATGAAACAGAAAAAAGTTGTGCAAATCTGGATTGTTATTCCCACTTTACTTTGTAAGGACAACAGTTGTTTACTTTCTTCAAGTAAATAACTATTTCTGAAAAAGTCCTCGTATATATCAAGACTACAAAGCATCCTGTACATGATAGCTTTAACCACAGAAAGGCAGTAGCAGACTATTATCTAGCTCCTCACTTTTTGGTGAGGCAGTTTTTCCCCATATCCAGTTTTTGAGTGGTAGTGGCACTAAACATGATGCTTGGCTAGAGATAACTTATTGCAAGCATTTACACACAACTTGCTCAGTTGGTGTGGCTATTATGTAGTTTGTCTCGATCTGTTTAGGAGGCACTGAGGTATGATGACTTTTCCAGCTGCTCACCCAGGCCCCTTACAGTAACAGGGCAGGGAAGATTTGAATTAGATTAGCTTGAATTTGAACAACATTTTCATTAAGTCATGCCTTCAACCATCTCATCTCAAAAACGTAAGAGATATCATTGATTTCATCATTGCTGCATGCTCAGGTCCAAATTTAAACATTCACAGAGAAGCATTTGAATTGGGTGCTGTGTGGTGATCAATGTCTGACTAATGTGTGAATGATTGTACCAATCTGGGTTGCTTCTCCCTGTCACTACCAGTATCCCCTAACAAATATCTTCTGATTATTGTTGAGGAAGGTCACCGGTTGCTACTTTTTCCCCCTCTAATGTTTCTCAACTTCTGACTCAACTTTGGATGGGAGTTAATATGGTTCTGTATGGTTTATTTGTGTGAAACACTTTATAAGTAGTTCCCTTCATTTAGAGACTCTCTGAAGTTATGATGGCACAGAAAGAAAATGACCTACAACTGGACCTTACGCTTGCAAACTATCCCAGCATACCCACAGTCACATGTTTGTGATCTGAGTGCTTGAAACCAGCACGCACTTACAACAATTGCAGCATTCTGGGGTATCACGATAGCCATTTGTATCCTTCCCAACCAGCTTCTGACAAGTCAATGGGGAAGACAGCAGGAAGGTCACAAGTCACAGTCACATGTTGTCTTGCTTAATGACCAGGGTGATTTGCTTAAGCATTGCAGCAAATAAGTTGTAAAATCAGGCACAATTACGCAATGTCTCATTTAATGACCCTACTACTTAACAACAAATGTTCTGGTCTCAATTGTGGTCATAATTGAGGACTACCTATAATGCCAATCACAGAAGGAGGATTAGAGGGATGGAGATGAAGCAGAAAAAGGGAAAGGAAGAAGGATAGAGCAGGGGATAAGAACAGGTGAGAGTCAGAAAGCTTCCAAAGAGGAAAATGCCAGTATATTTCAGTCAGTAAAAGGGGAAACATTCAAAACAGGCAGAACTCTTTTGGGAATAATTTGGAAAAGAGATTCCGCAGAACTTTGGAAAGATAAAGCCTATTTCTAGTTTGATCCTTTATTAAATCTCTGTGAGCATGAACCTGAGCAAATGGGCACCAATGCAAAAGAACATTACCCCTGTTTAGGAAAAAAAAAGTTTCCAAGTACATCTATGGAACTGATAGAAGAGAAATGTCAGATTCCTGGAGGACTAGAAGAACTGAAGCATCTCAAATTCCCTAATTTCTTCTGTCTGAAAGAAGATGCTATTTTCCTGCCTTGTTTTCAGGATGAAAATCCAAATTCTTTTGGATTTCTCGTGGAGATGCTTTTATTTATTTAGTTATTCTCTTGGAAATTGTTACTGTAGTTGTTATTCAATCTTCTGAACACCAAACTTCTAGAAAATCTCCCTAGATCTCCCATTAGGATTTTGCTGAAGGATAGAAAGCCAGGAAGACCGTAAATTGATGAAGTGGATGAAAACAGTTTAAAATATCAACTGTTTTTCCAACACAGCTCTAGAAACTGAAGAACGCTTTAGTTCTTTGGGTGTTATCCTTAAATATACTGGAAAATTTTGTGTATTTGTACATTGTCTGCCATTGCCCTCAGAGATTTGCAATAGTTGAACCAGAAGAAGATGCTTAGCTTCTCATCGAAGAAGCTTCATTAGAACTGAAGATTCATTAGAAAAGAAGATTCAACATACTATAGAGCCTGAGGTGCCTGGGATGAGTGGTTTAGAAATAAAAAGAAAACAAAATGGCAATTCGGAAAAGAATGAGGAAATATGTAAATATATTATAGAGGAGTCTAACAAGTAAAATGGAAGATATTGATTTATAGCAAGAGTAAGATGTAATGGTAATGGGATAAGCAATTACATATTGAAAAATGCAATAAAATGTAAGATGTCTTGATGTTGATAACAATGTACAAAGTTTTTATTTTATGTTTTTAAAATTTGGAAAACTAATAAAATTTATTTTTTTTAAAAGAACTGATGAAGCTTCTCAGGTAAGAAGTGAAACATCTTCTTCCTAAAGGAAAAAATAACAGCCCAGTTGCCTTTTGAAAAAGCACCTTTGATACAATCATGACCTGGATGACTGAGAATCTCCATAGACAGAAATCATCACCTTACATAGTAATTACTACTTGAGGTTTTTTATGAGCGGCCTTATGCAAAATGTCAGTTGCATTATAATTGCAGTAATAGTCACTGTATAAAACTCTACATGCTTACCTATATGTGCATTTCAATGGAGATCAGCGTCTTGGTTTCCCATCCAAAATATTACCAGAATAGACTTATTTCTTATTAGGTTCATTCTGAGCTGAGATGTTAAATATCTGAGAAACACCAGTATGGGGAGATTTACTTATTGTTGGCAAGTTGTCCATATTAAATGTGACATCAAAACGCAGCAAAATTAGGGGTTTTTTTCCTCCTCTCATGCAGTATTTTTCTTCTAACTGAACTGAACAATGCCGTTGCCATAGAAACAGCCTTTCTGCAAAAGGTCACTTGCAAGAAACTGTGTTTTAGGTGCAACTCTAGGAGATTATGGGGGATTAGCTATGTATACAGTGTGTGTGTGTGTGTGTGTGTGTGTGTGTGTACACATATACACATATACATACATTCACACACATACACACATACACATACTGTACTATACACAATCTCTCTCTCCCTCCCTCTCTTTCTCTTTCTTTCCTTGAAATAATATAAACGATATTCAATTGAGTTGGAAGGTTCTTTCAGTAAATTAAAAACTCAATGATAAAAGCTTTATTTATGCAATAAAGTGATATCTGAAATAGTTACTCTCTGAATGTGTGCATATGTTTACCTTGGTTTTAATTAAACCTCAGTCAGAGCTGCAACTGTGGTAAGACAAGATAATTTCCAAATTCCCAATGCAGTTTTTAAATGTTGGCTTTGTTATAAACCTCCTCATGGACTTGAATCCTCAGAACTGAGCTTATGCTGTCTTTTCCATTCCCTACAGTGTATTGGAAAGAACCATTCAGGGTGAATAATTGTGAAAAAATGAGGAAATGCAATCAAAAATAGTGAAAAAGAAGAATTGCTCCATCAGAGCTGCCATTTTGACGAAGGCATTCACCATTGTAAACAATCCATGTTGAGAACATCTCTTGAATCTGTAGAAAATGCACACAAACGGGGATCTCAGTGATATGCAACCCTTTGCCTCAAAAGCCTGGCTTGCAATTTGGGGGATTTCTCTAAAAACAGCCTCCACATTATATTAAAATAAATGAGTTTTGTTCTAGCTTTATCAGCTTATTTGAGTATGGTTGCTGGCACATCTTTCAAAAGTCAACTATTGGCCTGAAAAAAGTTCTAACCATTAGTATATGGTTCTAACCATTAGTATGAAAACAATATTTGAAGGCACTGAAAATGTTTATTAGACTATCCATGGGCTTATATCATGGATACACCATACAAGTTTATTTCATGTAGCCTCTTTATGTAGATTGTCTATCTGCTCATCCATTCCATTTTGTTCCACTCAACTCCATTCCATTTACATTAATGAAGGATCTCAGTGAATTCAAGTTAATCTGTTCACCTTGCTTCTTCCCTCCCATCTTCCACAACGACCATCACCAAGAGATACTTGAGATTCTTCCCAAAGGCGACAGAGAATTTGTTAAACTTCTCCTAATCTATTTTTTTAAAAGTCATTTACTACAGTTTTAGGAAAAGGAAAGGATTCTCTATAGAAGTAGCAAGATTAAAGGATGGCCAGCTACAATGTATGATACATATCACTGTATGTCCTGCAGAATAGCCTTTATTTAGCCTAAAGGGGACTAATTTTTTCCAGAATTTTGCACTTGAATATTTAACTTCCAAACCTCAGAACTGTATTATCTGTGGAGATAGATGGAGATGCTACACTCATGGTCGGTAGTGAAGATTGATGGGACTTGAGTTCAGCAACATCTGGAAGATCACATGTTCCCATCTGTCCACTTTGTCTCTCTATTTTAGATCCATATATAAGTAAACTGTGAATGTCTTTTTTTCAGGTCACTCCTTCCACTGAAGAAGATTGATTTGAATTCTTATCCTGCCTACCAAGTTATCGATGGTCCATGGTGAAACTGTAAAGCCTTTAAGCTTGATGGACCATTCTCCACATTTTCATCTTCGCCGTCGATGGGCACAGTGAACAGAATCTGAATAGACCAGAGCTGAGGAACTGCACTTACTACCTCTTGCCAATTGCAGAACAATCCATTAAAAAGTAATTTCTAGGTATGAATTTCCAATTGATTCTTAATCTATCCAATACTTATTTCAGATTAATGCATTATATGTTTAATCAATTACATTTATTGTATCAGTTGCCTCAGAAGATGCTATCTCTTGAAAAATCCATGGTAACTGCCCACTGTATATCTATTCATTTTCTTTCTGGTATACCTGTTGATGAGATTAATAGGATAATAATAACTATGATATTGTACTTGTTTTGCATGTGTAAAACCCTAAGGAAGTACTGGGGGGAAAAACTCTTAAGACTTTATATGGCCTCTGCCAAGCAGAGCACACAAAGTTAGGTTAAATAGGCATAGTTTGAGCTGCATAAAGCAGACTTCTACAAGTAATCCTCATTGGGACAATCAACTTGGTTCCCCCAATTGGGACCATCAACTTGGTTTCCCCAATCATTAAGTGAAGCAGGCACTAAGTGAAACATCATGATTTTGCTATTATAAATTCAGATATTCTTTATTTTATAGACCTGTGAAAGTCATAAATGCAAGGACTGATCATAAAATTACTTTTTCACCCCATCATAACTGCAGATGATCGCTAAATGAGGGCTAT